>NC_089507.1:202262046-202569091 GCF_036850995.1 Saccopteryx leptura
TCAATACACATTATAACAAAACAGTCTAACATTAAAGACAGAGAATTTTGAAAGCAGCAAAAGGAAAAAAACTCATCAAAATTAATATACAAAAGTCAACCTCCTTCCTACATACCAATAAACAAGTGAAATTTGAAATTTAAAAAACAAAATACCATCTACAGTAGCAACCCACAAAAATTAAGTAGGTATAAATCCAAAAAATATGTATAAGATCTATATAAGAAAAACTACAAATGTGTGATGAACAAAATTAAAAAACTAAATAGATAAAGAGATTTTTTTCATGTTCATGGATATGAAGACTTGATATTGTCACAATGCCCGTTGTTCCCAACTTGATCTATGGATTCCATGCAGTCCCAGTCAAAATTCCAGCAAGTTATTTTGTGGATATCAGCAAACTGATTTTAAAATTTATATAGGGAAGTAAAATATCCTGAATAGACAACACAATCTTGAAGAAGAACCAAGCTCGAGAACTGACACTACTCTACTTCAAGACAACTATAAAGGTACGATAATCATTCACTCAGCACATACTGGCACGTACATGTCAGCTGTGGATAGGTATTGCAATTCTGAGATAAATTAAGACATTCTTCCTCCTTTGTTCCTTTCTCCTTCCTTCCCTCCTCCTCCTTATTCATTTCCCCCCCTCCTTCATGTCTTCCTTCTTTCCATAAACATTTATTGAGAACTTCATGTGCTGTGGAAATCCAGGGCAGTCCAATAAAGCCCATGGATCCCCTTCTCAGAATAATAATTCTAAGTGCATAAAATAAAATACATAGGTTTATAAAGAAACCATATTCTATTGAACTTCAGTTATCAAAATGTTTTTAAATATGTGATGTAATGATTTATTATTATCAAATTAAATAACAAGATCTAGCAGTGGGTATAGTAACCATAATTTTGAGTTAGTGAAGAACGTAAATGCTATTTTGAGATATCCACAACACCTATCATGAAATACAAAATAATCTATGATTTTTATTAGTGACAATGCTATAAGTACTGCTAATACTACTATGACTTATTGCCTATATCCATAACTGAAGGAAGGATTTCATTTCAGCTACAGGTCAGTGAAAATAAAAATACAGAGTTTTGTCCCATTCAAGTTCACAGACCCAGATCCCTGCATTAAGAAATTTTTTAATCTATTTCATGGGTCACGACTAGCATTCTTTTAATGAGTGGATAATATAGACTAGATTAGACCAAAATAAAATCAGCATGCATTACTCATAATGAAGGTGAGTACAGATTTGTGAAACTTTCATTTCAATTGTGTGTGTGTGTTTGTGTGTGTGTATATATATTTTACAGGTCAAGATACAAAAATATTTCCTGCCACTCATGGTAAAAAACATCTGAGAAGCCACCGCATGGGGGAAAGCATGTCCAGCACAGCCACTGCCACATTGCAGGTGCAAAGATCTTTGTCCCTTCCCCTGGGCTCCTGTCAGCCTTCTTTGGCTCCGGTCTGCCCTTTTGCCCATACACAAGTAGACACACAAGACCATGCTCAAAAAAGGCTGTGTTGTCAATGACTGCACAACTATTTATGCCCTCCTTGGGGAGAGGAGCAGGTGTGGCAATGCCCATGTCCTGAGCTCATCACCTCTCTGGGGACATGCCCCTCCTGATGGCCACATGTCCCCACAACAAATACTAGGAGAGCTGTTTGTGAAAAGCCAGCTGGCAGCATGTCTGGAGGTGCCAGGCTGCAAAAATTTGGGGCTAATGAAACCACCTCTGATGAAACACTAAAAGGGACCTTAGGCCAGGCAGATATTTTTGTGCTTTTCTGTATGTGTGTGTGTTCTGATTCCCAATCCTGGATCTCGAAGGAGAGAGTTCAGAAGAGGATATTGGAATCGGCAAAACAACTTCTAAAAGAATCTATTTTCTGGTCTCCCAAGGGGAAGGGATCTTGACATTCTGCAGATGGGAGATGATGGAACAAATGATTTGGTTGTCAGATGTGTTGGCCATGAACCCGGTGTAATCAAGAGGAAACTTGCTAAAGGGAAAAAGATGGGCTTTGTGGGGATTTTAAGCTGCAGCTCAATCCAGTGGTTCAGAAGAGAAACATTGGTGTCTGAAGCATCTGAGTTCAAATTCTGGTGACACTACTTCCTTGCTGTGTGACCTAGGGCAAGCCATTTTCCTTCTCTGGTCCTGGGTTGTCTAGTCTGTAAAATGGGAAAATAATTATTATCAACTTCAAGGGACTGCTGGAAGGTTTCAATGAAAAGATGCAAAGTGCTTACCCCAAGGCTTGGCATACAGTGAGAGCTCAATAATGGCAGCTCTCATTGTTAGCATTATTATTGTTCTCAGGGCATCCTGCTGCCTATATCTGTTCCTTAATGAGGATTCATCGTCCAGGCTGACCTTCTCACAATGCCAGAAATTGTGGATAACATAAAATCATACTAGTTAGTATTTATTGAGCACTTACTATGTGCTAGGCACAGTTGCAAGCACCTCACATGCATTTGCTAATTAATTCTTAGCAGTAACCCTATGAACTACAACCTATGCAATTATCATCATGGGTATTATCACGGGCTTATCATCAGCAACTCTGTGAAATTATTATCATCCCTATCTTACAGATGGGTAGCTGTGTTATCTATTGCTGCATAACAAATGACCCCCAAAACTTAGTGGCTTAAGACGATGATAAACACTTAACACCTCACACAGTTGCTGTGGTTCAGGAATTTGGGGGTGGCTTAGCTGCGTGGTTCTCTGATGAGACAGTCAAGATGTTGGCCAGGGTTTGACTGGGACTGGAGGATCCGCTTCCAAGATGGCTCCCTCATGTGGCTGGAGGGTGATGAGCAGCTATTGGTACCTGGCCTCAGCTCTTTATAAGAACCCGCCCCAGCGTTTCTTGGGTGTCCTCCCAATATGGCTGAGGGCTTCCTCCAGAGCGAGTGATCCAAAAGAAAAGACAGAAGCTGCAATGTCTTCATCCCCCATTTTTTTTTATTATGGAAAAGCACATATAACACAAACGTTACCATCTGTAACCATTTTTAAGCAGACAGTTCAGTGGTATTAAGTAAACTCATATTGTTGTGCAACCATCACCATCAGCCATCTCCAGAAATTTTTCAACTTGCAAAACTGAAACTCTGTATCCATTGAACAACAACTCCTCGCTCCCCACTCCTCACACCCTCTGGGAGCCACCATTCTACCCTCTGTTGCTATAAACTTAACTATTCGAGGTGCCTCATACTAGTGGAATCATATAGTCATTTTGTGACTAACTTATTTCACTTAGCATAAGGTCCACAAAGTTCATCTATGTTGTAGTACATGTCAGAATTGCCTTCCTTTTCAAGGTGGAACAGTATTCTATGGTCACAATGTCTTTTTATTATCCAGCCTTGGAAGTCACACACGTGGTCACTTCTGCAACATCCTACTGGTCACACAAGTCAGCCTCTTCCCTGCAGAAGGGGAGAACACAGGGAGTGAATACTAGGAGGTGAAAATCATTGGAATTCATCTTTTTTAAATGTTTATTTTATTGATTTAAATGGGAGAGAGAAAGACAGGAATACCAATCTTCTCCTGTATGTGTCTTGGCTAGGAATTGAACTGGCAACCTCTGCACTTTGGGTCAATGTTCCAACCAACTGAGCTATCTGGCCAGGGCTGGGATTCACCTTGAGCCCAGCTACCACAAAACTGAGTTCCCAGAGGTTTAATGACTTAATCAAGGTCACACAACAGGCAAGTGATAGGCCTGGGATTTGAACCCAAGTCACATGACATGAGTGCAATGAGTGACCCCCACTCAATCCACACCTCGACATGGCTTCCACTAATGAAGGAAAAGGCACCTGATGAGGTGGAGGCTCCCTCAGCAGAAGGTCAGGAGGCTTCTGTTGGAGCCTCAGTTCTGGCACTAATTCACCTGTGACCTCAAGCCAGTCACTGCCCCTGTCCGGGCCTCAGTTTCTTTTTTTGTCAGATGGGAGCAATAACTATTTCCTATGATGTTGAGGTGAATAAATAAAATAAATACATCCTATAAAGCTTAGTCCACAAAGCAGACATGCAGAAAGAATACATCTCCTTTTTAAAATTTTATTTTCAATGTTTATTTACCAGGTAATAATTTCTCGTGGTACCAATTGGAAAGTTTCTTGTTGAAATATCACATTTCTTTATTTTCTTAAACCAATCTAATTTCTCAAGACCTGCTGAGCTTGGAAGATATCAGCTCAGTCCCGCTTGGGACTGGGGGGTCTGGGTCCCACCTGGCACCAATGCATGAAGGGTGGAGGGGGGGAGGCCTTCTAGTTGCCAGTTGTCTAACTACCTTAGTGACTTTGGGGATGTGTGTTGTCCCAGGTATGTAGAATGCTGGGAGCCAAGGGGAAGAGCTGGGATTTGAACCCAGGTCCTGAGCCCAAGCTCGGATGCATTTCATTAGTCCACTAAGCTTAGAGCATGAGTCCTGGCAGCATTAGAGAGAACATCAAAATTGCAAGCAGGCAATTGCTCAACAATGACGAATAGCACTGCCTCTTACTGGAATAATATGCATGACTTAAAATTTTAACTATGGATAATGTGAATACATTAAAATTCTTAAGCTATAATGTAACGTTAAAAATAAATAATTCTAGACACAGCTAAGGCACCAGAGAGATTTTGCCAATCCCTTCCCCCAAGAAGATTGGTATTTCTTCTGAACTCCGACAGGCTCCCACACCTGCTCCATCACAGCCCTCTGACATCGAGCTCTTCCTGTGACTTAGGTGCTCTGGTTAACCAGAAGATGTGGGAACCAGACAGCCTGGGTTCAAGCCCTGGCTCCTCTACTTTCTAGCTGTGTGGCCTTGGGCAAGTTATTTCACTTCTCTGAGCTTTATGAACTGATACTAGTAACCATAGTCCCGAGGACTACAGTGAGAATTAAATGTGTAAAGTCCTTGTCACAGTCACTAAATGTTAGTTACTGTGGATTTTCCCCCTCTGTGCCAAACTGTGAGCTCCAAGCAGGCAACAACCTTGTCTTATCTGTGTTCTGACCACCCAGCACAAAGCCTGGCTTTCATTCCACAAATAGTTATTGAGCACCTTCTCTGTGCCAGGTCCTAGGGAGACAAAGGTGAATGAATCCTGGTCTGTGCTGTCACAGGGTTTATATTCTCATAGGGACACAGTCATAAATAAATGGCAACTAAATAAATAAGAAGACATAGGCTAGTGCTCAGCACTATGGAGAAAATGAAATGAGTTTTGATATAGGGGAACTGGGGCTTGTCTAGATGGGCAGTCAGGGAAGGCCTCCCAGAGGTGATGTTTTTGAGACAAGTTCTGATTGACAGAAAGAAGCTAACCACAGGAAGGTCTAGGAGAGCAGACTTTTAGGCAGAGGGCACAGCAAGTGCAAAGACCCTGAGGCAGGAACATTCTCAGGAGGCCAGCTTGGTTGGAGATGATGAGCGAGGAGGAGAGTGGTAGGTAGGAGGTGGGAGAGATCAGTAGGAGCCCATCACACAGCACTTTATCAAGCAAGGTGAACAATGTGGAGTACTCTCTGAGAGCAGTGTGCAGCCATTGGCAGGTTTAAACCAGGGAGCAACACAGCCTTTGCATCTCTGAGCCTCCCATAACGAAAATGGCCCCATCCTAAATTTAGAGCACCTGCTCATTTAGGGCAGGGTCCGAACTCAGCCTGGAGCAGCTCAGCATGGAGTCACTACCATCCATCCTTGTCTCAGCCTCCTTGCAAGCCAAACTCAAGGCCCCATTAATATAAATGAGGCCCTTTGCTGACTCGATTTCCAAATGAGTCCAGCCGTTCAAGATCTCTATTCCAGGAAATGTGAAATTTATGTAATGAAAATTAAAAGAGAAACTGGAGAAGCAGCGCCTTAAGTGCCTTCTCCTGGGTAAGTGAGCCAGGTCTGCGCATCTGGCAGGAGATGGATGAAGGTGCCACCCAACGCTGCTAGAGCCTGGGACCCACAGGCGGGCAGGGAGCATGTTGGCTGCCGGCTGCGGGCAAAGCCCTCACACCCCTTTCCTTCCCTCAAAAAAAGCCATAATAATAACAGCACACGTTCACTGTTACATACTGCCCACCCTGTTCTAAGCACTTTACTTACATGAGTTATCTCATTTAACCTTCACAGCAACATGAGGGCATAGGCACTACTCTTTGCCCCGTTTTACATATGGGGAAACTGAGGCTCATATTGGAGAAATTACTTGCTCAAGATCATGCAGCAAAATAGTGGCCTCCCCCCAAAAAATTGCCCTGGCCAGATAGCTCAATTGGTTAGATGTACATTTCTTTCTCTCTCTCTCTCTCTCTCTCTCTCTCTCTCTCTCTCTCTCTTTCTCTCTCCCCTCCACACCCTTCCTCTCTCTTGAAAATAAATAAATTAAAAAAATTTTTTTAAATAGTCACCAAAATGGGACTCCAGTCTTTTGCCTTTTACCCCCACACATCCTCTTGTCCAGAGCTCAGACAATGTGGAATAGAAGAAAGGCTTTGGAGTCAAAGAACCCTGGGTTTGAATCAAAGCACCAACTGACCTGCTGTGTGACCCTGGGCAAGCTGTCCCTGCGGCCCAGTTCCTTTTTAATTACAGCCCCTTCTCCCACGAGATTGGGAGAGAATGTGTACAGACCACAAGCACAGGATCTCAGATGGCCTTTCAAACTGTTTTGTTTGTTTTTTTAAGGGAAGAATGTAAACTCTTAGAATGTAAAAGTCTTAGGGTAATGGCTTCAGGTATGTCTGGGTCCAGGGGCTCCAAAAATGTCATAAGGGCTCAGGTTTTTTTTTCCCTCTCTCTCCATGTAGTAGCCCCTCACTAGGAGCTCTGGGGTTATATCATTATTACAGCTAGATACCTTGGTTCAAAGAGAGCTTTTTTTGTTTCCAACAGGGCACCAAAAGTCCCAGGATTTACTCTGCGGACCAACTTAGGCCGCATGCTCATCCCATAACCAGTCTCTACAGCCTAAGGCAGTGGTCCCCAACCTTTTTTGGGCCACGGACTGGTTTAATGTCAGAAAATATTTTCACGGACCGGCCTTTAGGGTGGGACGGATAAATGTATCACGTGACCGAGACAAGCGTCAAGAGTGAGTCTTAAACGGATGTAACAGAGGGAATCTGGTCATTTTTAAAAAATAAAACATCATTCAGACTTAAATATAAATAAAATGAAAATAATATAAGTTATTTATTCTTTCTCTGCGGACTGGTACCAAATGGCCCACAGACCGGTACTGGTCTGCAGTCTGGGGGTTGGGGACCACTGGCCTAAAGGATGGTCTCTGCTGATTGGACCACCTGGGTCACATGCTCACTGCTAGAGCTAGGGGGAAGGCTTCAGAAAGCTCAGGTTGAACCACTTATGAACTCTAACACTGCAGGTGGAGCAAGTAAACTTAACAAGGGACGTTACTTAGGATAGCGGAGGAAGTGACCTCATAGTGAGCAGCTGCAGGTCTAGCTTCCATCTCCTGGAGCAGTAGCTCTCACTCAGACTTGGGGGTCTGAGCCTCTGCACCAGGTAAGAGTAGAAAACTAGTAGTAATAATATGTGTCCTAGATCTTTCACATGTAGTAACTAGCGTAATCTTCACACATAAAAGAGAGGTTACTATAATATTCTCACCATTTTTATTTCATAGGTGGAAAACTAAGGCAAAGAGCTACTTGTCCAAGGTCAAAAGGCTGTTGAGGCCCTGGCCGGTTGGCTCAGTGGTAGAGCGTCGGCCTGGTGTGCAGAAGTCCCGGATTTGATTCCTGGCCAGGGCACACAGGAGAAGCACCCATTTGCTTCTCCACCCCTCCCCCTCTCCTTCCTCTCTGTCTCTCTCTTCCCCTCCCGCAGCGGAGGCTCCGTTGGAGCAAAGATGGCCCGGGCGCTGGGGATGGCTCCTTGGCCTCTGCCCCAGGCGCTAGAGTGGCTCTGGTCGCAACAGAGCGACGCCCTGGAGGGGCAGAGCGTCGCCCCCTGGTGGATCCCGGTCGGGCACATGCGGGAGTCTGTCTGACTGTCTCTCCCCGTTTCCAGCTTCAGAAAAAGAAAAAAGAAAAAAAAAAGGCTGTTGACTGGCAAAGTTGAAAACGTATGACTGGCAGAGCCATGACCACTGCTGCCATGCCAGACATTCTGTAAATGAGCAAAGGGACTCAGTTCAGAGCCTCTAGGAGCTTCAGGTAGACTGAAGCTCGTACCTGACATAGAGGGTGCCGCAACCCAGCTCTGGCCCAACACGAGCGGCACCTGGGAATGTGAACCCTCTATGGCAAGATCTTCTTCTAATTTTTTTTTTTCCAGAGACAGAGAGAGAGTCAGAGAGAGGGATAGACAGGGACAGACAGACAGGAATGGAGAGAGATGAGAAGCATCAATCATTAGTTTTTCGTTGCGCGTTGCAACACCTTAGTTGTTCATTGATTGCTTTCTCATATGTGCCTTGACTGCAGGCCTTCAGCAGACCAAGTAACCCCTTGCTGGAGCCAGCAACCTTGGGTCCAAGCTGGTAGGCTTTTGCTCAAACCAGATGAGCCCGCACTCAAGCTGGTGACCTCGGGGTCTTGAACCTGGGTCCTCTGCATCCCAGTCGGACGCTCTATCCACTGCGCCACCGCCTGGTCAGGCTCAAAACAGATTTTATGTGAACTCTCCTGATTTTAAAATGTGAACTCAGCTGTTCAATTTAAACATCAGGCAATCCAATAAATCATAGCATCATTCTAGATGTCTAGGCGGAACCAGCTACAGAATTTGCAAGGCCCACTGCAAAATAAAAATTCAGGGCCCCTTGTACAAAAACTATTAAAGAATTTAGAGACAGTGGCACAGTGGATAGAGTGTCAGACTGGGACGCTGAGAAACCAGGTTCAAAACCCTGAGGTCACGGGCTTGAGCGTGGGATCGTAGACGTGATCCCATGGTTGCTGGCTTGAGCCCAAAGGTCGCTGGCTTGAGCAAGGGGCCACTTGCTCTGCTGGAGCCCCCAGTCAAGGCACATATGAGAAAGCAATCAATGAACTACTAAGGTGCTGCAACGAAGAATTGATGCTTCTCTTCTCTCTCCCTTCCTGTCTGTCTGTCCCTATCTGCCCCTCTCTCTGTCTGTCACCAAAAAAAAAAAAAAAGAAAAAAAAAGAATTTAGAGACAGTGGCTGCACATCCATGGAGCCAGCCCCTGTGTCTAAGTATTCCTAAATACTTGTTGAATCAAATGAAAGAGAAGGAAAAAGCAAGCAAAGCAGACATGTGTTCGGCACCTACAACGTGTGAGACAGAGCTCTATAGCTATCAAGCGCTCGCTGTGTGCCGACCCTGTAGGTGCTACTATCTTTCGACCTCACAGCCGCACTACTACACTGTGACTCCCATTTTCCAGATGAGAAAATTGGGGCTTCGGGAAGTGAAGTAATTTGGTTATTGCTAATGCTTGACAGAATCATCTGAGGTGTCAGGAGAGGGAGAATCAATGGGAAGGGGTGAAATAAGAGAGGGAGAGAAAGGCCAGAGGAAAAGAAGCCAGCCAGGCCTGTCTCCCAAGCCAGGCTGCACTCAGGTCTCTACCACGACCATGAGGAATCAGGAGGCCGCTGCACCCCCAAGAAGGGCCTGTGGCATTTTGGAATCATGGTGCCATCCGCCCCGTGTTGGCTCCTCTCCAGCAATCTAATTACTAAATGCAGCCGCATTCTTTAAAAATGTCTTTCCTCTTATGTAATGCAATAGTGACAAACGCCAAACAGATGGTGCTGTGACAAGCTTTTTAAAAGTTGATTAGGAGCTCATCTTTCAAAATTAATGTATGGGCATTTAAACGAGCCTCAGCCAGCCACGAAACTCCATTAAGATAAGTCACTTGATGAATTAATTGGCCGTGCTCACCTCCTCCCGGCCAGAGTTTGACATGAGTGACAAGTGGTCAAGTTGACTTGTGAGCAACAGTCAAAAGATACCTGGTTTCGATGGACTGGAGAAATTCCTTGAGCCTCTCAAAAGCCCAAAAAGCTGGAGCCTCTTCAATCTATTACCAAGACATTTTTTTCAAACTTTTACATAGTCTCAGAGAAAATGGACCATCTCTCTCTCCTTCAGGGAAACAGGTTAGTCACAAACTATGTCAGATGTTGCCAAGGAGCTGTTTGCCTGCACCCCCCTTCTCAGTGTTCAGGGATGAGATCATTTCATTTGGAGCCAATTATAGATGGAGAACACTGGGGATGTTCAAAGAAACCCCCTCAGAGCCCTCTCCTCGCATCATAACAGGCTGTACTATGTCGGGATGGGCAGGAACAGGAGGCTGGATGTCCGGTCCCAGGTTCAATCTCACGGTTTGTGAAGGCCATGCATTCCTAAGCTATAGCGTAGATCTGTTAAGCTAGAATGCTGGGCTGTTGGCTAAATGAAGTTAGCTCGCCTCAGAAGTTCAGAGCTGAATTTGTCCATAGAAACTAGAGCTCAGAGAGGGGAAACGGTTTGCTCAAGGTCACACAGCATGTTGGTGGCAAAGCCAGATTCTTTTAGGTGGGGGACAAAAATTGTTCCAAAACTTGACCTTCGTGATGGTTATACAATCTTATGAATACGCTAAAAAGGACTGAATGCTACCCTTTAAATGAGTGAATGGCTGAGGTGACTGACTGGTTCGAAACCCTGGGCTTGCCTGGTCAAGGCACATACAGGAAGCAACTACTTCAAGTTGATGCTTCCTGCTCCTCCCCCCCCCCCTTCTCTCCTCTTTCCAAAATGAATAAACAAAATCTTAAAAAATAATAATAAATAAATAATAAAAACAAATGAGTAAAATAAATAAGTGAATGGTACGGTGTGTAAATTGTATCTCAATGAAGCTGTTAAAAATAGCCTGACCGGGCAGTGATGCAGTGGATATAGCGTCGGACTGGGATGCGGAAGACCCAGGTTCGAGACCCCAAGGTCACCAGCTTGAGTGAGGGCTCATCTGGTTTGAGCAAAAGCTCACCAGCTTGGACCCAAGGTCGCTGGCTCAAGCAAGGGGTTGCTCAGTCTGCTGAAGGCCCGCGGTCAAGGCACGTATGAGAAAGCAATCAATGAACAACTAAGGTGTCGCAACGCGCAACGAAAAACTAATGATTGATGCTTCTCATCTCTCCATTCCTGTCTGTCTGTCCCTGTCTATCCCTCTCTCTGACTCTCTCTGTCTCTGTAAAAAAAAAAAATTAAAAATAGTTGACTCCCAAGGAGAGAAAATCAGCCCCTTTTCAAGTGTTGTAACTCTTCTAATCTGTCAGGGATCCAAATTTCCTTTAGACACCAGTGTTCTTACTGTCTCTCATACATGCAGATTTCTTGTTCAGACAAGAAGAAAGTGGGTTTCATGCTCAGCTCCTTGGGCAGGCAACAATACCTAGCCACACGTGTTTGGTTTCCATTGCATTCATTTTTCTGATTGCCTTCTAATTCATTCATTTATTCAACTAATATTTCTTGTGCATTACTGCATGCCAAGCACTGTTCTAGGCACAGGGGGGCAGAGCAGGGAACAAGACAGACCAAAACTCTGCCCTCATGGTGCTGACATACACTGCTTGTGTAGGGAATCATAGCAGTGGCTGTAACTCATGGGTTTCAAATCCCTGCTGTGCCACTCCTAGCTGTGTGATCTTGGGCAAGTGACTTAACCTCTCTGTGCCTCGATTTCCTCATACATAGGAGATACAATTGCACCTAACTCAGAATCCAATGAGTCAATATATGTAAAGAGCCATAACGGTGCTTGGCACACTGTAGGACTTAATAAATGTTGGCAACTATTTATTTTCATTTTCAAGTTTGATAAAAACATATCCTCTTTAAACGCACGTATTTAAGTAAAAACTGCCTTTTAAAATAAATTTATTTAAGCAAAAAGAGGGGGAGAAGTGGAGAGTCAATAAAGAGGAGTGTAGAAGAAAGTCAATAAAAAGTAAGGGTACAAGAGGAGAACAGGGCGAAAGCCATGAGAGTGTGCTTAGGAGAGGGCACGTGGGAAGCCCGGAACTAGAGGGAGATGTTAGGAAAGCTATGACTCAGCTGGCACCAAGTGGACACATAAAGCTATTTTCAGTGTCAACATAAAGACAAGCTTGTTCCTTCAGTCTCAGATTTGCATACTTCTCCCCACTCCCTGGTCCTGCAGGATTCCAAGCCCTGAGCCAGGGAGGCTCTGGAATGAAGGAGTCTGGACAGTTAGGAGGCCGCGATGCTAGATGAAGACCAGACTATGGACCTCCGGGCAGGAACAGTCCGGGAGCTGCCCGAGCCTTTCCCAGGTCCCTCGGCACTGGGGGTGGCCCGCCGCCTGCCACAGCAACAGCTGGTTCCTGCAAGAGATGGAGTTGGTTCAGTGCCATGATGGATCTCTGGGCTCCAGGGATGTTTGGCCTGTGTGGGCCCCTTCCTCCATGCAAAAAAATATTTTAAGTCATAGTGTACGACGGCATCGTATAAAGACAAATATAATCCAGGCTGGATTTGTTATTAGGTCATCATGGTTATTATCATTTTTCTTCTGAGTTTAAAAGCAATTAAATTTTAAATTTTTTCATGGGCCCTAAAAGTGGGTGATGGAGAAGGGCCCTCGGCTGGCTGCAGTGCTGACCCCAGAGGCCACGTGGGGCGATCTAGACTCAGTTCTTAAGGTCTGGTAGGGTGGCAAGCAGGGAAAGTTACACTCCTCCTGTTGGGAGGCAACAACACAGTGGGATCATTAAGAGCACAGGCTCTGGAATCAAGGGGGCTCATGACCCAGCTCCTGGGAGCCTCTGCCATCTCTTCAGTGGACAAGAGAGAGATCCACAGTCTCCGCCTCTCTGAAGTGCTGGGAGGATCTGTGTGATGCTGCATGCAGAGAAAATACAAATGGTAGGGACGATAATAACTAACCACATCAGCTACAGGGATGAAAGTTCAAACGCAACAAGGCAGTCACGTGGATGAACCTTGCAAAGCTCATAGTGAGCAAACAAAGTTAGTTCCCAAAGGCACACCCTACATCACTCTGTGTATGCCAAGTTTGAGGGGGGGGAGAAAAATTAAACTCGAGTGTTTAGGGATCCGCACCAAGTAAAGTTATTAAGAGAACGGTACGTGGGCCCTGGCCGGTTGGCTCAGCGGTGGAGCGTCGGCCTGGCATGCGGGGGACCCGGGTTCGATTCCCGGCCAGGGCACACAGGAGAAGTGCCCATTTGCTTCTCCACCCCCCCCTTCCTCTCTGTCTCTCTCTTCCCCTCCCGCAGCCAAGGCTCCATTGGAGCAAAGATGGCCCGGGCGCTGGGGATGGCTCCTTGGCCTCTGCCCCAGGCACTAGAGTGGCTCTGATCACGGCAGAGCGACACCCCCGAGGGGCAGAGCATCGCCCCCTGGTGGGCAGAGCATCGCCCCTGGTGGGCGTGCCGTGTGATCCCGGTCGGGCGCATGCGGGAGTCTGTCTGACACTCTCTCCCCGTTTCCAGCTTCAGAAAAATACAAAAAAAAAAAAAAAGAGAGAACGGTACATGGATTGCCATGAAGTCAGAGCACTGGTTTCCTTTATGGGGAGGGGCTCTGGTTAGGAGGGGCCTGGGGGCTGGGGGCTAGCCAGGTTCTGTTCCTCCCCTGGGTGGTGACTACCCTGGTGTGTCACCTTTCCAAACATTTGTCAACCTGTTCGTATATGTTTGAGCAAATGCTCTGTAGGTATAATCCAAATCTTTTTAAAATGCAAAATAAGGACAATAATAATAAATACTGATAGAGTGTCTATTAAGTGCTGGGCCCTATTCTAAGCTTTAGGCACAGTGCCTGGCACATGATAGGAGCGTCACAAATGATAGCATTTAAAGTTACCATTATTACTACCATCATTGTTATATACAATGGAGTTAGTGTCTCTTGTCTTAAAAGGGCTTGGGAGGCCTGAATGAGGTAAGGCACCCACCTAGTGCCCAGCACACCATACATACATGACTATGGCAGGAAAGACCCTTCTGTTTGTCCCAAACTCACAGATACTTCTTGGACTAAATAAACCCTCTTAAAAATCCCCAACCAACAGGCTAATCCCTCCTGGGCCCATGCCCTTTGCACACTGTCCTCGCCAGCTGCCCATGGAAAGAATCCGGCTGACAGCTCATCTCTGCCCTCACTTTGATCCCCCTCCTCTGCCAGTTCTGCCTGGTGAGTTCATGCCCCAATCAGACCTGCCATCACCTGTTGTGAGCCTGGGTATGTGGGGCGGGGAAAGGGGGCTTCCCCTGGGACAGCCCTACCTCTGCCTTCCATCCCTGCCCCTCCCTGGTAGAGCCCGGGGTCCCTGTGACCCTCATCTTGGCCTCACCAAAGTTATCACGTCCTTCATCCTGAAATCTTTGCATCCAAAAGGAGAAATCTGGGATTAATCAGAGTTTTAGGGCTAGAAAGGCTTATCCAAAGATGGGTAGATAAACTAAGGCTCTAACAAGTGAGCATCTAGCCCAAAAAACGAATCTCTAATGGTAGAATCTCAGGTCTAAGTGGGAGATTAAAGGGGGGGTGGCAAAGAGGGCCTCTTTAGAGTGTGATAATATTGTCTGCCACTTATTTGCTGGGCACCGGCTATGTGCCAAGTTCATCATATCCATTACATCCCATTTTCACAAATTACATATTATTATACCCATTTTATGTTAGATATGACAACAGCAGCTTCCACTCCTAAGCATCTATGAGAGGCCAGGTGCTCTGCAAAGGGCATGGGATCCTTCCCAAGAATCTAGTGGTGGGGACTGTCAAGGTCAGGGGGAGGGCTGGCCCACAGTCACACAGCTAGTAAGCACCAGAGGTGGGGTTTGAACCTGGATCTGTGCAGTCCCAATGCCTCTTATTCAGGTACATCTGTCTGTAACATGCTATTTGTCACTGGTATTCCCTGCTCTAGGTTTGCAGTGATTGGGGCTGCTCAATTTTGAAAAGAAAGTAATTAACAGTCTTGGAAATGGGAGAAATCCTTGGACAGACCCCAGAGAGTACTGTCATTCCTATAGTATAACAACCGTCAGTGGAAAGCAGTCTAGACTAGTCTTTAGAGCCTGGCTCAGGGATCTGACCAGTATAGGTTCAAATCCCATTTCTGCTACTTGCTAGGTATGTGATGTTGGGTACCTCTTTGCATCTTAGTCTCCTGTTCTGGAAAAGGAAAATCCTAAAAGTATCCATTTTCAGTTCTTGGAATGTGTCAATAGAATACCATGTGTTAATGTGTCCTTATCTCCTTCCACACTCCCCCTTGCTCACTCCACTCCAGCCACAATGGCCTCATGCTCCCACCTCAGGGCCTTTGCACTTGCTGTTCCCCCTGCCTAGAATGCCTTCCCCCCTCCCAGATACCACATGGCTCCCTCCCTCATTTCCTTCAGATCTCTGTTCAAATGTTACCCCCTCAGTGTCACCTTCCTTAAAAAATAACCTTCAGAACTTCCCCTTATTCTGCTTTCTTTCCTTAACACTTATATTCCATCTGACAAGTTACAATTTTTCTTGCCTAATGTCCGTTTTCTTACAGCAGAATGTTGTCTCTGTAAGAGAATGGATCACATCTGCTTTGCTCACGGCATCTTCCCAGCACCCAAAACATTGCCTGGCATATGTTCAATAGTAAGTGCTCAACAAATATTTATTGAATGAATGAATGAATGAATGGGTGAATGAATGAATGAATGAATATGAAGAGTTTAGAATAATGCTTGGCACCCAGTAAGCACTCAATAAATGTTAGCTGCTATTATAATTAGTATGGTCTGACCAGGCAGTGGCGCAGTGGATAGAGCGTCAGACTGGGATGCAGAGGACCCAGGTTCGAGACCCTGAGGTCGCCAGCTTGAGCGTGGGCTCATCTGGTTTGAGCAAAAATTCACCAGCTTGGACCCAAAGTCACTGGCTCAAGCAAGGGGTTACTCGGTCCGCTGAAGGCCCATGGTCAAGGCACATATGAGAAAGCAATCAATGAACAACTAAAGTGTCGCAATGCACAATTAAAAACTAATAATTGATGCTTCTCATCTCTCCGTTCCTGTCTGTCTGTCCCTGTCTATCCCTCACTCTGACTCTCTCTCTGTCTCTGTAAAAAAAATAAAAATTAAAAAAATAAATAAAAAGTATGGTAAGTGCTTTCTGAGACACCTACTCTTGTGGGAGGCAGTCTAAGGAGCTGATACAAGCCAAATCTAGGTCAAATCCTGCTGTGTGACCTTAACTAAAGTACACTGCCTCTCTGAGCTTTGGTTTTTCTATCTATAAAATGAGAGTAACCAAACTTGGCTTTCAAGGGAATTTTTTTTAATTTTTTTTTTAATTTTTATTTTATTAATTTTTAGAGAGGAGAGAGAGAGAGAGAGAGATAAAGAGAGAAGGGGGAGGGAGGAGCAGGAAGCATCAACCCCCATATGTGCCTTGACCAGGTAAGCCCAGGGTTTTGAACCGGCGACCTCAGCATTCCAGGTCGACACTTTATCCACTGCGCCACCACAGGTCAGGCCTAAGGGAATTTTGAAGATTCAACAATAATACCAACTCCCTTTTCTGAGCTCTTTCTGGATGCCAGGAGTCATGCTAAGTTTTCAGCTTGCACAATATCACTTAACTTTCACCATTGCCCTCATATTATCTGCATTTTCAGGAAATTAAGGTTCAGAGAGGTTATGAGATTTGCCTTCGGTCACACAGCTGGAAGTGGCAGGAGCTGCTCCTCCTCAGACACTGAGATCTGGACCTTCCTGGGCCCTGCCCCGACCCAGGGAGCCGCATCTTGCTCCTGGGGCACCATCGTCTCTCATGCAGCAGAGAAGCCCTGGGCTCTCCTGTCATACTTCCCATGCCCCAGTTCCACTGCTCACCCTCCGGCTCTGGCACCATCCCCGTAGCAACGTTGACTCCTGGCATCCTGGGCGGGCCACTCACACCTCACGCAGACCATGTGGCCCTGGGTCAGATACTTCATCCACCGGGCATGGGGTGCCCCCACCTGCCGGCAGCTCCCGGGAATGGGCCCCAGCCGGAACTGGACACAGTACCTGCAGCCACAAAGGGAGACACCACCCCAAGCACGTGTGAGCATTTATGGAGCACCTTTAGTGCACCTAGCCATATGTAGTCCCAACTTCTCCCTGATATCCAGAAAACCCAATATTGAAAACCTGATACTGAGGCAACCCAGTCTGCAAAAACAGGTTGCGTTCAACAAAAGACAGCTCCGGCTCTTTCAGGTTGAGGGCTTCCATGGGTCAGGTCCACTTCCAAGTACTACATCCAAAAGACTGTATGGTTTATTTCTCATTGTCTCCCCCACAAGAGCTTAGCCCCACAAATTTCTGTTTGTTCTGTTCTCTGTGGTGCCCAACCCCTAGAACAGTACTGGCTCAATAAAAACATGCTGAATGAGTCATTTGGTCCAATGGAATAGGAAAATCTTGCAAGGTTGGTGTTGCCCCAGTTTACAGATTAGGAAACTGAGGATCATATAGTTAACATGCCTAAGGTCACACAGCTAATGAGTGGTAGTGCCTAAAATGGAACCATCTCTAAACCGCAAAAGCCTAAACTGGCACTCCTAACCAACCCACCGCATTTTACAAAAGATCCTATTTTAGAAAAGATATTCTCCGTGAAAATTATTTTAAAAGGAAACTTCCCATTATGGGGTATTTCAAGTAAAAGCCGGTCTGCTGAAATTTTACCTCTACCCAACTTTTCTACAAATGGAGGTAAATGGCGCCCCCTGCTGGAGGAGATGATGTTTATCAAGGACTCAGGGGTGACTGTGTAGGGCTGGTGCCTCCTGGTGGCTGCAGACTCTGGGAGGCTAGACAGTTTCCTCCTAGGGACTGCCCAAAACCTGTCCCCAGAACTCCTCAGGAATCTGTTCCTTACCAGAAACTGCGATAAATGAAACTTTTGTCTTCCCAAAACACTTCCTCTTCCCTTTTTTCTAGTTTATTTGGGGAACTCTTGCCTTTGCCCTATTTGGTCATGGAGGAGCAATCAATCAGGGTGTCTGGTTCCAGCTGCCCACACCTGCCACTAGCCTGGGAAGATAATTAAAACTGACCAATCAGAGTTCCCATCCTCCCAGTTACAGTGATTGGTTCAAGGATGGACCCAGGATCCAAGTAGGACCAATCAGATTCTCCTCCTGAAATAACACACTGAGTCTGGAAGGAAGGGCTACTTCCTGGAGCTAGTATTACTAAGCTAGGAGGATGTGGGGCTGTTGGTGGCCACATTGACCACTGCAGGGAGAAGTGCTTCTTGAGAATAAAGTCATTATATGGCGGGAGAAAGGGGGAGAGTGAGAGAGAGAGAGAGAGAGAGAGAGAGAGAGAATGAATATGGGCGTCCTGACATTATTTGACCACTTGACTCCAGCCATGCTTCAAGTAACACTATTTCAAAACTTCCTTCCCAATTATATAAACCAACAGTACTCCTTTTCACCTGAGCCAGTTTGATCTGAGTTTCTGTCACCTGCAATGAGAGGAATCCTAACTAACATAGCTCTCTCTCCCTGGGTATTGTCACTACATTTGTTCAGACCTCATTCTTTCCATGGATATTTATTGAGTACCTGCCATGTGCCAGGCAGTGTCCTGGAAGTTTGACCTCATCACCACCATCCCCAATACACTGGTTTGCCTCCAGTCCCTTCAACTCACCCTTCACAAGGTCCAAACCACTTTCGTCTTGTGCCTGCACTATTGCAGTAGCCTCCCCATTAGTCTTCTGACTCCCTCCTTACCTCTCTCTATATATATTCAAAGGTACAGTAAAAATCCAAGAGAGATCATGTCACTCCTCTGCTACTCGAAACCCTCCCATGACTCCTGTTTCACGTGAGACAGCGTCCAGCTTTTCACCACAGCCTACAGACCCTGTGAGCTCTGACCACCCCCTCCCATATATTTCTGACCTTATTTCCTACACTCTCACTCTTTCTGTATTCCATCCACGGTGGTCTTGCTGCTCCTTGAACACACCAGACATACCTGCTCCAGGACCTTTGCACTTCCTGGTCTCTTTTTTAGACCTACTCTCCCCACGGAGAGCCTCCTCCAGATCTTCGTTTAAATGCCACCTTGTTAGTGAGGATGTCGCGGGTATCCCCATCCTCTACCCTGCTTTGTTTTTCTCCATAGCACCAATGACATGCTATTTGTTTATTATCTGTCTCCTCCAACTAGACTGTCTACTCCATAAGGACAAGTATTTCTGTCCTTTGTTCCTTGCTGTAGCCCTTCATGCATGAATGAATGAAGTTGAATAGAAGTGAATTATTAATAACTTCAAAATCATGTGTATGAGATTACAAATGTATCAGGACAGGAAGTGAAGAGATATTGAAGTTATCAAAGTAAGGGAAAGACATGATAAAAGTTTAATCTGAGGAGAATGCTCACAAATTTTACTTTGACTTTGGATTTACTGGCTTCAACTTACCCTACTATCTCCTGCTCCTTGGAGACACCCCGCTTTTCCCGCTTTTTCCCATAGCTGCCTGTGGTTATCAGAGCAGGGACTGTGGGCCAAGGAGAAGACAGTTAGACAGCTCAGCACCCTGCAGGCCATGACACCCCAGGGAGCTGGGTTAGGTAGTCCCGGCCTCTGAATCATTTATATGGCAGCTCTAAGGTGAGTGTGGGATCCTGGAATTTGGGTGGGTGGTCCCCACTAGTACCCTTTACGTGATGCTGGAGGCAATATCTTACTTATCTCTGAGACTCAGGGCCTAGCACAGTGGGTTGCATAGTGGGTCTCAAACGTTTTTCAAATGAATGGGATTTTTAATAAATAAATGAGTAAAAAAAAGTAGATAAGGGAGTTGATAACTGGGTGGATAGATGGATGGATGGCTAAAATGATCGATGAAAGGAAGAATGGATGGATAGTGGGTAAATAAATAGGAAGATTGGAGGATAGAAAAAAAAGGAAAGACATGGAGATGATGAATGGAAAGAGGATAGAGAGATAACAGGGAGATGGATAGATGAGTGAATAAAAGAAATGAATGGATAGATGGATAAATGAATGAGTGGGAAGACATAAGGATGGAAGAAAGGTATAAGGGATAGATAGATAAGTGCATTAATAAAATTATTTTGTTGGGCCAACTTTCAAGTCTCTTCCTTCCTAAAGCAGACAAAAAAAAAAAAAACAAACAAACAAAAAAAACAGAGAATGAGACGTTGGTGATTCCTTAGGAAAATAAAAAGTCCAAAGGAAGACCCTCCCCCTCCCCATTCTCTGAGCGATGGAGCTGAATCAGAGATTTGGTGTTGAACTAATGCTGGTGACCTAGAGGAGAACCATCCTGGAGCATCCCAAGCCCCTCTCTCTGCTGCTGCCATAGGGACTAGGTTTGGTCCCACAACACTTAGTGTACCGTTTCGCTTCCCTCCTCTCTGTGCTGCTTCTTTTGGTGCAGCCTAAAGCAGTGAGGAGAGCCCCAGAGGAGCCCAGGTTCTAGTCCCAGCCCTGCCTCTTCTAGCTGAGTGATTGTGGTCAAGTTATCACACCTCTCTGGGCCCCAGTCTCCTCATCAGAAAACTAGGTAATACTAGTACCTATATCATAGTTATTATCAGAACCAAATAAGATGATTTATGAAGAGCCGTGTATCTTGGGCAAGTTTTGTGTCTCCCTGAGCCTTGGTTTTCCCTTATAAAAAAATCAGAACAGGCCCCGGCCGGTTGGCTCAGCGGTAGAGCGTCGGCCTGGCGTGCGGGGGACCCAGGTTCTATTCCCGGCCAGGGCACATAGGAGAAGCGCCCATTTGCTTCTCCACCCCCCCCTCCTTCCTCTCTGTCTCTCTCTTCCCCTCCCGCAGCCAAGGCTCCATTGGAGCAAAGATGGCCCGGGCGCTGGGGATGGCTCCTTGGCCTCTGCCCCAGGCGCTAGAGTGGCTCTGGTCTCGGCAGAGCGACCCCCCGGAGGGGCAGAGCATCGACCCCTGGTGGGCAGAGCGTCGCCCCTGGTGGGCATGCCGGGTGGATCCCGGTCGGGCGCATGCGGGAGTCTGTCTGACTGTCTCTCCCCGTTTCCAGATTCAGAAAAGAAAAAAAAAAAAATCAGAACAGTATCATTAGCCTCACAGAGTCAAGGAATGTGGCACAATGCTTGGCACATAGTAGGAACAATCAGGAAGGTCTTTCTGGGAAACTGACACCTGCCAGGAAATGATGGGCCAGGCAAGGTTAGATGTGGATGGCAGGGGAGAAGGAGAAGGACTTCAGGTAAAGGGAATGACATTGCCACTGTCATCACCCCATTGCCACCACCCCGGTCCAGCCACCATCCTCTCTCACCTGTGCCACTGTAGCCACCTCTTCCCTGGTCTCCCTGCTGCCCTCTGACCCACTGTCCCCACAACGATCAGAATGATCCTTTACAACGTGGACAGAGGGAGGTAAAAGATGCGGTCACAGGAGGGAAGAGCTTATAAACCATGATGAGGCCTTGGGGTTTCACTCTGAAGGCACTGGGTAGCTATTAGAGAATTCAAGCAGGAGGGGGACACCGCGGTATGATTCGTGGTGTAGCTGTAGAATGATCTCCTCTCCCCAGCAGGCTGCAGCCTGGGGGAGACTGAAAGGTGACAACTGAGCCCGGCTGCCTGCAGTTCTACCCCTTCCGGAAAAACACTGCACTCTCTTGGTCAATTTCTTCAGCAGCAAAACCAGAATCACCAATTTTTTTTGTAGTGGCATAGAAACCTTTTACCCAGGTGTGCAACATAGCCAACATCTGTAGTTTTGCCTGCCCTGCATCATACAACCTAATTTTCCTTTGGAAAACACTCCTCCCTTACTCTCACTCAAGTGGGACGTGACCTTCCCCCTCCACCTCCCCGCCCCCCCCCCCCATTCCCATGTCCAGGCTTGACCAATCAGCATGTTGCATCTCTCTGGACATACTGATTGATTCAGCAGTATATACATGAACCAGGTCAAGCCAATGAGCTATCATCCTAAAACATTTGCTGAAACTATGGGGAAAGAGGCCCTGACTTTAGTTGCTAAGGCTGGTTAGAGGGAAGATTGGAGCCATCAAAGATCATTCCCAGCTGGCATGAGAATGAGGCCAACACAGAGGAAAATAGAGCCGAGAGCTAGCGAGAGAGACCTGGCCATATTGCTTTAGGCCCTGGATCCAACCTGAATGCACCCACTGGAATCTTCGTTACACAAGCCACATGTTTTTGTTCAGATCAGTTTAAGTTGGACTCCCCATCGTGTACATGCAAAGTGCTAACTGGGAGATGAATAGAAAGAAGACAAGATGCCCAGAAGAAGTCAGAGCTTCTCACCTCATTCACGAGATGAGGTGAGGGGATCAGGGTTAAAGGAAGGCAAAGCCCCACCCAAACCTGGACCCCACCCGGGGTCTGACAGCGGCCCCAACTCACACAAGGACTGCTGGCACTCCACTCCCTGCTGGCTCCAGAACTCCACGCAGCCAGCCCGCTCTTCCAGGTGGGGGCAGGGAGCACCCCCATTCCTTGGCTCCTGCAGGACGTGCCTGCGGCGGACACGGTAGGAGACCTGACAGGGTTTGGCACAGCGACTCCAGCCACTCCACTCGGCCACAGCGCAGGAGACGGCTGGAAGAGAAAGCGGTGCCTGCAGGGGCAGCTTGTATAGAGTCAGGCTGCCTGGGAGCCAGGTGTGCACCTTCCCCACCAGCTGCACCCTCGAAAACACCACACAGAGCGCTAGGGCTCTTGCAACCCTGCAACCCCGAGTCCATGCCTGCAAAGTTTCTCTATGATCACTGTTTAGACATCTACCTAAATTTAACAATCTGTGTTTTATTCCTCCATCATCTAAGCACTGACGACAGCTGATTTCATCTCTCTGTGCCTCACTTTCTTCCTCTGTCAAACAAGAATAAGAACAGTATTTACCTGATAAAGTAGCCTTGAGATTCCAACCAGATACGCGACATATAAAGCATATGCTTCTGGCACGTAGCAAGTGCCCAGTGAGTACAGCGATTCCTCTGCTGCAGCCACATGAACCACAGCCACACCACCAAGACCACGGAGTGGAAAAAAGCCCCTTACAGGAGCTGTTTCCAGTGTGACAGGTTTACAGACAGTTTTAAAACCTGCAAAACAGTGCTACATAGCATTTAAGAATTTGCCTGACCAGGCGGTGGCACCATGGATAGAGGGTCGGGCTGGAACACGGAGGACCTAGGTTCAAAATCCCAAGATCGCCAGCTTGAGCGCAGGCTTATCTGGCTTGAGCACAGGTGCACCATCTTGAACGCAAGGTCACTGGCTTGAGTGTGGGATCATAGACATGACCCCATGGTTGCTGGCTTGAACCCAAAGATCTATGGCTTTAGCAAGGGGTCACTCACTCTGCTGGAGCCCCTCGCTCAAGGCACATATGAGAAAACAGTCAATGAACAACTAAGGTGCCCCAACGAAGAATTGATGCTTCTTATCTTTCTCCCTTCCTGTCTGTCTGTCCCTCTCTCTGTCTCTGTCACAGAAAAAAAGAAAAAGAAAGGCAGGTCGGTCCTCATGATAAGCACCACTGGCTTCGACCCATGCCCTAGTTTGGCAACATGAAAATGTGAAGGAGAGTCCACCCTTGTACTGAGGGAATGAGGTTATTGTGTTGTAAACACAGTGTTGCTTCCAGCACTCAGGAAGTCACGGACCCCTTGCACAGAGCTCCACTCTCAGCAGAGTTGAAATGCTCAGCGGAAGGAAGAAAGAAGGAGGGAGGAAGGAAGGAAATCAAGCACAACAGCCTATCATGATTGCTTTCATCATTCACCTCATAATGACATCAATTATGTCACGGTGCTGACCCAAGCCAGTCACATGTCTGACTTCATGTAATCCTCACAACAGTCTTGCGAGGTGGTGAGCTCCCAAATCCTTGCTTGCCCTGTGCCCTCCGGGAAGCCTGAGCATCACAGAGGCTCCCTGACCCCAAGATGCCCCTTGACTTCAGCACATGGCGGCACCGGCAGGGAGGAAAGTGCAGCCCAGGTGTTTGTTGCCCCGAAGCCCTTGATTCGGCCTTGCTCCTGGTGGCGGGGGAGCCTCAGCCATGAATCCTGCTCTCACCAGGCTCCAAGAACACCATTTTCTCCTGTACCCCTTTGTGAATAGAGCCCTCATCAAATTCTCTTCCATTTAACTCTCCTGGGCATACCATCTGTCACTTACTTGCCAGGATCCCAACCCCTATGGGTATTTGTACTATTGTCAAATCATCTCAGAGGAAGCAAGTGGAGCTTAAGGGGGTGAAAGATCTGAGTCGAGCCAAGGTGTCAGAGACAGATAAACATGGATGCAAACTGCAGGCTCGCAGGACTGGTGCAATGGCGAATGTGAAACCCTGAGGAGACTGTAAATGCTCAGTACAGCGGTCTTCGTGCATTTATTTAAAAACTATTTAAGGCCTACTGTGTCCTGAGCACTGGGCTGAGTGCTGGGAACACAGATGAGCAAAGCAGAAAATGCCCCAGCTCTGGAAGATCTGACATTCTGCAGGAGAAACAGACAATAAGCAATACAACCTATGATGTAATTTCAACCAGTGATCCATGCTCTGAGAAAAAACAAAGCAGCATAAGAATGGCAGGGGTGGAGTGATGAGAAACTGTTTTAGATGAAGGGGTCAAGGGAGGCCTCTAAGACAAAGAACATCAGAGGAGGTGAGGGTGGGAGGGAGCTGTGGCTGCATCTGGGGGGGGGGGAGTGTTCCAGGCAGAGGAAACAGGCAGTGCAAAGGCCCTGGGGCAGGGCCAAGGTTGGATGCTGGAGGAACAGTGAGGAGGCCATTGTGGCTGGAACAGAACAAGTAGGGGAGAAAGTGGTAGGAGGTGATGTCAGAGAGGGAGAAGGCAGTGACAGCCTATAGGGTTTTGATGAGTATTGTATTGACCAAAGCGGAGAACTAATGATTCCCTGCCCTACCCTGTCAGGCAGGCAGGTGAGAGATTTTGCAGAATATTAGGCAGATGTCACCCTACACATATTCTTTCCACGTTTCTGGCATCTGAAGTCACCAAGCAGAATGCACATGTGGCATCCCCAGGGAACTGTCAGCACACCTTACCTAGGCCTAGCATTGCGACCTCAGTACATTCATGTGATTATTCATATGCTGTCAGCCCCTCCACTCGTGAACTCCACAGAGGCAGAGTCCTTTTTCCTTGCTGAATCCCAACACCATGCATAGTACCTGGCACGTAGGGACCCAGTACATAATGAGTAAGTGAATACTGAACGAGCAAAATCTTGCTTTTAGCAACAACAAAAGAAATAATGACCACAGGTTGGCATTGCAAAAAACCACCACCAGATGGCAGTGTTTCTCAAAACAAAGGCCATCCCTCTCTTCTCTGAGTAAAAGAAATTCTAGCTTATCAGTGTTAACTGAAAAAAAGGGAGGGAGAGAAAGTGGGAGGCTTAAAGGTTGCTCGTCCAGACCTAGAGGCCCAGATAACATCGTGCCAGCTGAGCCTGCTGGAGCCAGACCGAATTTCCCACAGTCCCTTTGGATCCGCCTGCCCCACTCTGACAGGCCCCAAGTGCATCAGGGAATACCTTTCTGAATAATCCAAACCCCACCTTCTTCTCTGAACCTCATTGCCTGGTCCCCTGACAGTTCATCCTCCTTACTGTCTACCAAAAAGGTTTTCCTGCAGTGCAGTTCTGACCTGTCACCTGAAATCCTTAAGTGGTTGCGGTATCCTATTGATGTGGTTCACAGTCTTTTTTTGATAGGGAATCATAAAGACCCCAAGCGTAGTGGCTAAAAATCTGAGTTGTTCCTGCAACACACCCTCAGAAACTCACTCCATCCTCCTCCTATTTAATGTCTCAGCACCCTTTCACTTTGAGTTCCCTGAAATGTACAGTGTCCCACAGCTCAGAGGTGGGCAGCTGTCATTTCTACCCTCCCAGCCTTCTTACCCCCATCTTCTGGTAACACTGCCTCAGTTTCCTTTCTAGGATGGGGCTTGTGACCCAAACATGGCCAATTAATATATTCCTTCTAGGTGCAGTGATTATTGGATCATAGATGAACATATAACCCAAATTGGGCCTATGGGAACCATCCCTAGGATTTTGGCTGGAACAAATTGGGAAAGAATGCTCTCATTTCCACTAGCTAGTAGGTATTACCTTTACCACCACTTGGTGACAGCATGCCTGAAAATGAAGTTAACACAAAGCAGAGCTAAAAGGTGGATAAGAATGTCCTTAGAGTCCCTGGATCCAGCCATACCTGAAGTTAGTGGCTTTTCACTTACCTGAGCCAATCAATTCCCTTATTTGTTTAAGTCAGTATAAGTTGTCACTAAACTAACAGTACTGATTAGTATAATACATACATAAGTGCATAAATGGAGACATTGAGTCTTACAGAATTGACATGAGAATTAAAGAATATAAAATACATGGCCTGACCAGGCAGTGGCGCGGTGAATAGAGCATTGGACTGGATGCAGAGGACCCAGGTTTGAAACCCCGAGGTTGCCAGCTTTAGCATGGGCTCGCCAGCTTCAGCGTGGGATCATAGACATGACCCCATGGTTGCTGGCTCAAACCCAGAAGTCACTGGCTTGAAGCCCAGGATTGCTGGCTGGAGCCCAAGGTCACTGGCTTGAGCAAGGGGTCACTCACTCTACTGTAGTCCCCCAGTCAGGACACATATGAGAAAGCAATCAATGAACAACTAAGGTGCCGCAACAAAGAACTGAAGCTTCTCACCTCTCTCCCTGCCTGTCTGTCCTTATCTGTCCCTCTCTCTGACTTCCTCTCTGTCTCTGTCAAAAATAAAAAAAATAGCCTGACCAGGCGGTGGCGCAGTGGATAGAGCGTCGGACTGGGATGCCGAGGACCCAGGTTCGAGACCCCGAGCTCGCCAGCTTGAGCGAGGGCTCATCTGGCTTGAGCAAAAAAAAAAAAAAAAGCTCACCAGCTTGGACCCAAGGTCACTGGCTCAAGCAAGGGGTTACTCAGTCTGCTAAAGACCCACAGTCAAGGCACATATGAGAAAGCAATCAATGAACAACTAGGGTGTCACAACGAAAAACTGATGATTGATGCTTCTCATCTCTCTTCGTTCCTGTCTGTCTGTCCCTATCTATCCCTCTCTCTCTGACTCTCTCTCTGTCTCTGAATAAAAAAATTAAATTAAATAAATAAATAATATAAATAATATAAAATACATGAAAACATTTAGCAAAGCACTTTAAAAAAATGAAACAATGTGTCCATCCTTTAAGGTCTTACTAGTCACTCCAGCTCCACCCTCTCCCTGCCTCCACCCCATCTTCACTGATCCTTTCCAAACCTCATCTTGCTATCCTGCTCTGACGGAAATTCTTTCACAGCTACCCTGTCTTCCCAAACTATAAGCTTGAGGGGGATCAGAGCCCCAAGTTTTCCAGTCCCCACAGCTTCTAGCTGAGCGGGGCCCATGGCAGATGGCCAGCACTGATTGAACTGAATGTAGGCAATGTCAAGTGCTCCTCTTCCACATGTAGACTCAAGTTTCTCTCTCCCAGATGCTTAAGTCCCTCCTCATCTTGAGCAACCATATAATATTGTGGCCTTGAGCCAGACTGCTCTGGTTCAAATCCCAGATTTGTTGCTTAATAGTTGTGTAACTCTGAGCAGGTCACTACCTCTTGATGCTCAATTTCTCATCTGTAAAATAGATATGAAAACACATTCCATAGGATTACTATGAGGCTTAAAGGAGACAATTTATTTATTTCTTTATTTTCATTTTTCCAAAGCTGGAAACGGGGAGGCAGTCAGACAGACTCCCGCATGCGCCCTACCGGGATCCACCCGGCATGCCCACCAGGGGGGGATGTTCTGCCCCTTTGGGGCGTCGCTCTGTTGCTCTGTTGCCAGTCTAGCGCCTGAGGTAGCGGCCACAGAGCCATCCCCAGCGCCCGGGCCATCTTTGCTCCAAAGGAGCCTCGGCTGTGGGAGGGGAAGAGAGAGACAGAGAGGAAGGAGAGGGGGAGGGATGGAGAAGCAGATGGGCACTTCTCCTCTGTGCCCTGGTCGGGAATCGAACCCGGGACTCCTGCATGCCAGGCCAACGCTCTACCGCTGAGCCAACCCTGTTCAGCAGATGAGAAAAGCAGAGAGAAATCTGCCGGATCACCTCAGCTGGCCAAATTCTCAAATTGGGCCAAAGAGACAATTTATTTGAAGCACTTAAAACAGTACCTCCCTGGCACTTGGTAAGTACTCAGTAAATGGTAGGGTTTGTTGTTATTGTTGTTATAGTAAGAGAGGAAGGGAAGGAGAGAGAGACAGAAACATCAGTCTGTTCCTGTATGTGCCCCAACCAGGAATCAAACCCTCAACCTCCACAGTTGGAGAAGATGCTCTAACCAACTGAGCTACCCAGCCAGGGCAAGGGTTTTTTGTTTTTGTTTTTGTTTTTGTTTTAAGTCATCCTCAATATCTTTTTCTACCCCAACCAATTACTGAAGTCAGTCAACACTATCCCCTAAATCACTCATGAAAAAACATACTTCTTCCATCTCTTGCCTTCTCACTGGTCACCACATCCCCTCCAGCACGGCTCCTCTGGGAGGTAGAAAAGTGAACTTGTCCCTGGTCTATTCATAAGAACTTGGCTCCGCCCAGCCCAGGCAAGAGGGCAGATCCTAGGTCTACTGCCGTTTTGACACCTTCCCAAAGGAGTAAAACAAAGACGGACACAAAGCTTTGAAGTTCGTGGGCCCACCAGCCCAAGCTCTTTATACCATAGAAAATGGCAGAGAGCTGATAACATTGTGTGATTCTGTGGATGAGGGTCAGACTGTGGGAAAATATCACTGATCCGTCTGCCTGCTCACCTTTCTGCCCCCCCCCCCGCATTCCTGGGTAAGGCTGGGGGAGCCCCTATGGGTGCAGCCCCACACTCTGAATGACCCTATGGCTGCATGCACTCTCTGTACAGAAAGCAGATGAGAACAAAAGTGTTCCCAAGACAGTTCTGCAAGTTTATTGTGGGGGATTCTCATTTGCTATGACCTGGGGAGATACCACACCCCAAATTACTATTCCCTCTCACTGCTGCCTGAAGTTCTACAATTAGCCACTCAAACTTGTGGGAAGCAGCAAGGTGCTGGGAGACACAAGATTAGACCAGGTTCAAAACCTGCCGGATCACCTCAGCTGGCCAAATTCTCTTCTCTCTCTGCTTTTCTCATCTGCTGAACAGGGACATTATATGCAAGAATTCCAGAGTGCTGAGAGGAAGTAATCAGGTTTGATGAGACACCCAGCCCAGCTCTTTGGCACAGAATTGGTAAGTGATCAATAAATGTTGGGTCCTTTCAGTTTTGTTTTCAAAAATTGCTCCCTCTTTTGCCTGACTGGGCGGTGGCGCAGTGGATAGAGTGTCGGACTGGGATGTGGAAGACCCAGGTTTGAGACCCCGAGGTTGCCAGCTTGAGGGAGGGCTCATCTGGTTTGAGCAAAAGCTCACCAGCTTGAGCCCAAGGTCGCTGGTTCTAGCAAGGGGTTTCTTGGTCTGCTGAAGGCCCACGGTCAAGGCACATATGAGAAAGCAATCAATGAACAATTAAGGTGTTGCAATGCACACGAAAAACTAATGATTGATACTTCTCATCTCTCTGTTCCTGTCTATCCCTCTCTCTGACTCTCTCTATCACTGTAAAAAAAAAAAAAAAAGCTCTCTCTTTTAAATGTAAATTCCTTAAGGACCACTGATGTCTCAGGATAAAAGGGTTCAATCGCTGTCCCCCACCCCACCCCAATAAAGGAAAGTTGTGTCATATCCACTTTACGGTAGGACAGAACACAGATTTTTGTCTCCAGTGGGTGTGAAAAAACTCCTGAGATTTAAGGAAGACAGAATCCTTTCCACCAGTGACTCAACAAGTCAGTCCCTGATTTCAGAGCCTGGTCGTACCACACTAACAACGTCTTTATAAGGTAATACTTAGAGCCCCGTCAGGTGGGTGACCGCCAGCACTGGGACCAGAGGGGACGTTACCTGTATTGATCCAGCCCCTCTGCATCCCCTGGCTTGCCTGCTTCCCGCCCCGCCCCACCCCCAACTCCTCTGCCCCTCCTGGATCACCCATCGCGGGTTCTCCGTCCCTTCTCTGCGACCCTGCACTCCAAGGCCCCTCTGGGCTGCGGCGGCTCCGTCGGTCTTCTCAACGCCCTTTCCGTTTGCCTTGTGAACCCCCTGCCCGCAATGCAGCGCGTGTGTCCAATCCACCCTTGCACCCGTCTATGCCCCACGCCCTTCCCCCAGTTAGGGTTGCCAGATAAAACACAGGACGCCCTATGTTTTATGGATTTGAATCAGAAAAATAATCGATAACTTAAAATAGCATTATGACCCGTGCATATATATAGGATCTACTTATACTAAAAGACGTATTGGTTCTTTATCTGAAAGTCAAATTTAACTGGGCATCCTGTACTTTTATTTGTCAAATCTGGCACCCTACCCTAACCAAGCGCCCTTTTATTTCTTGCCTCTCTTGATGACCCCCCACTCGCCCATTTCCGTACCAGTACCTGGCTGGCGCGCCGTTCCTGGCTCCCCAGCTCTTGAGCCGCTAAGTCCCGTGCACACTACTTGCTCCCCCTTCTCCGGAACACTCCTCAATTCTCCAAGCGTCCCTCTATGCCGTTCCCCAAGACTCACACTCCCTGGTCCATATCCTGCGCATCTTTCTCCGCGCTCTCCTCCAGGCCCAGACCTCCTCGGTGAACAGCATCCTACCGTCCTCTGCCTCACCCCGCACACACACACACACACACCCAAAAAAACCCTTCGCTCTCCAAAGCACCGAGCACTCCGCTCCCGCCTCATGGTCCCGGGTGCGCACCTGGGCAGGCCCGCGCATAGTCCGCGCAGCAGTCCCGCAGCGCGCCGCACGCCTGGTCGCAGAAGCAGCGCGGGGGCCCGCGGGCAGCACAGGTGGGGTCACGGCCAGAGCAACAGCGGCCCAGCGCTGAGCAGCCCTGCCTGGGCCAGAGCGCGCTCGGTGGCCCCCGCGCCCGAGACACTGCGACCACCGCAGCCAAGGAGAGTGCTAGGGGCAAGATCCGTGAGGCCGCTCCACACAGGGCCATCTCCGGGCTCAGGCTGGGGACCTGACGCCCACAACGACCGACCCTATCAGCCCGCCCTGTATCGAGGCGGAGGCTCCCTGCCAGACCCCTCCCCTACCTGTCACGGAACTGATACCCACCTCCATTCCTTCCGTCCAAACTTTGTACAGCTGGTGGAGGTGAAGTATCAGGATAGTAGTGATAATAGCCACAACAATGTTGCAGGGTCCCCCTAGCTTCCAGGGAAATTGAAGCAACACAAAGGTTCATCAAAGCAATATATAATAATATAAAACAATATTGTATTGTTATAACAATAATAACAGTAACAGTCATTATACCATAATTATAATAGCAATAACGCCAATAACAGGTGCCAATATTATTAATATAGTAATAAGAGCCATAATAATTGCAAGGTAAGGAGCCTGGGAGGCAAGCTGTGTACCAGGCTGTGGCTGTTGCATAAGCATTAGCCAAACCTGAGTTCCTTATATACACCTTCACTTTTTGTTGTATTTCTACTGTCTTGACTGTCATTTCCTGAACATTTCAAGTGGACGCATTTTTAAATTTTTAAATGATTTATTTGTTACAAAACTGCATCACTCAAAAGAATGAGAAGACAAGCCATAAGACAGGGAGAAAGACATTTAATAATGGACTCTTATCCGAACTATACAAAGAACTCTTAAAACTCAACAAGAAAACAAACACTCTAATTTAGAAATGGACCAAAGACCTAAACAGACACCTCACCAAAGAAGATACACAAATGGCAAATAAGCATAAGAATAGATGCTCCACATCATATGTCACTAGGGAAATGCAAATTAAAATAATGAGATACCACTACACGCGTATCAGAACTGCCAAAATCTAGAACACTGACAAGACCAAATGCTGACAAGGAGGTGGAGCGACAGGAACTCATGCATTGCTGGTGAAAATGTAAAATGGTACAGTCACTTCAGAAGACAGTTTGGCAGTTTCCTACAAAAATAAATACCCTCTTGCCTGACCAGGCGGTGGCGCAATGGATAGAGCGTCGGACTGGGATGCGGAGGTCCCAGGTTCGAGACCCCGAAGTCGCCAGCTTGAGCGCGGGCTCATCTGGCTTGAGCAAAAAGCTCACCAGCTTGGACCCAAGGTCGCTGGCTCAAGCAAGGGGTCACTCGGTCTGCTGAAGGCCCGTCCGTGGTCAAGGCACATATGAGATGATTGATGCTTCTCATTTCTCTCCGTTCCTGTCTGTCCCTATCTATCCCTCTCTCTGACTCTCTCTCTCTCTGTCCCTGTAAAAAAATAATAAATAAATAAATAAATAAATACCCTCTTATAATAAAATTCAGCAAGCATGCTTCTTGGTGTTTTACCCAAATGAGTTGAAAACTTATGTCCATACAAAAACCTACACATAATGTTTATAGCAGCTTTATTCATAATTGTCCAAACTTGAAAGCAACCAAGATGCACCCACAATAAGTGAATGGATAGACTGTGGCACATCCAGACCCTGGAATATAATGACAATGGAATATCGTTCAGCATTAAAGAAAAATGAACTATCAAGTCATGAAAACACATGGAAAAATCTTAAATGGGTATCATGAGATGAAAGGATCCAATCTGAAAAGGCTACACACTCTACAATTCCAACTATAAGACATTCTGGAAAAGGCAAAACCATGGAGATAGTAAAAAGGTCAGTGCTTTCCATAGGTTAAGGGGAAGTAGGGGTGAATAGGTAGAGCACAGAAGATTTTTAGGGCAGTGAAAATACCCTCTGTGATATTATAATGATGCATATTTGTCATTACACATTGTCCAAACCCATCGAATGTACAACAGTAGAGTGAGCCGTAATGAAAACTACGGACTTTGAATGAGGATGTGTCCATGTGGGTTCATCGATTGTAACAAATGTTCTACTCTGGTAGGGAGGCAGGGGGTATATAGGAACTCTTGGTACTTTCTCCTCAATTTTACTGTGACTTTAAAACAGATCTAAAAAATGAAGTCGGCCGCCTGACCTGTGGTGGTGCAGTGGATCAAGCATCGACCTGGAATGCTGAGGTCGCTGGTTCAAAACCCTGGGCTTGCCTGGTCAGGGCACATATGAGAGTTGATGCTTCCTGCTCCTCCCCCTCTTCTCTCTCTCTCTCTCTCTCTCTCTCTCTCTCTCTCATCTATAAGATGAATAAATAAATAAATAAAAAGAAAGACTTTAAAAAAAAAAAAAAAATATGAAGTCGGCCCTGGCCGGTTGGCTCAGCGGTAGAGCGTCGGCCTGGCGTGCAGGGGACCCGGGTTCGATTCCCAGCCAGGGCACATAGGAGAAGCACCCATTTGCTTCTCCACCCCCACTCCCTCCTTCCTCTCTGTCTCTCTCTTCCCCTCCCGCAGCCAAGGCTCCATTGGAGCAAAGATGGCCCGGGCGCTGGGGATGGCTCCTTGGCCTCTGCCCCAGGTGCTAGAGTGGCTCTGGTCGCACGCCCTGGAGGAGCAGAGTATCGCCCCCTGGTGGGCGTGCCGGGTGGATCCCGGTCGGGCGCATGCGGGAGTCTGTCTGACTGTCTCTCCCCGTTTCCAGCTTCAGAAAAAATAAATAAATAAATAAAAAATAAAAAAAATTAAAAAATGAAGTCTATTTAGAAAGAAAGAAACAAAGAGAGAAAGAGAGAGAAATAAAGGAAGAAAGAGGGAAAGAAGGAAAGAAAGAGAGAAGCCATCACTACTATAAATACAAAGCCAGTAATATTTTTCATAAGTAAAGGGAAAAGGAAGGGTAGAAATAGAGAGGGGTCATATATATATATATTTGACTTACCAATGTTTTAACTACCAATAAAGAAGAAAGGGATGAAAGAAAGACAGAAAGAGAGAAGAGGGCTCTATTGTTGTAAAGGTCAAGTGGGGGCAGGCAGCTACTCCCGACCATGACATGTCCCTTAGGAGTCCCCATGACAAGGCCAAGCAGCCTCCTGTAGTTTCCAGTCTCCTTTATCTGGTTTCTCTGTTATTCCAGATTTGAAGCCTCCAAGTAACTGGTGACCCAGTTCCCAGAAAAATCTCCCTTGCTGTCCTTTTATAAGGGGCCAGGGGGCTGTGGCGCTCTTGGCAGATGCCACAACTGTGAGCACAAAGAGAAGCTTATTCTCATAACAGGGAGAGGGAGGCCCATCAATATGCAGAGAGCTGTCTAGCTGGGGTTGGGCACCTTCTTTCCATGGGTCTGGGCTGCACAGTACTATGTTCTGGGTGGGGAGAGGAGGTGCTGGTCATTGTCCCTTCAGTGTTCACACCTGTCTCTGTTATCAACTGCTGCATAATAAATCACCCCAATTAAACAACAATTTATTATTATCCCTCACAGTCCTGTGGGTTGACTGGGCTCAGCTAGTGGTTCTTACTTGGAGGTCTCTCATGCAGTTGCAGGCAGAAAACAGCTGAGACTAAAGTCATCTCAAGGCTTCATAGGATTGGACGTCCAAAGTGGCTTCTTCACTCACCTGTCTGCCTGCTGCTCCAACTGAGATGGTTGGAACCACAGACACTAGCTGGCCATTCTTTTCTCTCCGTATAGTCTTTCCACACGGCTGGCTTGGGCCTTACATCATGGCAGTCTCAGAGTAATCAAACTGCTTCAGTGGCAGCCAGCTTATCCCAGAGTAGTGTTCCAAAAGCCAGGGTGAAAGCTGTAGGGCTTCTTCGGACCTAGCTCAGAAGTCAGACATGTCACTCCTGCTGATTCATTCTGTTGGTTACACAGGGCCAGCCCAGAATGAAGGTGGGAGGGGCTACTCAAGGCCATGGTTCTTGACAGGCCATCATTGGAGACCAGCCATGACAATGCTCCATGCCTTTCAATGCTTTTTTTTTTTCTCTTTCTTCTATCTTCTTCTAGCCACTCCTTAGTTTTCTTGAGTCTTTCTCATCTTCTGGCTTCAAATTAATCAAGTGCCACAAAACTCAGATGTGCGCCACTTCCCCCCTTGAGTGATCTCAGTGAGTCTAAATACCTATAGGCTGCTAACTCCCAAATTTATATCTCAAGCCTGGACCTTTCCTCTGTAATCTAGACTCCAGTCTCCAACTGTCTGCTCAACATCTCTGTTTGGGTGTCTCAGAGACCACAGCTGTTAGCAGCTTTAAAGCCATTTCCACCCCCTGCTCCCAAGCACAGTTACAAAAGAATATATGTGAATAGCTAATAATTGCACATAAAAGGATACTTAATATCATTAGTCACTAAAAAAATACAAGTTAAAATCACAATGAGATACCACTACACATTCATTTGAATGCCTAAAATTAGAAAGACTGATCACAACAAGTGTTAGCAAGAATGTGGAGCAACAGGAATGCTCATTTGTTGTTGAGGGTTGGAGTAGAGAATGCAAAATGTAGTAAACCATTTTAGAAAATGGTTTGGTAGTTTCTTGAAAAGTTAAATATGTACCTACCATATGATGTGACCCAGCCATTCCACACTTAGGCATTTACCCAAGAGAAACTAAAACATTTGTCCCACAGAGACCTAGACACACAAATATTCAGAACAGTTTTTGTTTTGTTTTGTTTAGAGACAGAGAGTCAGAGAGAGGGATAGATAGGGACAGACAGACAGGAATGGAGAGAGATGAGAAGCATCAATCATCAGTTTTTTGTTGCAACACCTTAATTGTTCATTGATTGCTTTTTCATATGTGCCTTAACCGTGGGCCTTCAGCAGACTGAGTAACCCCTTGCTCAAGCCAGCGACCTTGGGTCCAAGCTGGTGAGCTTTGCTCAAACCAGATGAGCCCGCGCTCAAGCTGGCAACCTTGGGATCTCGAACCTGGGTTCTCCGCATTCCAGTCCGACGCTCTATCCACTGCGCCACTGCCTGGTCAGGCCAGAACAGTTTTTATTTGCAATCACCAGAAACTGGAAACAACCTAAAAAACCCATCAATAAATGAATGGATAAACAAATTGTGGTATGTCCATACAAAGGAATACTACTCAGCAATAAAAACGGAACAAATTATTGATACCTGAGACATGAATGGATCTCAAAGTAATTATGCTGAATCAAAGAAGCCAGTGCCCACCATCCAAAATGTGAGTGCATCTGTATAAGTCCATTTATATGCATTATAGAAGATGGAAACTAATTTCTAGTGACAGAACTAAGCCAGTGGTGGAGAGGAGGGAGGGAGGGGGAATTGCAAAAGGGCTCAGGGATGAATGATGGATTTGGGGTGATGGTTATGCTCACTGTTTTAATTGTGGTGAAGATTTCGTGAGTGTATACATATGTCAAAACTAATCTAATTATACACTTTAAAATATATTCCATATGGTGTACTTCAATTATACTCCCAAAAAGTTGGAAAAAATGAATCAAAAGAACAACAAAAGAAAAGACACCAATCTGTTAACAACAGTTACCTTTAGGAAATAGAAAGCAGGGCAAGAACTATCACCTGTTACCTGACACGCAGCTTTCTAGTTTAAATTGTTTACAAGATTATATTACTTATGACTTTAAGAGAAAGAACAATACATTTTGCCCCCTAGCCTCTGCCCAGCCTTCAGAAGGTCTGTCACATACCCCCAAACAGACCAGGTTGTTCTGCCAAAGATACCTCCTGAATTTGAGCCAAAGGTTTCTGGGGGCAAATTCCCATCCGGAGACAATGAAAACTGCTCCTTCAGAACAGGGACTTTATTTACACCTTATATCTACATTCCGGACTGGGGCCCACATGGGGTGATTGCCCAGGAAGATAACAGAGTCATTAATCTCTGCCCAAGACTAGGCTCCTCTTGCCAACTTCCCTTCTGGGTAATTAGACCAGCTGGCAGCCCCATTATCAGTCTCCAGGGCGTCTGCAGGGCCGAGGGACAGGGCACCTCTGGAAGCCACACTTGGCTTCTCCAGAGGGGCAGTTTCCTGGGTGACTTTAGGACAAGCAAGCTGAACCCAGATTGGGGTCCTCAGTCTTTTTTTTTTTTTGTATTTTTCTGAAGCTGGAAACGGGGAGAGACAGTCAGACAGACTCCCGCATGCGCCCGACCGGGATCCACCCGGCACGCTCACCAGGGGCGGCGCTCTGCCCACCAGGGGGCGATGCTCTGCCCCTCTGGGGCGTCGCTCTGCCGCGACCAGAGCCACTCTAGCGCCTGGGGCAGAGGCCAAGGAGCCATCCCCAGCGCCCGGGCCATCTTTGCTCCAATGGAGCCTTGGCTGCGGGAAGGGAAGAGAGAGACAGAGAGGAAGGAGGGGGGGTGGAGAAGCAAATGGGCGCTTCTCCTATGTGCCCTGGCCGGGAATCGAACCCGGGTCCCCCGCACGCCAGGCCGACGCTCCACCGCTGAGCCAACCATCCAGGGCCGGGTCCTCAGTCTTGACGTGGCTAGGCCCAGGACTCAGAAAAACACGGACCTCCTAGCATGCCAGGGGGGTGGGAAGAGCTGTCTGAACTTCTTCTGCGTTGCACGGTTGCCCATGTGTATGCTCCTGTTCTCCCTAACCTCATCCTCTTTCTGAGTGGCTTGTTTTAAGGATAACATCTTCAGGGCTATCCATGTTGTCAGACTGTCCTCCCTTTTTAAGGGTGAATAATATTGTTATACATATCATATATACCACATTTTATTTAATCCATTCATCTGTTGACGGACATTTAGATTGCTTCCACCTTTTCACTTTTGTCAATAATACCATTATGAACATGGATGTATTGCTGTCTCTTTGAGATCCTGCTTTCAATTCTTTGGGGTAAATACCTGGAAGTGAAACTGCTGAATCACATGGCAGTTCTATTTTTAATTTTTTGAGGAACCGTCAAACCATTTTTCATAGTGGCTAAACCATTTTCCATTCCTATCAACAGTGTACAAGGGTTTCAATTTCACCACATCCACACCAACACTTGTTATTTTCTGCTTTTTTTGATAGTAACCATCCTAATGGGTATGAGGTGATACCTCATCGTGGTTTTGATTTCCCTTTCCTTAATGATTAGAGTTGTTAAACATCTCTTCATGTGGTTGTTGGTGTTTATCTTTTTTGGAGAAATGTCTGTTCAAACCCTGGCCCATTTTTAAATCAGGTTATTTTGTTGATTTTTAGTTGTAGGAGTTCTTTCTATATTCTGGATATTAATCCCTTATCAGATATATGATTTGCAAGTATTTTCTCCCATTCTATTAATTGGTTCTTCACATTGTTGATTATGTCCTTTTTTTTTGGTTTTTATTTATTTATTTATTTTTTACAGAGACAGAGAGTGAGTCAGAGAGACGGATAGACAGGGACAGACAGGAACGGAGAGAGATGAGAAGCATCAATCAGTTTTTCATTGCGCGTTGCAACACCTTAGTTGTTCATTGATTGCTTTCTCATATGTGCCTTGACAGCGGGCCTTCAGCAGACCGAGTAACCCCTTGCTGGAGCCAGCGACATTGGGTTCAAGCTGGTGGGCTTTTGCCCAAACCAGATGAGCCACGCTCAAGCTGGCGACCTCGGGGTCTCGAACCTGAGTCCTCCGCATCCCAGTCCGACGCTCTATCCACTGCGCCACCGCCTGGTCAGGCTGATTATGTCCTTTGATGCACAGTTTTACTTTTTTTTTTTTTTAAAGATTTTATTTATTGATTTTACGGGGTGGAGGGTAGGTAGTGAGAAGTATCAACTCATATCTGCTTCACTCCACTTGTTCATTGATTGCTTATTGTATGTGCCTTGACCCGGCGAGCCCAAAGTTTTGAACTGGGGACCTCAGCATTCCAGATCGAAGCTTCATCCACTGTGCCACCACAAGTCAGACCTTAAATTTTTATAAAAAGATTTTATTTTACTGAGAGAGGAGAGAGGGGTGGGAAACAAGAAGTATCAACTCATAATTGCTTCACTTTTAGTTGTTCATTAATTGCTTGTCATATGTACTTTGACCAGGCAAGCCCAGGGTTTCAAACCGGAGACCTCAGCACCACAGGTCAGGCAGAAGTTTTTAATTTTGATGTCCAATTTATTTATCTTTACTTTTGTTTTTTGTATATTTTTTTTTTCCCCCTGAAGCTGGAAACAGGGAGAGACAGTCAGACAGACTCCCACATGCGCCCGACCGGGATCCACCCGGCACGCCCACCATGGGGCGACGCTCTGCCCACCAGGGGGCGATGCTCTGCCCATCCTGGGCGTCGCCATGTTGCGACCAGAGCCACTCTAGCGCCTGAGGCAGAGGCCACAGAGCCATCCCCAGCGCCCGGGCTATCTTTGCTCCAATGGAGGGGAAGAGAGAGACAGAGAGGAAGGAGAGAGGGAGGAGTGGAGAAGCAAATGGGCGCTTCTCCTGTGTGCCCTGGCCGGGAATCGAACCCAGGTCCTCCGCACGCTAGGCCGACGCTCTACCGCTGAGCCAAGCAGCCAGGGCTATCTTTACTTTTGTTGCTTTAAGAATCACCTTTTATTCTATCATGGTTTTTTAAATTATGTAAGTTATACAACATTGAAGAAAGAAAGTACAGAATATATACAGATGGCAAATAAGTTTATGAAGAAATGCTCCACATTATGTCGCCAGGGAAATTAAAACAACAATAAGATACCACTACTCATCAATTAAAATGGCCAAAATCTGGAACACTGACACACCAAATGCTGGCGAAGAGGTAGAGCGATAGGAGCTCTTATACATTGCTGATGGGAATGCAAAATGGTGCAACCACTTCAAAGTTTGGTAGTTTCTTACAAAACTAAACATAGTGTTACTATAGGCATAGCTCAGCCTCAGTCTTCATCCCCGCCCCGCTTCCATCTCCTGCTGAAGCTCCCACCCCAGGGCTGAGAGGTGTAGGTGTGGTCCATGCTCCAGAAGTACTGAGCAAGGTGGACTAGGGTTCGCAGAGGATCTGGATGGGCAAGAAAAGACGCTAGCAGGGGCATTTACTGATTATATGGCTTAGGTAAGTCACTTCCCCTCTCTGAGCCTTAGTTTCATTTGTAAAGTAGGAATAATAATATCACCTCCCTTGTAGGGTTGAGGTGGGTAATAAATTTTAACATGTAAAGTATGTAGTATGGAATCTGGTATGAATTTTTTTTTTTTTTTTCTAAGCAAGAGAGACAGAGTCAGATAGGGGCAGACAGACAGGAAGGGAGAGAGATGAGAAGCATCAATTCTTCGTTGCATCACCTTAGTTGTTCATTGATGGTTTTCTCATATGTGCCTTGACCTTTTTAGTTGTTCATTGATGGTTTTCTCATATGTGCCTTGACCGGGGGCCTCCAGCCAAGCCAATGATCTTGGGCTCAAGCCAGTGACCATGGGGTCATGTCTGTGACCCCACGCTCAAGCTGGTGACCTCTGGGTTTTGAACCTGAGTTCTCTGCATCCCAGGCCGATGCTCTATCCACTGTGCCACCACCTGGTCAGGCACAAATTTTCAATTTAAGGCAGTTGCTGTTGTTATTGTTGTAATAATGATGACTCAAGCAGGAAGAAATGGGGCTTAGCAAGGTTATGTTTGGACTTCATCAAACAGTGGAACTGTGAAATGTTTGAGGCAGCCTAGCATGTACTTTGATAAACACCACCACACTCAGTAGATACAGCAGCTCCTTTACTTATAAAGCATCAGGTCAATCCGTGCAGAGCCAAGTGACACCAAAGACACGGACTGCATACGCCACCATTTAAATTAACATTGGATCAAAAAAGGCTGTCACCCACTAGGGCCACACCCATCCCACACATTCCCACCTGTAAACTGTGGCCCTGTAGTGCTGGTTTGTTTTAGCAAAAGGATCATTTGTTTAAATGACCCTGCCAAGTGAGACGATTCAGATTTCTCCTTTTCTCTTTTAAAAAAGGCCACAGACATAAATAAGCCCAAGAGGGTCTGTTTCTGCCACAACTAACAGATAAAAGACAGTTGAAACAGACCTGCAATTAATTGACATTGGGACCTTGGGAAGACTTGATCAGGGGACCTGCCAATTCTACCTACCCAGGCTTTGAAACCAGTTTGGAAACTATTGGTAAATCCCATAAATCCCAATTACTTCCCAGACAAACTTGGAGGACAAATCCAAGTAAACAGAGAACATGAAAGTTACTCAAAAGATACAGGTCCTCTGAGGCTTTCTTTGTTTTAACAGATGCCAATGTCCCAAGCTGGGTGCTTGCAGGAATGAGGTTGCCAGGTTTAGCAAATAAAAATACAAACTAGTTCAATTTGAGTTTCAGAAAAACAGCAAAAAATTTTAACTATGTTTCAAATATTGCATGGGACATACTTATACTGAAAGTTACTATCTGAAATACAAACTTATCTGAACCAGGAGTAGCGAGGGCAGCGCTGAAAGGAACACAGCTCAAATGGTAGAGGTCCTAAACTGAACTCTGGGCCATGAGGCCCACACATATATTCTTTCTTTTTTTTTTTTTTTTTTTTTTTTTTTGTATTTTTCTGAAGCTGGAAGCGGGGAGAGACAGTCAGACAGACTCCCGCATGCGCCCAACCGGGATCCACCCGGCACGCCCACTAGGGGCGATGCTCTGCCCCTCTGGGGCGTTGCTCTGCCGCGACCAGAGCCACTCAGTGCCTGGGGCAGAGGCCAAGGAGCCATCCCCAGCGCCCGGGCCATCTTTGCTCCAATGGAGCCTCGGCTGAGGAAGGGGGGTGGGGTAGAGAAGCAAATGGGTGCTTCTCCTATGTGCCCTGGCCGGGAATCGAACCCCGGTCTCCCACACGCCAGGCCGACGCTCTACCGCTGAGCCAACCGGCCAGGGCCCACACATATATTCTGCTGTCTTCAGTTTATAAACTTGGAAATCAGTTGCCAGTATTTTAAGGATTTCTGGCTTCCTTTTAAAAATGGTAAGGAAGGCCCCAATAAATGAATATAAACATAATACATACATACATACATGCATGCATACATACATAAATGGGAAGCCCCACAGAAGGGAATGCAGGAAAGTGAAAATTGATTACTGGTTTTCGATTGAAGGGATGAGGGCAAATTTGCTTCTGGCCTGCAGAACTTGTCCTGTCAGGCTCCACCGCTGCAGATCCCAGAAGTGCTGGCTGGATTTAAAAAGCTCACCCATCTGCAACATCCCCGCCAAGCCATCACTTTTCCCCTTCCTAGTCTACAGGTGGAAGCGTCCTTACACAGGCTAGGGAAGTGTGTGCCCACAGCGCCCCTGCAGACACAGGCTGGAGCTGCAAGTCCTGGAAGGGATCCCAGCTCCACCTTCCCTGGCAATCTTGTGGCCCACATTGTAAATGAGGCAGGCAAAATGTAGGTGCCAAAAAAAAAAAAAAAGGTGGAGGGGGGAAGATTAAAATAAACCAAAAAATAGCAAGCATTTGAGAACCTCTATGTTCCAAGAGCTTTAAGTGTTCCTTAACTCCTCAAAATATTTCCATATGGTGGATATCATATTCCTCTTTCTGAAGAAATTGAGGTTCAGAGATGTGATCACATGGCTGACAAGCAAGAGCCAGAGATTCAAACCCAAATCTGATTTGAGCCCATGTTTTTTATTTTCACAGTGATCAACTTCTTGTTCAGTTCTGTGAATTTCAACATGTATAAATTTGTGCAGCCACTATAAGGAACACCCCCAAAATTCCTTGTGATATCCTTTATATTCACACCTCCTACCCATCCAAACTTCTGGCAATCACTGATCATGTTCCTTATCACTATTTTTTTCTTTTCCAGAATGTCAAGTAAATGGAATCATAAGGTATATAACCATTTGAGATCAGCTTCCCTCACTCAGATAATGTCTTTGGGGAGCCATCAAGTTGTTTCATGTACCTTTATGCCAGCAATTTTTAACCGATGTGAAGCAATTAAAAAATATGCAATACATATTTTGTCAGAGGCACTGACCTTTTTCCCTTAGATTGTAAAAAAACATGTAACAGCCAACATAATTGCCACCAGATACAAATGAATCCGTTACTTATCTTGTCAGGCCAAAAAGTTTTTGTGTGCTGTAAAATTTAGTAGTGTCACAAAATGAGCAAGGTTGGAAATTGCTTAACTTATAGCTGTCACTGAAGTTACCCCATGGCAAGTGCTGCACTAAAACATTCTTTTTATCCTACCAGAATCTCAAGAGTAAGATGTTATATACCCCAGTCTTACAGATGGAGTTTTGAAGCCAAGAGCTGTAGAAGTCACAACTTGTGAACTGAGAATCTCTTGTGCTAGGCCCTAGGCTAAGCACTTCAGACAGGAATCCACTGACTCAAAATTCCCAAGTAGGCATTGTTATGAACCCCATCCCACATAGGAAAACAGGCTTATAGAGGTGAAGCAATTTGTCCAGAAACACTCAGATAACAGGACAAAGTAGCAAACACCAAGTGTTCAGTGGGATGTAAGTTTAGGAAGACATGTCTAAGCAGGTTGTTACCCCTGTTCAGTGTTTATTAACCCCAATGACCAGCCCTGGTTGGGAGCCTTGTACCAAGATGCAAAGGTTGCACTGCAGGTCGCCAATGGCCTGTTTTGTGGTGTAGTGGATGAAGCCTTGACCTGGAATGTTGAGGTCACCAGTTTAAAACCCTGGGCTTGCCTGGTGAAGGCACATATGACAAACCAACTAACAACTAACAACTAAAGTGAAGAAACCATGAGTTGATATTTCTCATTCCTTGCCCCTCCCTCTCCTCTAAAATCAGTAACATCTTAAAAAAAAAAAAAAAAACCCCCAATGACCAAATCCAAGAGCATTTTGATTTAAAGATTTTTATTTTCCTTCTTTAGACAGGAAGCCTACAAAATTGTTTTCTCAGGAAAATACAAGGTCAGTCTTTTCCAAGGGACCTCTATTCCAACACCATCAGTGAAAAACTCCTAAGAAAAAAAGGTAGATTGCAATCAGTACTTCATTCTATAAAAACTAAAAAAACCCTGCCTTTATACAGACATAGCAAACATATTAAATTTAGAATAATAAATGATCACTGAGACGAAAGAGAAAGGGGTTGTTCTATTTTGAAAAAAGCAGATTGGAGGCCCTGGCCGATTGGCTCAGTGGTAGATTGTCAGCTGGTATGTGGAAGTCCTGGGTTCAATTCCTGGTCAGGGCATCAGGAGAAGCACCCATCTGATTCTCCACCCTTCCCCCTCGCCTTCCTCTCTATCTCTCTTCCCCTCCCACAGCCAAGGGTCTATTGGAGCAAACTTGGACCCAGCACCGAGGATGGCTCCATGGCCTCTGCCTCAGGTGCTAGAATGGATCTAGTTGCAGCAGAGCATAGTCCCCTGGTGGATCACGGTTGGATGCATGTGGGAGTCTGACTGCCTCCCTGCTTCTAACTTCGGAAAAATATCAAACAAACAAATAAATGATAAAAATAAAAAAGTGGACTGGAGGCATAGGCATTTTTTTCTTGTGAGACCCAGCAGCAACAATAGATCAATAGTTTTAGGTTGAGGATTAATATATACCCAACTTGGAACTGGGTCTCCAGGTGACTATAAAGTGGGCAAACTCATAAGCCCTCTACTCAGGGTCCATTTAATAATCATTTTATAATGGGGGTTGATACTTGATAATACCATTTGTAGAAACCTTACCTGTTATAGGACAAACTGAAAACCAAGCCAAGAGAAAGATCAGACTGCAATCAACCGATTTTCTGTCCAGTGGCACACAGGGCTCCTGACCTGCATGAGGTTTACAGATGAAGGTAAGATAAATGACCTGAATGCTCAGGGGGGAAAAACCCACACAGAAAGTAGTCTGCTAGCAGTAAATGGAAAAAAAGGGATACAAGTTCTCTGGGGCCAATGCATCAGACAAAAACTGGCTAATAGTTTAGTTAGATCAACAGGGTCGATCTGATGGGGAAAAAAGTTATGTCATCAGCTGCAATGGCTATATTAAATAAAATATACTTAAAAAAAAAAAAAGAGCAGTTACTACCTCTTCCATTTTCCAGATTCTGTCTATTCAGCCACATGAGCACTTAAGAGATGTGTGCACATCACTTACCAATCCTTTCCCACTCCTAGATTCATCCTGGTCCATTCAAAGACTTTCTGCCAACAGTAAACCTGAGGAAAAACATGAAACATAAGCTCTAATCAGCTAGGTGCTCAAGGAATTGAAGGATTAAGGAGCTGCTCAAGCTGGCATATCAGACAAAAACTGGCTTAGAGAAGTTAGATCAACATGGTCGATCTGTTGGGGAAAAAAGTTCAGTCATCATATATGCCAGTAGAAAGCTCTTGGCCTCTACAGAAAGAGCCCCGAACCAGGAAGATTTGGTTGGTCCAATTCTACACTTACAAATTCATCCACTATCTGAGCACTTGTGTCCCATTTGTTAGCAATAAGAAAATAGCAGCAAGACACACTCCTGCCTTCTTAGCTGATATCTGATGCAGGAAATGAGGCATTATGTGCACAGGGCTTTGACCAAGTGTCAGGATGATGTTACATTTTAATAGAATGTGTTATCACAAAAACCTGGGACACTCTGGAACAGTAAGATTTAAGAAAAACATGTCCTCCAAGAAGTGCTACTCTTGGAGGGGCAAAAGAATTTAAGTTAGGCACGGACTCAATTTAAGAGTTAAGCATGTGGGAATTAGTTTGGAGTGGTTCGTTAACAGAATGAAACATTTGGCTTTTCTTTAAAGATTGTCATCACATCCATCCACTTGGAAATTTAAATCAGAGCACTGACCAAAGAAGCTGAGGTCTCCGGTTCAAAACCCTGAGGCCGCCAGCTTCAGCGCAGGGATCATCTGCATGATTCCCAAGGTTGCTGGCTTGGGATCTGGTCAAGGCACTTATGAGTTGATCCTTTCATTACTGTGTGTCCCTCTAAATACGGGTTCTTTTTATTAAGAAACACGTGGAAGAATGGAATCTGAAATGTGCTTCAAAGGGCATTAAAACATGAATACTTATTCTTATACCTCTATAACAAGTCTTTGAATTGTCATTGTTTTTTTATGTGGCTGACAGACCACAGAACCCTTCACTGTTCTCTGGGCCCCACATACCATCCCTATAGGCTGTACACATTCATCTTTCTCTACTTTGCCTTTTATCCAATCATAGAGATTTCCCTGCTATGCTTTTTCCTGCCTCTTCCTTTGACTCTAATGCATGAAATATTTAGTCAGGAACAATAACCTCTTTTCCCTTAGATTTAAAAATGACAAGAGCTGCCTGCACAGTGGATAGAGCGCCGACCTGGGACACTGAGGCCTCAGGTTTGAAACTCTGAGGTCACTGGCTGGGCTGGAGGCCCTGGTCATGGTACATGTGAAAGCAATCAATGAACTAAGGTGCCCCAAGGAAGAATTGAAGCTTCTCATCTCTCTTTCTCTCGCTAAAAAGACAAAACAAAAAAACCTAATGTCTGGCCTATGGTGGTGCAGTGGATCAAGTGTCGACCTGGAATGCTGAGGTCTCTGGCTTGGACTTGCTCAGCTAAGGCACATACACACGACCAGCAATCAATTAACTAAAGAGAAACAACTATGACTTGATACTTCTCATACCACACTCCTCTGTAAAATCAACAAATAAAATATTTAAAAAAAGAGAATACCGAGGCCCTGGCCGGTTGGCTCAGCGGTGGAGCGTCGGCCTGGCGTGCGGGGGACCCGGGTTCGATTCCCGGCCAGGGCACATAGGAGACGCGCCCATTTGCTTCTCCACCCCTCCCCCTCTCCTTCCTCTCTGTCTCTTCCCCTCCCGCTGCCAAGGCTCCATTGGAGCAAAGATGGCCCGGGCGCTGGGGATGGCTCCTTGGCCTCTGCCCCAGGCGCTAGAGTGGCTCTGGTCGCGGCAGAGCGTCGCCCCTGGTGGGCGTGCCCGGTGGATCCCGGTCGGGCGCATGCGGGAGTCTGTCTGACTGTCTCTCCGTTTCCAGCTTCAGAAAGAAAAAAAAAAGAGAGACAGAGAGAATACCTTATAGTGCTTACTAAAATTTAGCTGTGGTTAAATCAAATCATTTCCAAGTTCGTCTAGCAAAAGTGGCAAAGTGGTTCCTCAGAGCACGTGTTTCCTACAGGGCACCCGGAAACATGCTTACCCTAGAGGTCAGGAGACGAAAGGTTCTGGATGTCTACACGAAGTTCCCTTTGAGGTCCAGCAACGACCCTCTCCTTCAGGATCCATTCTGTATCCTTTGATCACGCCAACCTGAAAAACAACAGGGAAAGCGCATCAATCGCCATCTTCCCACAGCAGGAAAAGAACATGGCGGAACCTTTTACGGCCGGTGTATCAGAACAAACTGGCAAGTGTTCAAAAACATCAACATGGTCGATCTGATGGGGAAAAAAGTCAAGTCATCATTTTCACCAGCCAAAGACTCCTCAGGTCCGTACACAGGGTACGCGTTCCCCCAGCTCTAATTGATTCCCCACACAGCCCTAAGGCCTAACAAAAAAGTAAGAGGAGCCATGGCCAGGAGCAATGGCAAAGAGAGAAACGAAAACGGTAGATCTTAACTCACCACACACAGTAACAACCCCCAGTCACCGGGTCGGGAAAACATAAGAGGATGATGCACGAGCAACCAAACAAACACCTAAAGGTTCGGCGGACGCAAAAGAACGAAATACGCCCGGGATCTCCCTTATATAACCGGGGGGGGGGGGGGGGAAACGACACTTTTGCGCTTGCGCACTGAATTCGAGGCGCTTCCGGCTCCTCAGACGCGAGACGGGAAATGTAGTCTCCCACGATACCTAATTGTTGTCAAGGCCGCTCTAACCCCGCCCCCTTCCCGTGCAAACAGGCCGCTAGGGCTCGTGGGCCTCGCCGCCATGTCGCGCTTCGCACACGCCGGGAAGCCCGCTGGGTTCCCCCTCTTTCGAGGCTGGCTGAGGCTTGCAACGGCCTGGGGCGCTGTTAACTCGCCCCCCGCAGTCCCCTCCCCTCAGCCGCACCCGCGGGCGTTCGCCCGCCCGCCCCAGCCGGGCCCGAGGGCGGGGTAGCAGTGCCAGGGCCCCTCCTTCTATTCCTCCTGGTCCCCGCGGCTGCCCGCCCGGCCCTTCGCCCCCGCCCAGTGTTTGCGAGGAAAGGAAACCGAAAGTGCGCGGCGCCGGGCGGAGCCGCGGACCAGCCGGGGCCAGAACTCCAGCGGCGGCGGCCGCAGCTGGGCGCTCTGGAGCCGGGTGAGTGATCCCCTGCCCCGCACCTGCTCCTGCCCTCTGCGACCCCCGAAGTCCGCCTCGGCACCCCGCCACCTCTTCAGACCCTGGCGCCTCCGTCACCCTCCTCAGCATCTTTGTCACGTCTATCGTCCTTCTCCCTCAGCGCCCCCATCCTCCACCTCAGAATCCTTGTCTCTTCAGCTTCCCCTCTCCCCCCCCCCCGGCTCCCCCGTCCCCTCCCCAGCTCCCCTGTCCCCCTCGGGTCCCCCGTTCCCCCTCCAGCCCCCCCCCCGGTTCGCCCCCAGCCCCCTTCGGCTCCCCCGTCCCCTCCCCAGCTCCCCTGTCCCCTTCGGGTCCCCCGTTCCCCCCAGCCCCCCCCCCCCCCAGTTCGCCCCCAGCCCCCTTCGGCTCCCCGGTCTCCTCCCCAGCTCCTGTCCTCCTCGGCTCCCCCGTTCCCCCTCTCCCGGCTCCCCCGTCCCCCCAGCCCCCCTCGGTTCCCCCTCAGTCCCTCCCCGGCTCTCCCGTTCCCCCTCAGCCCCTCCCCGGCTCCCCCATTCCCCCCAGCCCCCCTCGACTCCCCCGATCCCCCTCCCCCTGCTCTCCCGTCCCCCCCTGCCTCCCCGCTCCCCCCCAGCCCCTCTCGGCTCCCCCGATCCCCCTCCCCCTGCTCTTCCGTCCCCCCCTACCTCCCCGCTCCCCCCCAGCCCCTCTCGGCTCCCCCGATCCCCCACCCCCTGCTCTCCCGTCCCCCCCTGCTTCCCCGCTCCCCCCCAGCCCCTCTCGGCTCCCCCGATCCCCCTCCCCCTGCTCTTCCGTCCCCCCCTACCTCCCCGCTCCCCCCCAGCCCCTCTCGGCTCCCCCGATCCCCCCCCCCCTGCTCTCCCGTCCCCCCCTGCTTCCCCGCTCCCCCCCAGCCCCTCTCGGCTCCCCCGATCCCCCTCCCCCGGCTCTCCCGTCCCCCCCCCCCCCCCCCCCGGCTCCCCCGATCCCCCCTGGGCTCCTCTGTCACATCCACCCCCGCCTCAGCCCCACGTCGGCCCCCACCTCATCTCTGCCCGCAGCGCCTCCTTTCCCCACCCAGAGCCCTCCATCACTACGTCTCTGTCAGGCCTCATCATCTAGTTCTCCTGTCGCCCACCCCCGTCTCTCTGCTCACTTTCGGCCACTGCCACCCCGTCCATCTTGCTGTCCTCACCTCGTCCGCCCCCATCTTCTACGAGGCAGCCTCCCATCCGTACTCCCCACCCCCGTTTGCAGGTGCCCCATCACCCCAGCACGCAGCCCAGCCGAGCTCAGCCCCGCTTCTCTCTGAGGCCCCGTACGCCTTCAGCCCTCCCCACCTCCCCTGCTGCCACTCCCCGCCGCAGCCTTTGCCATGGCACCTTCTCGGTGCCACCACAGCCCTGCTCTCCCTGACCCCGTGATGTTCCCGTCGGGACCCGCTGGGCTCCCGGGGGCCGGTGGCTCCTCCCTCCTCTCTCACACCCTCTCGGGCCCCTGGACCCCAGCTGTGGCTTCCTGTTTCGGCTTCTTTCATTCCATCCCGATAATTACCCTTCCCTATCATTTGATCCCTAGCCCAGCTCGACAGTCGCTGTTTTTCTTCTTCCTGCCCTCCTTCAGGCCTTGATTCCCAAAGAAACCCACTCAGTCTGCCTTTTCTTTATCTTTTTTCTTTTTTAAGCATTTCCTGTTTCTTTCTGCTCCTCCCTTTCCTTGCCGTTCTTTTTATCTTTTCTTACATTCCTTTTATCCCCGAAAATGTCTGAGTATCTATTTTATTTTTTTCCAACAAGAAGAAGAAGGAATTTTTCCTTCAGACAATTTTTTAAATTAAAAACAAAAACACCTCTAAATACTGAACCTGTGCCATGAGATACGGGTTTGATATGATGGAGGAGATTCACCAAAAACATTGCCAGGAGGAAGGAATTTTTCTGATGAGGATAAAAGCTGCTCCTCATATAATGCCATAACTATACACAGTTTCCAACCATGAATATTTAAAAGCTCAGAGGGACAGTCTCAAAAATCCCCTTGCTAAGGACTCTGACCACCAACTTTTCCCCTAGCCCCAGCCCACAGGATGCGTGTGACTTGGGCTGAGAAGTTCCCTTAAACGGGTTTCCTCTTCCTCTTAAGTGGTCTCTTACAGGACCACCGTGAAGGTAGAAAGGAGAAAGAACTGCAGATTTCTTTCTTTATTGGTTGATTGAATTTAGAGAGGAAGGGAGAGAGAGAAAGAGAAACATCGATTTGTTGTTCCACTTATTTATGCATTCATTGGTTGAATCTTGTATGTGCCCTGACCTGGGATGGAACCCGCAACCTTGGCGTATGGGAATGACACTACCCAACTGAGCTGTCTAGCCAGGACAGAATGACAGATTTCTAGCTGATTGAGGAAACAGCATCTGTAGATGTTAAACCCCCTAATTACTGAAACATATAGTTTTCTTGCTTGTGATTGACTAGGAATGGAAGGCTTACTCAATTTGGCTGCATTCCAAAGAGTGGGATAAGGGATAACAGCTCATTAATTTATAAATTGTAGAATACTGTAAGCTAAAGAGTACTATATAATACAAATGCTGAATGAGATGGTACATACTTGGTTTTTAGATTTTGTCCTGGCAGCAATATTTATATATCTGCTTTGTAGAAGAGGAAAATGAAACCTAGCAACTGAGTGAATAATTTGGCTAAAGGCATAAACCAAACAGTAGTTTAGAATGGGAATTAATGACACTCCCTCTACCTTAAGAAAGTACAAGGATAAAGAGGAGTGAATTTGACTCCTTGAAATCACTTAAATTGTGAATTCAATGTTTTTCTATCATAAGTGGGTGTTCACAGAGTTGAACACGGCATACATAATTAAAATCTGTGTTTAACTTAGTTAACAAATCATTAATTTGTAGAAGCAGAAGGATTGGCTTAATGCTGTTTTGGGTTTTTACTGCTAAATGCTGTGTTTCAAGGGCACTAATTCCTTTCAATCTGTACAGATTTTTAGATAACTTGAATGTGAACGTGGAGGAATTCAAGTGACTCAGACATGGAGGACAGAAGACCCTGTCCAGATGCCAGGCCCAGGAATCCCCATACCAACCACAGAGGTGAATAATATTTTCTAACTAATGGGAAGGAAACTGAGTTCCCTGTGAATGAGCAGGCCCACCTAAGATTGATTATACTTCTCAAGTAAAGAATGGCTTTTTTCTTTTTTTCCAAGTGAGAGGAGAAGAGATAGACTCCCACATGTGCCCCAACCTGGATCCACCCAGCAACCCTGGTCTGGGGCTGATGCTCTGCCCATCTGGGGTCATGCTGCAACCAATCTATTTTTAGCGCATGAGGTAGAGGCTCCATGGAGCCATCCTCAGTGCCCTTGGCCAGTGCTGATGTGCTTGAACCAATTGAGCTATGGCTGTGGGAGGGAAGAGAAATAGAGAGAAAGAGAGAAGGGGAGGGGGAGGCGTGAAGAAGCAGGTGGTCACTTCTGTGTGCCCTGACTGGAATCAAACCAGGGACATGCACACACTGGGCAGATACTCTACCACTGAGCAAACTGGCCAGGGGGCAAAAAAACCTGGTAAAACTCATTTTTAAAATTTATATTTTTAGTGCTTGTCTTATTTTTTAGTACTTGTCTTATTTAAACCAGAGTATCCAAATATTATTTTAATATAGTTGAATATAGTATTTTATTATAATACTTTAATAATTTTAATGTTTTATTTACTTCTGATATAGTCAAGTATATATTATCATTTTAAGGTTTTATCAATATAAAATTTTTAATGAGATATTTAACTTTTTTTATATGTCTTAATCCAGACTAGCCACATTTAAGATGCTAGTGGCTATGTATTTGATAGCATGTGTCTAGAGTCTTAGTCACCAAAGCAGAGTTGGTTCTAAAAGCGTTACTGCAGTGATTGTTCTGTTTGCTGAGAACTTTCTAAAATAAAACAACCAAATGGATTTTTGGTTTTTTTCTAAGTTTACAATGTGTCATTTGAGTTTAGCTGTGTAACAAATGAGGAAGAATTGTAGAATTTTATTTTATAAGCTGTGTGAATGTTGAAGTATGAGAAACAATCCAGTTTTCCATTCTTCCAAAATGTCTAGTTTTTTTTGTTTGTTTGTTTGTTTTTTGTATTTTTCTGAAGTTGGAAACGGGGAGGCAGTCAGACAGACTCCCGCATGCGCCAGACGGGGATCCACCCGGCACGCCCACCAGGGGGCGTCGCTCTGCTGCGACCAGAGCCACTCTAGCGCCTGAGGCAGAGGCCATAGAGCCATCCCCAGTGCCCGGGCCATTTTTGCTCCAATGGAGCCTCAGCTGCGGGAGGGGAAGAGAGAGACAGAGAGGAAGGAGAGGGGAAGGGGTGGAGAAGCAGATGGGCGCTTCTCCTGTGTGCCCTGGTCGGAAATCAAACCGGGGACTTCTGCATGCCAGGCCGACGCTCTACCACTGAGCCAACCGGCCAGGGCCAAAATGTCTAGTTTTCAAATCAAATCAAAATATTAAAAGTAGGACTTTTCTTCTGATATCTTGGGTGTTTGAAAGTAATAATTAAAAACTTGCCTGACCTGTGGTGGTGCAGTGGATAAATCATCGACCTGGAACGCTGAGGTCGCCGGTTCAAAACCCTGGGCTTGCCTGGTCAAGGCATATATGGGAGTTGATGCTTCCTGCTCCTCCCTCCCTTTTCTCTCTCTCTCTCTCTCTCTCTCTCTCTCTCTCCTCTCTAAAAATTAATAAAAGAAAAATTAAAAAAACTTATTTAGAGTTCAGTTGTATACAGTATTTACATTTTACCAAATATTCCTTTATGTTTCACTTATTTATGCATTCATTGCATTAAAAAATCTAGAATTTTTTTCTATAAGGTGCAAAACAATGAAAATATATAAATGGATTTAGCATCTGATGTCATTAAGTGGAATGGTCATTTTGAATATGGTGTGTGCATTTAAAATTTGTACAACATTTAGTTTTGGGGTTTTTTATTGATTATTTTGAAAGAAAGAGAAAGGAGAAGAGAGAGACTGACTGACTGTTGTTCCACTTACTCATGCTGTCATTGGTTGATTCTTGTATGTGCCCTGACGCGGGGTCAAACCACCAACCTGCACGTTGGAATGATGCTCTAACCAGCTGAGCTACCTACCTAGCCAAGGCCATCAAATTTTTTTTTAATTTTATTTATTGATTTTAGAGAGAGGATAGAGAGAGAAAAGGGTATGAATGAGGAAGGGAAAGCATCAACTTGTGGTAGTTGCTTCTCATATGTGCCTTGAATGGACAAGCCCAGTGTTTTAAACTGGCGACTTCAGCATTCTAGGTCAATGCTTTATCCATTGCACCAACACAGGTCAGACTTTAAGATTTTATTTATTGATTTTACAGAAAGAGGAAGATGGGGGAGTGAGAAGTATCAACTCATAGTTGCTTTACTTTAGTTGTTTATTGCTTGCTTCTTGTTATGTATCTTGACCAGGCAAGCCCAGGGTTTTGAAATGGTGACCTTAGCATTCCAGGTTGATACTTTTATCTACTGCACCACCACAGGCCAGGCACAATTTTTATCATCAAATCATTATATACAGTCTTATTTTTTGTTTGTTTTTAAAATCTCCTACTCATTCTGCTAAGTTGGCCCAGCTCCAGAATCAGTTTTAGAGGAAAGAAAAGTGAAAAAAAACTGGACATGAGTATGTTGGTCAAGGTCACTTACGAAATGTGTAGCAGGCGGATCAAGGAAGACAAGTTCAGCTTCATCTACTGGGTGATGTTAGCTTTCTTGTTGTACTGGGTGTGTCACCTTCCTTTCCCCCATACTTTTTCTTCTTTTTTTAAATTGATTTTAGAGAGAGGAAAGAGAGAGAGAGAGAGAGAGAAAGGCAGGGTAGGGTGGAGGAGCAGGAAGCATCAACTTGTAGTTGCTTTCCTCATGTGCCCTGACTGAGCAAGCCCAGGGTTTCAAACCGGCAACCTCAGCATTCCAGGTCAGTGCTCTATCCACTGCACCACCACAGGTCAGGCCCCACCTTCTCTTCTGAGGGTTAATAATATACTGCTCATAAAAATTAGAGGATATTTCAAAATGAGTATGAAGTGATGAAATATACCCTAATTTTTGTGAGCAGTTATAAATACTAAGTAAATTAAATTGTGCTACAGAAAGGAGGAAAAACTTGAGTTTCATTTTTCAGTCTCCTTTACAGTCTAGTGAGTTAACTCTTATACATCTTCATAAAGGAAGCCCCAGCTTTCCCTTTGCTATCTGATGCTGGGCAAAGTTTAAGAAGCACTTCCCATTATAGTTTTGTTTCACTTGATTCCTCTGTTGCCTATTGAGATAATTGTTAAATGGCAGAACCAGTAGCTCTAAAATCAATAGGTTAGACCAATTGAAAATTATTACTAGTGTTATTAGTAATACCTAACATAAATGAAAGTGGTTTTTTTTTTCAAACTTAGCATTAGCAGTGCCTTTTTTTTTTTTTTTTTTTTTTTTTTTTTTTACAGAGACAGAGGGAGAGTCAGAGAGAGGGATAGACAGGGACAAACAGGAACGGAGAGATGAGAAGCATCAATCATTTGTTCTTCGTTGCACATTGCGACACCTTAGTTGTTCATTGATTGCCCTCTCACATGTGCCTTGACCGTGGGGCTACAGCAGACCGAGTAACCCCTTGCCCAAACCAGCGACCTTGGGTCCAAGCTGGTGAGCTTTTGCTCTAACCTAATGAGCCTGTGCTAAAGCTGGTGACCTCGGGGTCTTGAACCTGGGTCCTCCGCATCCCAGTCCAACGCTTTGTCCACTGCGCCACCGCCCAAGTTTTTTTATATTTCAAGGACTGCACTATACTAAGCATTTTTTTTCTTTTTTTCTTCTTCTGAAGCTGGAAACGGGGAGAGATAGTCAGACAGACTCCCGCATGCGCCCGACCGGGATCCACCCCGGCACGCCCACCAGGGGCAACGCTCTGCCGCGACCAGAGCCACTCTAGCGCCTGGGGCAGAGGCTAAGGAGCCATCCCCAGCGCCTGGGCCATCTTTGCTCCAGTGGAGCCTTGGCTGCGGGGGGGGGGGGGGGGGGGGGGGGAGAGAGAGACAGAGAGGAAGGAGGGGGGGTGGAGAAGCAAATGGGTGCGTCTCCTATGTGCCCTGGCCAGGAATCGAACCCGGGTCCCCCGCACGCCAGGCCGACGCTCTACCGCTGAGCCAACCGGCCAGGGCCACTAAGCATTTTTTAACATTAAAAATTTTTTTTAATTAGTTTTAGAGAAGAAAGGAGGGAGAGAGAGAAATCAGTTCCACTTATTTGTGCCCTCATTGGTTGATTTATTTATTTATTTTTTATTGTGAGAGAGAGAGAGGGAGGGAATAGCAGGAAGCTTCAACTAGTAGTAGTTGCTTCTTTTTTAATGTGCCTTGACTGGGCAAGCCAAGGGTTTTGAACTGGCGACCTTAGCATTCCAGGCCTCATTGGTTGATTCTTTTATATGCCCCCGCCAGGGACCAAATCTGCAACCTTGTCGTAGAGTGGGAGAACACTCGAACCAACTGAGCTGCCCATCCAGTGCCAAATCTTGTAACATTAAATCTTTACAGCAACCCAGATACTGAGGCTTAGAGAAATTGTACAGCTTGGTCGAGGTAATACAGTGAGGAAGTGCCAAGGTTAATATTTGAACCAGGTCTGTTTATCTCTGAAATTCATGCACTAGCTATTGTTTTGTACTGGCAAGAAACTAGAAACAATGAGCTAGTTTGACTTCTGGTGGCATAGTGGCTAGACTGTCAACTTAGAATGCTGATGTCACAGTTTAAAACCCTGGGTTTGCCTGGTCAAGGCACATAAGAAAAGCAACTAGTGAGTTGATGCTTCCTACTTTCCCCTCACCCCCACCCCTCCTCTCTTTTTCTTCTCTCTCTAAAAAAAAAAAAAAAAAAATCATGGCCCTGGCCCAGTGATACACACACGTCCTCACAAGTTGGGATTATTTCAGAGAGTCAGAAAGATCAGCTCATTGCATTTTCTTTTTAAGATTTACTCATTTTTTCCCCCCTCTTTTTCCAAGTGAGAGGAGGGTGGATAGAGAGACAGACTCTTTCATGGGTCCCACCAGGATCCACCAAGAAACTCCAGTCTGGGACTGATGCTCTGCCCATCTGGGGCCATGGTGACAACTGAGCTATTTTTAGCACCTGAGGTGGAGGAGGCTCCATGAAGCCATCCTCAGCACCCAGGGCTGATGAGCTCAAACCAATTGAGTCATGACTGCGGGAGGGGAATTGATAGAGAAGGGGGAAGGGTGGAGAAGTAGATGGTCGCTTCTCCTGTGTGCCCCAGCCAGGAACTGAACCCGGGACATCCATACTCCAGGCCAATGCTCTACCACTGAGCCAACCGGCCAAGGCCTAGGATATATATATATATATATATATATATATTTTTTTTTTTTTTTTGTATTTTTCTGAAGCTGGAAACAGGGAGGCAGTCAGACAGACTCCCGCATGCGCCCGACCGGGATCCACCCGGCACGCCCACCAGGGGGCGATGCTCTGCCCATCAGGGCATCGCTCTGTTGCGACCAGAGCCACTCTAGCGCCTGGGGCAGAGGCCAAGGAGCCATCCCCAGCGCCTGGGCCATCTTTTGCTCCAGTGGAGCCTTGGCTGCGGGAGGGGAAGAGAGAGACAGAGAGGAAGGAGAGGGGGAGGGGTGGAGAAGCAGATGGGCGCCTCTCCTGTGTGCCCTGGCCAGGAATTGAACCCAGGACTTCCGCACGCCAGGCCAACGCTCTACCACTGAGCCAACTGGCCAGGGCTGCCTAGGATATTTTTTAATTAAGAAACAATTTTATAGAACAGGATTTTTTTTTTTATTGAGTTGAGGTGACACTGGTTAACATAATTATACAGGTTTCAGATGCCCAATTTGTGATAATTAAACGATATACTATAAGAAGTTATTCTCCAGCATGTATTAGGTGCTCAACAAATGTTTATTCCTTTTCCCTTTTGCACGTTTTTATATATTTATGATATAGAGAACACTATAGTAATCTATTTTACATTTACTAAGTGACTTGGTAGAAAACCTTATTTCTCTTCAAATAAAACCTAAGCTTGGCCTGACCTGTGGTGGCACAGTGGCTAAAGCGTTGACCTGGAATGCTGAGGTTGCCGGTTCAAAACTCTGGGCTTGCCTGGTCAAGGCACATATGGGAGTTGATGCTTCCTGCTCCTCCCCCTGTTCTCTCTATCTCTTCTCTCTCTCTCTCTCCAATAAAAATGGATAAATAAAGTCTTTAAAAAAAAAACCTCCCTGGCTGGTTGGCTCAGCGGTAGAGCATCGGCCTAGCGTGCGGAGGACCCGGGTTCGATTCCCGGCCAGGGCACACAGGAGAAGCGCCCATTTGCTTCTCCACCCCTCCGCCGCGCTTTCCTCTCTGTCTCTCTCTTCCCCTCCCGCAGCCAAGGCTCCATTGGAGCAAAGATGGCCCGGGCGCTGGGGATGGCTCTGTGGCCTCTGCCTCAGGCGCTAGAGTGGCTCTGGTCGCAACATGGCGACGCCCAGGATGGGCAGAGCATCGCCCCCTGGTGGGCAGAGCCTCGCCCCTGGTGGGCGTGCCGGGTGGATCCCAGTCGGGCACATGCGGGAGTCTGTCTGTCTCTCCCTGTTTCCAGCTTCAGAAAAATGAAAAAATGGAAAAAAAAAAAAACAAAAACAAAAAAAAAAACCTAAGCTCCTTGGTTGTTTTGGAAAATGAGAAAATGTTTATTGTTGTCCTACTGGGTTTCCTTGCACAGTGATTTATGTGCTTACCCCGTATTCCCATTGTCTTTAGGGCCTATGGATGGAGAACTACCACCAAGAGCTAGAAATCAGGCCAATAATCTACCAGCCAATGCTCTCAGAGGAGGAGCCAACCAGTTAGGAAGGCATCCGAGAGCCAACAACCATCCTGTCCCTTATCAGCAAAGAGAAGAGAGGTTTGCAGCCATGGGAAGGAACCCTCATCCAGAAAGGAGGAACCGTGGGGGACATGCCAATGATGAACCTAGAGGCCAAAGACATGGTCAGGAGAATGACACCAGGCAGAGAAATGGCAATCAGGAGGGAAGGAACCGCAGGCCACCTTGGTCTGATGAAAATTTCCAACAGTGGCGGAGCCCCCACCAGAAGCCTGCAGAACAGCCACAGCAGGTAAAGAAACTGGGCTATAAGTTCCTAGAAAGTCTTCTGCAAAAAGACCCCTCTGAGGTGGTCATCACACTTGCCACAAGTTCAGGACTGAAGGAACTTTTGTCTCATTCTTTCATGAAACCCAACTTCCTTGAGCTCATTTGCCAGGTTCTTCGGAAGGCATGCAGTTCCAAAATGGATCGCCAGAGTGTTCTCCATGTCCTGGGCATATTGAAGAACTCAAAATTCCTTAAAGTTTGCCTGCCAACTTATGTGGTAGGGATGGTCACTGAGTCCGCCCCTGACATTCGAAACCAGTATCCAGAACACATCAGCAACATCATCTCCCTCCTCCAGGACCTTGTAAGTGTCTTTCCTGCCAGCTCTGTGCAGGAAACGTCCATGCTCATTTCCCTCCTGCCAGCTTCTCTTAATGTTTTGAGAGCCTCTGGTGTTAACATAAAAGAGGAGACTGAGAAAAACCTGGAGAAGGTGCAGACCATCATCGAACATTTGCAGGAAAAGAGGCGAGAGGGCACTTTAAGAGTGGACACCTACACTTTAGTACAGCCTAAGGCAGAAGACCATGTTGAGAGCTACCGGACCATGCCTATTTACCCTACCTACAATGAAGTGCACTTGGATGAGAAGCCGTTCCTGCGTCCCAACATCATTTCTGGAAAATACGAGAGCACTGCTGTCTATCTGGATACGCACTTCCGACTCCTGAGAGAAGATTTTGTCAGACCCCTACGAGAAGGCATTTTGGAACTTCTCCAGAGCTTTGAGGACCAAGGCCTGAGGAAGAGAAAATTTGACGACATCCGAATATACTTTGATACCAGGATTATCACCCCTGTATGTTCATCATCAGGCATTGTCTATAAGGTGCAGTTTGACACAAAACCACTGAAGTATGTTCGCTGGCAGAATTCCAAGCGATTGCTCTATGGGTCCTTGGTGTGCATGTCCAAGGACAATTTTGAGACATTTCTTTTTGCCACAGTGTCTAACCGGGAACAGGAGGAGCTCTGCCGAGGATTTGTCCAGCTCTGCTTCAATGAGCAGAGCCAACAGCTGCTAGCAGAGGTCCAGCCCTCTGACTCTTTCCTCATGGTGGAAACAACTGCATACTTCGAGGCCTATAGGCATGTCCTGGAAGGACTCCAGGAGATCCAAGAGGAAGATGTCCCCTTCCAGAGAAACATTGTGGAGTGTGACTCTTATGTGACACAGCCAGTGTACTTGCTGATGGGAGGCAGATATGATTTCATACCCTTGTTAAAGAATCCCTCAGCCACCGGGGAATCTCTGAGGAATGCCGAGGGCTCGAGATACCTCAGAGTTAATGTCTTAGACCCCAGCCAGTGGCCCTCCAAAGAAGCCCTGAAGCTGGATGACTCCCAGATGGAAGCTTTGCAGTTTGCTCTCACAAGGGAACTGGCTATTATTCAAGGACCTCCTGGAACAGGTAAGAGAATTTTTCAGAGTACATGTCATCTGCCTTAGGAGATAGGAGAGGAAGGCTAGACTCTAGTTTTCTAGAATGTCTTGATTTGAAACGTTCCCATGTGAGTGTGGGAGAAGGTAGAAGGGTAATGGGATAGGTGGTGATGGAAGGAGACTTGACTTGGGGTGGTGAACACAGCACACTATACAGGTGATGTAATATAGAATTATGCACCTGAAACCTATATAACTTTATTAACCAATGTCACACTAACAAATTCAATTTTTTAAAAAACAAATAGTCCCATGAAATGGGCATCAAACTTTTTTTATAAAGTTGCTGCTTATGGTGATTTTCCAGTGGGGACCCATTGGTATGCATAGTAGTAAACAAAAATTACTAAGGTTAGAAAAGATTGCTAATGGGCAAACTTCACAAGATGCATTACTCTGTTTCATCAAAGGCTATATTAATTTGTTTGATTTTTATATTACTTTTAATTAATATCAAGTACAGTAGGTCCTTGAATAATATTATTTCATTCAACATCATTTTGTTAATAACATTGATGAGGAGGAAAAATAAGATTCCAGGCCAGGGCCATTGTGGAGTTTGTACAATCTCCGTGTCTGTGTGGGTTTTCTCCAGGGACTCCATATTCCTCCCACATCCCAAAGATGTGCATGTGAGATGAATTGGCATGTCTACATTGTCCCAGTATGAATGAGTTTGAGTGCGCCCTGTGATGGAAGGGTGTCCTGTCCAAGGTGGCTTCTGCCTTGCACCCTGACCTGCCACAGTTTACTCTAGCCACCCAGACCCTGAACTGGAATAAGTGGGTTGGAAAAGAATTCTTTTACTTGTTTTTATTCATCTTATTTTATTAATCTTGTTTTTAAATATATGAATAGCTCACAAAATACATCAGGAATATTTTGGGGTCTTTTTTTTTTTTTTTTTTTTTTTTCTTTTTATTTATTCATTTTTAGAGAGGAGAGGGAGAGACAGAGAGAGAGAAGGGGGGAGGAGCTGGAAGCATCAACTCCCATATGTGCCTTGACCAGGCAAGCCCAGGGTTTCAAACCGGCGATCTCAGCATTTCCAGGTCGACGCTTTATCCACTGCACCACCACGGGTCAGGCTTTGGGGTCTTTATATAGAAGTTTGTTGATGTTTTTATGACCAGAAATATACCATAGAAACTTAATCTTGTTTTTACTTCAGCCTGTGGGAACATTGGTTTTATTATACGTTATTTCATTAAAAACTCAGTTTCCAAGAACCTATCAACAATGTGGTCTTTTTGTTTTGTTTTTTTATTAAGTGAGAGCAGGGGAGGGCAGAGAGACAGGCTCCTGCATGCACACCCTGAACAGGAGCCCACCCGGCAAGCCTCCTACTGAGTGATGCTCTACCCATCTAGGGCTTTTGTTCCATTGCTTGGCAACTGAGCTACATTTAGCAATAACAGAGGAGGCCATGGAGTCATCCTCAGTGCCCAGGGCCAGCTTGCTCGAACCACAAGCCATGGCTGTAGTAGGAGAAGAGAGAGAGTGAAGGGGAAGGAAGAGGGAAGGAGAAGCAGATGTCTCTTCTTCTGTGTGCCCTGACTGGGAATTGAACCCGGGACATCCACACGCCGGGCTGACGCTCTACCACTAAGCCAGGGCCGAACTTATAAATTAAGTGAGGAATTACTGTATATATAATATTAATAGCACTATGTGCCAAATACTGTTTATATGCTTTACATATGTTAACTCATTGCATCTTCACAATAACTCAGTGAGGCAGAAACCATTCCATTTTAAGATGAAAAAACTAAGGCAAAGAGAGTTTGAATAATGTGTTGAAGCTCACACTGGTGGTTAGTGATAGATCTAGAACTTGAACTCAGGCATTTTGGGTCTAGAGTCCTGGCTTCCCTATATAATACTTGATTCTGATGGAATTATACTTCCCTATACCCTTCTCATGTACCATTCTCTAATCCTACCCTGGGATGATAACTACTATTAGCAGTTTGATGTGTATTTTTCCAGATACTCTCCAAGTATTTTTTTAATAACAAAAATGGGATCATGTTTTTTTTTCCTATTTGTATTTTTCTGAAGTTAGAAGTGGGGAGGCAGTCAGACAGACTACCGCTTGTGCCCAACTGGGATCCACCAGGCATGCCCAAGAGGGGGCAATGCTCTGCCCATCTGGGGCGTTGCTCTGTTGCAACCAGAGCCATTCTATCACCTGAGGTGGAGGCCATGGAGCCATCCTCAACTCCCGGGCCAACTTTCTCCAGTGGAGCTTTGGCTGCAGGAGGGGAAGAGAGAGATTGAGAGGAAGGAGAGGGGGAAGGGTGGAGAAGCAGATGGGCACTTCTCCTTTGTGCCCTGACAGGGAGTCGAACCTGGGACTTTCGCACACTGGGCTGATGCTCTACCGCTGAGCCAACCAGCCAGGGCCTGAGATCATGTTCTTTTATTGGCCTATAATTTATGTAGTATATATAAATAATATATTATGGACATTTTTACAGTTTTTACACTTACATTTAGAAATGTACCTTACTCTTTACTGTGCCTGCAATCACTGCAGGGTATGAATGGACCATACATTACCTATATATTGCTTTCAGTATTACATCAGTGCTGTAATAAATATCTGAATGTCTAGGTCTGTGTGTTTATCTTTGGGTACTCTGCTTATTATTTCTGTAATTTTTTTTCCCCTAATGTGGGAATTCACATTAATTGTTATACTAGGTACTGCTAATTACTCTCCCAAAATGATATACAAAAACAGGAAGAGGTCTTTTTTTTTTTTTTTTTTTTTTTTGTATTTTTCTGAAGTTGGAAACGGGGAGGCAGTCAGACAGACTCCCGCATGCGCCCCACCGGGATCCACTCGGCATGCCCACCAGGGGACGATGCTCTGCCCATCTGGGGCATCGCTCTGTTGCATCCAGAGTCATTCTGGCGCCTGAGGCAGAGGCCATAGAGCCATCCCCAGCACCAGGGCCAATTTTGCTCCAATAGAGCCTTGGCTGCGGGAGGAGAAGAGAGAGACAGAGAGGAAGGAGAGGGGGAGGGGTGGAGAAGCAGATGGGCGTTTCTCCTGTGTGCCCTGGTCAGGAATCGAACCTGGGACTCCTGCACGCCAGGCCGACGTTCTACCACTGAGCCAACCGGCCAGGGCCCAGGAAGAGGTCTCTTAAAAACACTAATTAAAGTAATGGCAACTTATGATAAAAAGTTAATGTTACAGTTGGAAAGTTCTTTCTAATAAGAAACACTTATATAATGAAAAAATATGCATAAAGTGATATTTTGCCTGGCCTGTAGTGGTGCAGTGGATGGAGCACCAACTTGTAATGCTGAGGTTGCCATTTGGAACCTTGGGTTTACCTGGTCAAAGCACATACAACAAGCAACCGATGAACGGCTAGAGTGAAGTAACTACTTATTGCCCCCCACCCAGTAAAATCAATAAATATAATATTAAAAAGAAAAAAGTGATGTTTTGAGAGTTTTGACAAGAGTACCAGTTTGTACTCTCACCAAGAGTGAATTAGTGTTAGCATTTCCTTACATCCTTTCGGTATTATTGCATGTTATTGTTCCTTTTTGCTGATGAGCAGTTTCTGCTGATCTGCGAGGTTTAAATTTTTGGTTCATTATTAATTTTATTTTTGGGGGTTTTTTTTGTTTTGTTTTAAGAAATGTACATGTGATAACAGCTTCAGTGAATAAGCCTCTGCTTCTCCTCCTTTGCATGAAACTTGGCCTTGAGGCAAATCTGTTTTTTAAATATTTTTAACTGATTGATTTTAGTTAGAGATGTAACGGGGAGGGGAGAGAGACAGGAATGTCACTCTGTTCCTGTGTGTGCCCTGACCGAGAATTGAACCCGCAACCTCTGTGCTTTGGGATGACTCTCTCAACCAACTGAGCTATTCAGCCAGGGCTAATTTTATGTTTTATTAAAAAATGATTAAAAATTTTTTAAGTCTCTCCCTCCTCCTACCACCTTACTCAGTTCCCTTCTCTAAAGCAGTATTATCTTCCTGTGTATCCTTCCAGAGATATTGTTATAAATATTCAAGGAAATGCATACTTATATTCATTTCCCCCCACTTTTTTTAAACCCACTATGCTAGGAACACTTTTTGCATGTTGTTTTGCTCACTTATAAAATATAATGGAGATACTTCCATACTAGTACATAAGTAGTGTCTCACTCTTGTTTATGTGACTTTATTATATTCCATTATGTGGGTAGTTCATAATCTCTAACCAGTTCCTTGTGGAAAGATTTTCTTATACAAACATTTCAGTAAACAGCCTTGTTTGTGAGTCAATTCACACACAAATAGAATATATCCAGAAGAGAAATTTCTAACTGAATTTATAATTTTAATAAGTAGTGTATTGTCAAATTGCCCTCTAGAAATGTATACCACAGTGGTTAATTTGTATTCTTTTAATTAAAAATTAGGTTTAAATATTCTTTATTGTGTTCATTAGCTATTTATATAACTGCTGCTATGGATTGCCTTTTCGAATTTGTCCTTATTTCTATCCAATGGCTTTTCATATTGATTTGTAGCTGTTTGTATGTTTAAAATATTTCTGTTGCAAATAATTTTTCCTAATGTTACCACTGAATTAGAATTCTTTAGTTCCAGGTACAGTAATCAGTTTAGGCTAGCTTAAACCCCTCCCCCCAAACACACTCTCTCTCTCTCTCTCTCTCTCTCACACACACACACACACACAGCTACTAGGAAAGAACCTATGTATGCGTATAAGAGGGAAGTAGTTGGGGGGGGTAATTTTTGAGGTGGAAATCCCAAAAAGTACCCATTCCAGGGGAAAGGAAGCAGTGGGAGGCAATAATATAAATATATAAATGTTGAATTAAAAAGATTTTCTTTCCAAGATTCATTTTATCCATCCAGTCCTCCAAACTAGAAGCCTGGGAGTTATCCTTTTCTGTTCCCCACGCCAGCCAAACCATTAGGAAGTTCCAAGCAATTTTTTTTTTTTTTTTTTCATTTTTCCAAAGCTGGAAACGGGGAGGCAGTCAGACAGACTCCCGCATGTGCCCGACTGGGATCCGCCCAGCATGCCCACCAGGGGGCGATGTTCTGCCCCTCTGGGGCGTCGCTCTGTTGCATCCAGAGCCATTCTAGCGCCTGAGGCAGAGGCCACAGAGCCATCCCCAGTGCCCGGGCCATCTTTGCTCCAGTGGAGCCTTGGCTGTGGGAGGGGAAGAGAGAGACAGAGAGGAAGGAGAGGGGGAGGGGTGGAGAAGCAGATGGGCGCTTCTCCTGTGTGTCCTGGCCAGAAATCGAACCCGAGACCCCTGCACGCCAGGCCAATGCTCTACCGCTGAGCCAACCGGCCAGGGCCACAATTTTTAACCTCTGAAACTTCTCCCTAGTCTGCCTACTTACCTCATCTATACTGCTAGATCCAGGCTTCAGCCTTCACTGATCGGGAAGATAGCAAAAACCTTCCAACTAGTACATCCATAGTCCCACTTGCCCACTCTTACTCAGTTGTCACTTCCCCAGGGAAGCCTCTTCTAACCTCATTGACTAGGCCAGAATCCCAATTATGTTTTCTTGATACCTTTGTTTTGCATTTCCTACATTTGTGGTTTTATATTTGTTTGTATGATTATCTTTTTTTCAACAAGTGGTCTGTAAGGCCCAGGCAAATAAGAACCATGGCTATTGTGCTCAACTTAACCCAATGCCTGACACCTGTTAGGCACTCAATACATATTATTGGGGGGGGGGAGGGTGGAGAGAGGAAGGAATTGTTACTTATGCTATAACTGAAATCTTTGATTTTCTTGTATCTCTTCCTCACTCAGCTGTGTTTTTGAGGATAGTGGCTGCCTTCTCAGCCCTGATACAATGTAAAAATTGAGCTGTTTGTAGACTTAATTAATTAATGGATATTTGCAGATAAGCCCACAACTCTTAACTCCAATGTTGATTTCTATGAATTTTTCCCTCCTATTACAAAGGCAAGTTCACTGTGGCATATTGAAAGCATTTTTAAATAATTTGCCACATGAGATTGGAAACAAATTATATGTCCATCAGTAGGGAACTGGCTAAAAAATACTTTACATCTATGAAAAGCAAGAGAGAGGATTCTTTTTATGTACTGATAGAGAACCACTTCCAAGATGCATTAAGTGAAAAAAGCAAGATGTAGAACAGTGAAAATAGTCTGCTGCTCTTTGTATTAAAAAAGAAAGAGAGAGAAATGGCGCCGTGAGGAGCGCTACCAATAAATCTCCCCAAAATTTCAACAAGTTCTTCAACCAGAGACAGAAAAATCTATCCTTGGAGCGTCTAGAAGTCACACACACTGAAAACTAAGGTATGATCAAGCGAAAAATTGACTAAATATATAATCAACCCCGAAAGAAATAAGACGGAGAAAGGAACACTCCGCCTTCCTCACTAACCTGAACAAGAGCTGCTTTCACTTGGAACTGAGAGAGAGTGGGAGCTAAGGGGGGCAAAGGGTGTGGAGAAAGCCAGACTGTGGCACAGACGTCCAAGCCAAGGAAAGACTGTGCCTGCGGTGACCCAGCCAACGCGAGCTAACGCCCACACCAGACCCTGGCAAAGACGGGCAAGCAGCGGCCACCATTAGAAGAAATGGGTAAATTCCTAGAACAATACAACCTTCCTAGACTGAGTCAAGAAGAAGCAGAAAGCCTAAACAGACCAATTAGCAGGGAGGAAATAGAAAAAACTATTAAAAACCTCCCAAAAATAAAAGTCCAGGCCCAGACGGTTATACTAGTGAATTCTATCAAACATTCAAAGAAGACTTGGTTCCTATTCTACTCAAAGTCTTCCAAAAAATTGAAGAAGAAGCGATACTTCCAAACACATTTTATGAGGCCAACATAACCCTCATACCAAAACCTGGCAAGGATGGCACAAAAAAAGAAAACTACAGACCAATATCTCTAATGAATACAGATGCTAAAATACTAAAACAAGATATTAGCAAATCGAATACAACAACATATTAAAAAAAATAATACATCATGATCAAGTGGGATTCATCCCAGAATCTCAAGGATGGTTCAACATACGTAAGATGGTTAACGTAATACACCATATCAACAAAACAAAGAACAAAAACCACATGATCTTATCAATAGATGCAGAAAAGGCATTTGATAAAATACAACACAACTTTATGTTTAAGATACCCAACAAAATGGCTATAGAAGGAAAATATCTCAACATGATAAAGGCCATCTATGATAAACCATCAGCTAATATCATATTAAATGGCATAAAACTGAAGGCTTTCCCCCTTAAATCAGGAATGAGACAGGGTTGTCCACTTTCTCCACTCTTATTTAATGTGGTGCTAGAAGTTCTAGCCAGAGCAATCAGACAAGATAAAGAAATAAAAGGCATCCATATCAAAAAAGAAGTAAAGGTATCACTTTTTGCAGATGATATGATCCTATACATCGAAAACCCCAAAGACTCCACAAAAAGATTACTAGAAACAATAAACCAATACAGTAAGGGTCGCAGGATACAAAATCAATATACAAAAGTCCATAGCCTTTCTATATGCCAACAATGAAACATTAGAAAATGAACTAAAAAAAATAATCCCCTTCACAGTTGCAACAAAAAATAAATAAAATACCTAGGAGTAAACATAACAAAGAATGTAAAGGACCCATATAACAAAAACTACAAAGCATTGTTAAGGGAAATCGAAAAAGATACAATGAGATGGAAAAATATTCCTTGTTTTTGGATAGGAAGAATAAATATAATCAAAATGGCCATATTACCCAAAGCAATATACAAATTTAATGCAATTCCCATAAAAAATCCAATGACATTTTTTAAAGAAATGGAACAAAAAATCATCAGATTTATATGGAACTATAAAAAACCCCAAATAGCCAAAGCAATCCTAAGGAAAAAGAATGAAGCTGGAGGCATTACAATACCTGACTTCAAACTATATTATAGAGCCATGACAATCAAAACAGCATGGTATTGGCAGAAAAATAGACACTCAAACCAATGGAAAAGAATAGAAAGTCCAGAAATAAAACCACATATATATAGTCAAATAACTTGATAAAGGGGCCAACACAGAATGGAGAAAAGAAAGCCTCTTCAACAAATGGTGCTGGGAAAACTGGAAAGCCACATGCAAAAGAATGAAACGCAACTACAGTCTGTCCCCTTTTACTAAAATTAATTAAAAATGGATCAAAGACCTAAATATAAGACCTGAAACAATAAAGTACATAGAAGACATAGGTTCCAAACTCATGGACCTTGGTTTTAAAGAGCATTTTATGAATTTGACTCCATAGGCAAGAGAAGTGAAGGCAAAGATAAATGAATGGGACTACATCAGACTAAGAAGTTTTTGCTCAGCAAGAGAAACTGACAACAAAAGAAACAGTCAACTAAATGGGAAATGATATTTTCAAACAGCAGCTCAGATAAGGACCTAATATCCAAAATATACAAAGAACTCATAAAACTCAACAACAAACAATCCAATAAAAAAATGGGAAGATGACATGAACAGACACTTCTCTCAGGAAGAAATACAAATGGCCAACAGATATATGAAAAGATGCTCATCTTCATTAGCTATTAAAGAAATGCAAATCAAAACTACAATGAGATACCACCTCACACCTGTTAGATTAGCTATTATCAACAAGACAGGTAAAAGCAAATGTTGGAGAGGCTGTGGAGAAAAAGGAACCCTCATTCACTGTTGGTGGGAATGTAAAGTAGTACAACCATTATGGAAGAAAGTATGGTGGTTCCTCAAAAAACTGAAAATAGAACTACCTTATGACCCAGCAATCCCTCTACTGGGTATATACCCCAAAAACTCAGAAACACTGATACATAAAGACACATGTAGCCCCTTGTTCACAGTGGCCAAGACATGGAAACAACCAAAAAGCCCTTAAATAGATGACTGGATAAAGAAGATGTGGCACATATATACTATGGAATACTACTCAGCCATAAGAAATGATGACATCGGATCATTTACAACAAAATGGTTGGATCTTGATAACATTATACGGAGTGAAGTAAGTAAATCAGAAAAAAACCAAGAACTGCATGATTCCATACATAGGTGGGACATAAAATCGAGACTAAGCGACATGGACAAGAGTGTGGTGGTTGGTGGTGGGGGGGGGGTGGAGAAAGGAAGGGGGAGGAGAAGGGGCACAAAGAAAACTAGATAGAAGGTGATGGAGGACAATCTGACTTTGGGTGATGGGTATGCAACATAATTGAATGACAAGATAGCCTGGACATGTTTTCTTTGAACATATGTACCCTGATTTATGGATGTCACCCCATTAAAATTAATAAATATTAAAAAAAACTCACTTTAAGAAATCCATGAACAAATATTTCTCTGTCAGAAAAAAGAAAGAAAGAGGGTTCTCTCCCTGTCTCGCTAAACAAAAAGGAGAAAGAGAAGGCTAGATAAAAATGATATATTCATATTTGTTTATATATACATTGAATAAAGATCTCTGGAGAGTTATACAAGAACCTGGTAGGTAACATTGGTTGCTTTTAAGAGAGGAAATGGGTGGCTGGGGGACAGAAGAGTAAGAGAACTTTTCATAATATACCCATTCGTGCTACTTGGATTTTAAGCCATTTCAATGTGTTATAATAAATGTTTTAAAAAATAATCATTTTCTTTAATTATTCCTTTTAGTAAATCTCTAAGTTTTCTAATTCCTTTTTTTTCTTGTTTTTTAGGCAAAACCTATGTGGGTCTAAAAATTGTTCAGGCTCTCCTAACCAATGAGTCTGTTTGGCAAATTAATCGACAGAAGTTCCCCATCTTGGTTGTGTGTTATACTAATCATGCTTTGGACCAATTTTTGGAAGGTAATATCTACACAAAATTGTTTTCTATCAAGACATTTATAGTTGAACCATTAGCAACTTCAGTAGCTTTCTATTGCTCTTTTAATAAAGTCCACAGTCCTAACCATGACATGTAAGACTGTGTGTTGTGTGCCTAACTCTGAATCTCATCTCCTACCTCTTCCCATTATCTTTAATCCTTTCAATTCCTCAGCTTCTTCCTCTGTTGGTGCTGTTCCCCCGCCTAGAATGTACTTGTCCTCTCTACCTCTCTGTCTTAATTCCATCCAGCATGGCTGGCTCCAACTCTATTCATTCTTCAGATTTCACCTTAAATCTCTGTTCAGGTGCATCTTAATATTGCCCCAAACTAAGGTTAAGTCTCCTTTTGTGGTTTTTCTTCAGAGACACTTAGCACATATGTAACAATTTATTTTCATGTGGCACTCACTACCCTAGACTATAAACACCATGAGGGTTGGTCCTGTTTCTTGCTATATTCACAAATCCTGGCACATAGAACATTTACTAAGAGCTTACTTTTATGTCAAGCTCTAACTAGGAGCTGTAAAGATATTCTCTAGTTTATAAGAAGAGAATTACTGTTTTAAATCACAGATGAAGAAACTGAGGATCAAGTTAAGTAACTTGTCCTAGATTATATAGCAATAAGTTGTGGAGCCAATAAGTTGGGTCCCAATTGTCTGATTCTAAAGCCTGTGCTCTTAAGCACCACACTTTACTGCTCTGCAGCTCATATTATCTGTGGGGCCTTTTTGCTTATCAATGGGGTAGATTTCCTATAAGCACCAGTTTGTTCCCTAAGGGACCAGCTGACACAGCACCCCAAACACATACAGCTCTCAGCTAAGAGACTCCAGCATAGCTCTTCTCAACTCTGCTGTGCTCAACTTTTCTCCACAGGTATCTACAAGTGTCAGAGGACCAGCATCGTGCGGGTAGGTGGAAGAAGCAACAGTGACATCTTGAAGCAGTTCACCCTGAGGGAGCTGAGGAACAAGCGGGAATTTCGCCGAAACCTCCCTATGCACCTCCGAAGGGCCTACATGAATGTAAGTCCCAGCTTGGGATATTGGTGCCTCAAGGGGTAACTAAACAAGATAGTGTTGGCTTTCTGGGTTGGCAGATAAGGAGGTTCCACAAAGCTGTTGAGGACCCAGGTTAATTTCAGCATTACATTCTGCTAATTTTGTGGTGTGACCTTTGCCCTTATAATTCAGGGCAGAGAAAGGACAAAGAAGGGCACACTGCTTCCTCTCAACTCCTGTCAGAACCTTAGGCGGATTCCTTCAAACCACCCACAGCACTTCTACTTGAGCCTATTGACCATCTTCTAGCTGGTCAAGCTCCAACCAAAACTGAGTTATTACTGAGGGAAAATGAGAGAAGTCTCCAACACAGTATCCTTGTCCTGTTTTTCTGTTGTATTTGTTTCCTTGTTGATTGGTAGGAATCTTTTAGACATTTTAGATGCTAAACCTTTGGTTTCAAGACCACAGAGATGTGCTTTGAGAAATTGGTTTGTTGACCCGACCAGTCAGTTTATTTTTTCTCCCTTCATGCTGTTCTTGTCTTAGCTTTGTTTTCCCTCAAAGTAGAGACTGAGTTTGGTGAATGATGATACTTCTTTATCATTTCTTTAACCCTGTTCTTGGCAGATCATGACACAAATGAAGGAGTCAGAGCAAGAGCTGCATCAAGGGGCCCGGACTCTGGAGTGCACCATGCGTGGCGTAGTACAGGAACAGCACCTGCAGAAATATATTTCTTCCCAGCATTGGAGAAGCCTGATGAATGGACCAATACAGGTATGGGTCATCCTGGGGGGTGCCAGCATCTGTCTTGACTCAATATGTGGAAGGAGCCTTCATCAGAAGTCTAAAGCATTAACTGTTGGTAATCTGATGCTGCCATACTGTTGGAAGTTTTGTTTCATGAGGAGAGATAGCTGATTATACTAGTCAAGAACAAGACTCTGGAAAAAGCCTTCTGGGTTGGAATCCTGGTTTTGCTATGGACAAGTTACTTTTCTGTGCCTGTTTCCTCATTTATAAAGTTGGGATAACAACTACATTAAGTTGAACCATATGAAATTGCCAATGTTTGTAAATCTGACTTGCAGAAGTTACCGTTTCTTGCAATTAACTTAATTCTTACAGGACTGTTACTTGTATGAACAAGTTAATATTTGTAAACCACTTAATAAGTGCTTAAGTGAAATATCATAGCAAGACAACCTAGCACATATAGAGTGCCTGGGTCAACAGACCTAAGTCACCCAGACTGATTGTGTGACTTTGGCCAATGTGATTCTCAGATCCCCCAAGGATAATAATGCCTGCCTTCAAAAAATATGAGAAGTACCTAACAGTCTCTATAAAGTGGCTGGCTAGCAACCTAATGAAGTACCTCTATTATCATTGGGCTGGTCAATTTCAGGGTATACACCTAAAAAGCCTTAAAGGTCAATTAAGTCTTATAAATGACTAGAACAGGCTAGGTGGTGAGACCGGGAAGTAGAGAGGACTGTGGCAAACTGGAAAAGTGGTGGCAGCAACCCTCTTCCAGCCATTTACTGCCATTCAGTAATGCAGCCTCGTTGCTGCCATAGTTCCTGATTTTGTCAAGAGAGTCAAGAAATTTTTATTTTTAAACTTCTATGCAAGTTATGTTATGTGATCCTGTTGCCCAAGGGTTTCTAATTTGCAGCCTCTGAATTTTAAGGAAATTGCTTTTGATCCATAAAGGAGACCTTTCCTTCACACTGGTGGTTATAGCATTCTTATGACTAATAATTTTTCCTTTCTCAGGATAGTGAATGGATTTGCTTCCAAAGCTGGAAACATTCCATGATGCTGGAGTGGCTGGGTCTGGGTGTCGGTTCTTTCACTCAAAGTGTTGCTCCAGAGGGACCTGAAAATACAGGTAAGAAGTACATATCTGCCTAGAATCACACTGTATGGTAGAATATGGTAAAGACCAGAAGGAACTTAAAAGTAATACCAGGATATGTAAACAGCTTCAGTCAATCAGAAAAGACATATAATAGCTGAATAGGAAAATAGATAAAACACTTTTAGACCTCAGCTAGGAAACTCAGAGCGGTGTCCCAATACACCAAGTTTGCAGTTTGGATCCCAAAACACACACAAGAATCAACTGATGCATAAGTAAGTGGAACAGCAAATCAGTGTTTCTCTCTCTTTCTAAAATTAATAAAAAAAGATTTTAATAACCACTTTTAACAGGCACATCACAAAATAGGAAATCCAGATGGTCAATAAACATATGAAAGGTACTCATTAGAATCTAGAGTAATTAAAACCACAATGAGGTACTATTATGCACCCACCAGATTGGCAAAAATTAATAAGTTGTCTATAGCCCTGCATTGATAAGTGAGCTCTGATGCACTGCTAATGGGGATAGTAATTGGCACAACCACTTTGTGATAACAGGGAAAATTCAAATGTCTGTCAACATTTGTACAATAGATGTATTAATTATAGTCTATTCAGATAATGAAATACTGTACAACAGTGAAAAGAAACTATAGGATGTATGGCAGCATATAAGAATCTCAAAAACATGCTGAATGGAAAAGGCAAGTTCAGAGAAAATATATACAATATGATTTCAGTTATATAGAGCTCAAAAAAGTCAAGGCTAGACAATGTGTCGTTTAGGGGTATATATACATTATATACAGGGTGGAGCAAAAGTAGGTTTATAGTTGTGAGTTCGTGAAATAGTTTATTCTATATTTATTGTTGTGTTATTTTCCATATGAACAGTTATAAACCTACTTTTTCCCATCTTGTATGCAGTAAAGATTGTTTTATAAGCCTATTTTCTCTCTTAGCCCAGGGTAAAGGGGAGGAGGAAGAGGAAGAAGGGGAAGAGGAGGGTTCTCTGATTGAGATCGCAGAGGAGGCCGACCTGATTCAAGCAGACCGGGTGATTGAGGAGGAGGAGGTGGTGAGGCCCCGGCGGCGGAAGAAGGAAGAGAATGGGGCAGTCCAGGAATTGGCTAATATACTTTTGGCCTTGAGGCTTGAAAACTATGGCTCTGGGACAGCAGCTGGGCAGGAGCAAGCCACAGGAGAGTGGGAGGTAAACTCACTTCCTTTAAAACCCTAACAAAATGGGAAATGGGAGTTCAGTTGTTACTGTCTGGCAGGTGGGGGTTAGACCCTACTGAAATAGGCCTGTGAGCAACTGTTCTGACCAGAACTGCAGCCCTGTTTTCACTCACGTTTGTTGCAGTGCATTCACCTCATCACAATTAGCTGAATTTATCCATTTTACAACCAGACCTTAGTGTAGGATGAGTCTAATTGCCAAGAGTATAAAAATTATGGCCTTTCAGAGAGGCCCTGGCAAGACATGCCAACTTAGAAAAGACAGAAAACCAGTAAACAAGTGCTTCCCTTGAACTTTCAGAAAAAATGCAGTAGATTGGTCGCGTCAAACACATAGGGTCTTAGTAATCAGTGCTTTCATGGCTGTTATCTTCTACAAGCTAGAAACTACAAACAAGTCTGAACATGCATAAGATTTTAGAGGATTCAAAAGAAAAAAAAGATTTTAGAGAATTTAAGTAAAATGGAATGAAGAAAGCCATACAGGCTATATGGAATTACCTCCTTCACCCTGGAATTTGATATTTCTCAAAGCCATGTTTACATATGGACTTTCCCTCTGCTCCTTCCTTTGGTAGAACCTAGTGATCCTCAGAATTTAGCATGCATTATTATAATAATAGATGCTAAATACTTAAAACTAGATACTTAAAATAACATTTTCTGAACCCCACTGTTGATTTAAGAGACTTTCAAGGATAACTTTGGATGAAGTTTTCATCAGATGACTTTGAACTTGATCTCTTAGTTCAGTTCAACAACACTGATGGGTGGAGTCATGATCCCAATCCTTTGAAACAGGGATTGGGCATCTCTCTGTCACATGGTTTCAGAAGACATTTGGTTTTGAAGTGGGACAGGGCCTTAATATTATGACATTTGTCTCGCATGCCAATCATTCTAATGGTTCATGGCCTCAGTGACACATCTTAGGGAGAGCACTTTCTCCTACATAATGCCTTTAACTAACCACTTGTTAAAAGTACTATCATGATATGATGATGTTAAGACCATAGCAGGTCTTGTATGGTATTCAAAAAGAAAGACTCACCTCCACTACTTTCATGACATGTATTTTAGGAATGAGAAAAAATTGGTCAAAGGCCTGACCAGGCGGTGGCACAGTGGATAGAGTGTCGGACTGGAATGCCAAGGACCCAGGTTCGAGGCCCCGAGGTCGCCAGCTTGAGCATGGACTCATCTGGCTTGAGCAAAAAGCTCACCAGCTTGGACCCAAGGTCACTGGCTCAAGCAAGGGGTTACTCGGTCTGCTGAAGGCCCGCGGTCAAGGCACATATGAGAAAGCAATCAATGAACAACTAAGATGTCGCAACGAAAAACTAATGAATGATTGATGCTTCTCATCTCTCTCCATTCCTGACTGTTTGTCCCTGTCTATCCCTCTCTCTGACTCTCTCTGTCCCTGTAAAAAAAAAAAAAAAAAAAAAATTGGTCAAAGGATGTTCAGTGATACCTGTTGCCAGCACTCTTCTAAGTGCTTTCCACTTATTGTCAATCCAACAATTCTATGAAGAAGTATTATTACTAGTCCCATTTTATAGAAGAGATGCTGAGGCTCATAGAGATTCAGTAACTTACTCTGGGTCCTGATAAGAGGTAGATGGGGCTCTGAATCCATGCTCACTGGCCCCAAACCCCTCGTGTAGCCACTCCGTAATGCAATATCTGTTGAGAAAGTGTCAGACATTTAAAGAAGTTCATTGGTGTGGCAGCTCCTGTTCTTACGTGCTGTGACCCCCATCTAGGGTTTAGAACAGGGCCCACCTCTGGTTTCAGATGGTGATCCTGGCTGGTATTGATATCTACAGATCCAGCGTAGCCAGAAAAAGAAAATGAATAAGAAAGTGAAGTATGAGCTTCGCAAACTGAACACCATGACTGAGGCCGAGGCCAGTGAAATCCAGGATGTTTGGCAGTTGGACCTGAATTCTCGCTGGAAACTTTACAGGTACTGTATCAAGCCCCACCTCCTCCAGCCAGCTCGTGTAATTTCCATAGGAGGCTCCTTTTCTGTTCCTCGAATATAACCTTCAGACCTTCAGCAGTGTTAACTAATGATTAACATTGAGCCACCCCACTGAGCTGGGTGCTGGGGATACAGCCATGAGAGAGAAGACACTTGGCTCTACCTCCTCATGGAGTTTAGAGTCTGTCCAAAGAGACAAATCAGTCAGTTCCACAAATAGAAAGTAACAAATGGGCATAAACACTAAGAAAGTAAAGAGCAAGGATTGCTAATAATAATGTGGGGCCCTGGCTGGTTGGCTCAGTGGTAGAGCATCGGCCCAGTGTGTGGAAGTCTCGGGTTCAATTCCCGGTGAGGGAACAGCACGCAGGAGAAGCGCCCATCTGCTTCTCCACCCTTCCCCCTCTCTTCTTATCTCTCTCTTCCCCTCCTGTAGCCAAGGCTCCATTGGAGCAAAGTTGGCCAGGCGCTGAGTGAGGATGGCTCCATGGCTTTCACCTTAGGTGCTAGAATGGCTCCAGTTGCAACACATAAACACCCCAGATGGGCAGAGCATCACCCTCTGGTGGGCATGCCGGGTGGATCCTGGTCAGGCGCATGCAGGAGTCTGTCTTTCTGCCTCCCTGCTTCTCACTTAAGAAAAATACAAAAACAAAAAATAAATAAAACATTAGGCCCTGGCCGGTTGGCTCAGTGGTAGAGCATCGGCCTGGCGTGTAGAAGTCCCGGGTTCAATTCCCAGCCAGGGCACACAGGAGAAGCACCCATCTGCTTCTCCACCCCCACCCCTCCTTCCTCTCTGTCTCTCTCTTCCCCGGGCGCTGGGGATGGCTCCTTGGCCTCTGCCCCAGGCGCTAGAGTGGCTCTGGTCGCAACAGAGCAACGCCCCAGAGGGGCAGAGCGTCGCCCCCTGGTGGGCGTGCCAGGTGGATCCCGGTTGGGCGCATGCAGGAGTCTGTCTGACTGTCTCTTCTCGTTTCCAGCTTCAGAAAAATACAAAAGAAAACACCCCCAAAAAAATTAATGTGGAATCTGAGCTGGTTTGGGGTATCTAGGAAAATGAGAGGTGAGATCTGAAAGAGAAGTAGGGATTTATAAGACCAGTAGGGAGCCTGACCAGGCTGTGGCGCAGTGAATAGAGCATTTGGACTGGGACGCAGGTTTGAAACCCTGAGGTTCCCGGCTTGAGCACAGGCTCATCCGACTTGAGCACTGGCCTACCATCTTGAGCAAGGGATTGCTGGCTTGAGCAAGGGGTCTCTGGCTCAGCTGGAGCCCCCCTGGTCAGGGCACATATAAGAAAGCAATCAGTGAACAACTAAGGTGCCACAATGAAGAATTGATGCTTCTCATCTCTCTCCTTCCTGTCTGTCTTTTCCTCTCTGTTTCTCTCCCTCTAAAAAAAAAGAAAGACCAGTAGGGAAGGGGTGCAGATGAGATTTTGGGGGCCTCAGGTAAAGGCCTTGAGTTGGGAGGGAGCATGGCTGTGGCTCAGAGAGAAATGGAAAGTCAAGTCAGAGAGGTGGGCAGGGGCCAGACAGTGTAGGACTTCATAGGCTAAGGTGAGGAGCAAGGATTTTATCTGAAGAGTTTCAAAAAGCCATTGGAAGATTCTGTAGCAAGTAGTGACATGATTTGTTTTACTTGTAAATGAAGACTGAAGTATTAGGGAGGGCAGAAGACTCAGCCAGAGATGGGGCAGGAAGAATTTGGAGAAATTCTTCTTGAAGCTTTTGAGTCCCTTACTCTCTTCCTAATATAATATTTAATCTCTGTTCTTTATCCCACCACTTTCTGTAGCTCCTGACACGTCTTTTTGTTGGGCATTTTAGACTCTTGGGTCCCTGTACATCTATCTGGGTGTCTCCTCCCTTTCTCTCTGTGGCCTGTAAGCTCCTTAGTGGTCTAGGTTCCACTTCAAATACAGGGCACACTGAAGGGGGTTCCTCCACCTTCTCAAAGACCATACAGCTCACTCCACCTGGTTCTTCACATTCTTCAGGCTCTGGCTACAGAGGTACCAGGCTGATACCCGGCGAAAGATCCTCAGTTATGAGCACCAGTACCGCACATCAGCAGAGAGATTGGCTGAGCTGAGACTCCAGGAAGACCTGCACATTCTGAAAGATGCCCAGGTCGTAGGAATGACAACCACAGGTAAGAAAATAATGAGGAAATTTACCTGCTTTATTTAGCCATTCTCCTATTAGATTATTTAGAACTGGCAAAGATACTACTTCTTTAGTAGGTCAGGGGAAAATATCATGAAAGGCTATTGAAAACAAGCAAACTATATTTTAGGGAACTGTTGGTGAAATTCACCTACTTGATCCTATTGCATTTTGAACCCCAAAAATGACCAACATAGGTATGATGTTATGGTAACCATCCAGCAGCATTTGTTCTCTCATTCAGTAGTCACCATAGCCCTGGATAAATGTGAGGTCTCAGTTGTCACAGACCCAGAAGCCCAGTGGCATGGTGGGTCCAGTGCATCATCTCAGAGGAACCTCTTCCTTCTCTCTTAACTTGAGGTGCTGCCAAATATCGCCAGATTCTGCAGAAGGTAGAACCTCGGATTGTCATTGTGGAAGAGGCTGCCGAAGTCCTTGAGGCCCACACCATTGCCACATTGAGCAAAGCTTGCCAGCACCTCATTCTGATTGGGGACCACCAGCAGGTAAGGCAGGAGCCTCTATGGGCTTCCTCTCTACAGGGATGGAATCAGGAACTGCTTCACCAGTTCTCAAGCCTATTAATGGCTTTCTGTGATTCCTCTTTCCCTTATTTCCCATAGAAAGTCTAAGGGTTGGTGCTCTTAGCTTTGGGGTATATTTTAGAGGTAGCATCATCCATTTCATCTGTTCCCTCTGCTGCTTTTCTTAACCACCGTGACTTTTTAAGTGGACTTTTGTAATACTAAGTTTTCTGTCCCATTTCCATTTTTGTCACCCTCTAGTCCAGGGATCCCCAAACTCTTTACACAGGGGGCCAGTTCACTGTCCCTCAGACCATTGGAGGGCCGCCACATACAGTGCTCCTCTCACTGACCACCAATGAAAAAGGTGCCCCTTCTGGAAGTGCAGCAGGGTCTGGATAAATGGCCTCAGGGGGCCGCATGCGGCCCACGGGCAGTACTTTGGGGACGCCTGCTCTAGTCCATTCTTAATAAAGGTACCAACGTGAATTTTTTTGGAAAGTAAATCAGATCGTGTCATTCCCAGGTCAGAATTCTCCAGTGGTTTCCCACTGCACTTAATATAAAAATAAAGCTTCTTAAAGTGACCAATAGTCTCAGAGTTCAGCCTATTTGACTCACTTCATACCACCATCTTCTCTGCTGTGCTACTCCGTCCTTTCTGCCCTCTCTCACAGCTTGCTTTTCAAATAACTGGCAACTTCTTGTATACCGGCATTGCCTCATATCACTATTCAGAGAGGCCTAACTAAAGAATCTACACCCCTGAGCACTCTGTCATATAACCATTATTTCTTGCCTTCCTGGCCCTTGTCACTCTAGTCTTAGACTGTCAGCCCCTAGAGCAGTGCCTGGCGTATAGAAGAAACTTAAAAAACATTGGACGGAGTGGATGGGTGGATACATGGATTTCAGTGGAGAATTCTCAGCCATGTTTCTTTTCTCAGCTGCGCCCCAGTGCCAATGTATATGATCTGGCCAAGAATTTCAACCTGGAGGTGTCCCTCTTTGAACGGCTAGTGAAAGTAAACATTCCTTTTGTCCGTCTGAATTACCAGGTGAGAAGCTAGGCCTCTGTTACTGTGAAATGTCTAAGAAGTGCTGCCTGCTAACTGCCAGCACGAAAGTTCTCATAAAAATGAAACTGGTTTAGTAATGAAATGATTGTTAGACTTTGTTTTGTTTTAAAACACCACAAGATCAGCTTGTGTTGCATTTGTGTTGGATGAAGGAGCTATTTACATTCTGCTCTTTTCTTCCTATTACTGTTTTCAAATATTACTTCCCCAGATTTTCCACCAGTACCTCACTCTTTAGAAAACAGTGCTTAATGCCCACATTTCTAATGACATACATGTCCTGTTTCAGCACCGTATGCGCCCTGAAATTGCCCAGCTTTTGACACCCCACATTTACCAGGATCTGGAGAATCATCCCTCTGTTCTCAAATATGAGAAGATTAAGGTGAGGCTGCCCTTCCTGATCTTTTTATGCTGCTGTCAGCAACCTAGCAAGATATATTTTTCTTCAGGATGAAAAAGGGTTTCAGAAGGGAATAGAGCCAGCTTTTTTATTTTTCTATATTTTTTTGGAAAGAGAGAGACACAGGAATATCAAGCTGCTCATGTATGTGCCCTGACAGGGGAATTGAACTGGCAACCTCTACACTCCGGAACAACACTCAAACCAGCTGAGCTATCCAGTCAGGGCTTAATTATTTTTCTTTTTATTGATTTCTAGAGAGACAGAGAGGAAGGGAGGGAGAGGGGAGGGGGAACAGGAGCATTCATTTGTTGCTCCACTGAGTCGTGCATTCCTTAGTTGCTTCCTGTGTGTGCCCTGACCAGAGATTGAACCCGCAACCTTATTGTATCAGGATGACCCTCATAACTGACTGAGTCAAGTCAGGGCCAAGCCAGCTTCTTTATTACTTTTTTTTTTTTTTTTTTTTTTTTTTGACAAGAGACTGAGAGAGACAGAGGGGGACAGACAGTAGAGATGAGAAGGATCAATTCTTCATTTAAGCTCTTTAGTTGCTCATTGATTGCTTTTTCATATGTGCCTTGACTGGGGGGCTCCAGCAGAGTGAGTGACCCCTTGCTCAAGCCAGTGACTTTGGGCTCAAGCCAGCAACCATGGGATCATGTCTATGATCCTACGCTCAAGTTAGCAACCCCATGTTTAAGCCAGTGACCTTGGGGTTTTGAACCTGGGTCCTCTGCATCCCAGTCCGACACTATCCACTGCACTACTGCCAGGTCAGGCCAAGCCAGCTTCTTTAATAGATGGGCTTTTTTTTTCTTTTTTCTTTTTTTAAGGTGAGAAAGAGGGAGATAGTGAGGCAGATTCCTGTATGCACCCAAACTGGGATTCACCCAGCAACCCCATCTTGGACTGATGCTTGAATACTGAGCTATCCTCAGCACCTAGGGCCATGCATGAATCAATCAAGCCACTAGCTGCAGGAAAGAAAGAGGAAGGGAAGGAGAAGCAGGTGGTCGTTTCTCCTGTGTGCCTTGACCAGGAATTAAACCCAGGACATCCATATGTTAGGTCAACACTCTCTTCACTGAGCCATCAGCCAGGACCTAAAAGCTGGTTTTAAGAGGAGGACCATTGGCCCTGGCCAGTTTGCTCAGTATAGTGTCAGCCCTGCATGTGGATGTCCCAGGTTTGATTCCTGGCCAGAGCACACAGGAGAAGCACCCAGCTGCTTCTCCACCGTTCCCTCTGTCCTTTTTCTTTATCTTTTTTTTCTTTGTATTTTTCTGAAGCTAGAAACGGGGAGAGACAGTCAGACAGACTCCCGCATGCGCCCAACAGGGATCCACCCGGCACGCCCACCAGGGGGCGATGTTCTGCCCCTCCGGGGCGTCACTCTTGCAGCCAGAGCCACTCTAGCGCCTGGGGCAGAGGCCAAGGAGCCATCCCCAGCACCCGGGCCATAATTGCTCCAGTGGAGCCTTGCCTGCGGGAGGAGAAGAGAGAGACAGAGAGGAAGGAGAGGGGGAGGGGTGGAGAAGCAGATGGGCGCTTCTCCTGTGTGCTCTGGCTGGGAATCAAACCCGGGACATCTGCATGCCAGGCTGACACTCTACCACTGAGCCAACCGGCCAGAGCCCCTCTCTCCTTTTTCTCTATCTCTCTCTTCCCCTCCTGCAGCCAAGTCTCCATTGGAGCAAAGTTGGCCCGAGCGCTGAGGATGGCTCCATGGCCTCTGCCTCAGGCGCTAGAATGGCTCTAGTTGCAATGGAGCAACACCCCAGATGGACAGAGCATTGCCCCCTGGTGTGCTTGTCAGGTGGATCCCGGTAGGGTGCATGTGGGAATCTGTCTCTGCCTCCCCACTTCTTCAGAAAAATACCAAAAAAAAAATAAAATTAAAAATAAAAAGGGGCCTGACCAGGCGGTGGCGCAGTGGATAAAGCGTTGGACTGGGATGCAGAGGACCCGGGTTCGAGACCCCGAGGTTGCCAGCTTGAGCGCAGGCTCATCTGGTTTGAGCAAAAAGCCCACCAGCTTGAACCCAAGATCGCTGGCTCCAGCAAGGGGTTACTCGGTCTGCTGAAGGCCCATGGTCAAGGCACATATGAGAAAGCAATCAGTGAACAACTAAGGTGTTGCAATGCGCAATGAAAAACTAATGATTGAGCCCTGGCCGGTTGGCTCAGTGGTAGAGCATCGGCCTGGTGAGCAGGAGTCCCAGGTTCGATTCCTGGCCAGGGCACACAGGAGAAGCGCCCATCTGTTTCTCCATCCCTCCCCCTCTCCTTCTTCTCTGTCTCTCTCTTCCTCTCCTGCAGCCAAGGCTCCATTGGAGCAAAGTTGGCCTGGGTGCTGAGGGTGTCTCTATGGCCTCTGCCTCAGATGCTAGAATGGCTCTGGTTACAACGGAGCAACACCCCAGATGGGCGGAGCATCGCCCCCCGGTGGGCATGGCGGGTGGATCCCGGTCGGGAGCATACAGGAGTCTGTCTGACTGCCTCCCCGTTTCCAACTTCAGAAAAATACAAAAGAAAAACTAATGATTGATGCTTCTCATCTCTCTCCATTCCTGTCTATCTGTCCCTCTCTCTGACTCACTCTCTGTCTCTGTAAAAAAATAAAAATTAAAAATAAAATAAATAGCCTGACCTGTGGTGGCACAGTGGACCTGGAAATGCTGAGGTCGCCGGTTCGAAACCCTGGGCTTGCCTGGTCAAGGCACATATGGGAGTTGATGCTTCCAGCTCCTCCCCCCTTCTCTCTCTCTGTCTCTCTCTCTCTCTCTCTCTCTCTCTCTCTCTCTCTCTGTCTCTCCCTCCCCTCTCTAAAATGAATAAATTAAAAAAAAAAAACAAAAAACTAAGCAAAAAGCTAAGAAAATAAATTAAATAAATAAATAAAAAGAAGAGGAATATTATAGAATTTGAGAATGCAGACCTGGGATTTGAATCCCAGCTCTGCCAGTTAGTAGCTGTGGAATATTTTAGCAGTTATATACCTATTCTGAATGTTAGGGTCTTCTATGCAGAAAGAATAATGGCTGCTGCCTCATTACATTTTTGGATTAAAGGAGATAAGATATCTAAAGGAGTCAGCACTGTACCTCTCTCATCTTCATCATCATAGCTGCTGCTTGTTTCCTGAACTATAGTCATTGGAATGTAGAAGGCTGTTATAAATCCTAATATCAAACAAGTATTATGAAAACTAAAGTAAACATGAATTCTTCATTCATTTCACTATTTGCCAGTGCCCCAAAACAAAGTACATAGTGACTACAGAATTAAAGATTTGTACAGCATATACAAAAAGCCTTCAAGGTCTCTTTCTCTGGAACGGGGTCAGTAGTCAACGATTGTGACACAGAAAAAACTTCCATGAGTGAACTTTGTAACACTTCACTTCTTTTCATTTCTAGGGGGTCTCTTCCAATCTTTTCTTTGTAGAACACAACTTCTCTGAACAGGAAATCCAAGAAGGCAAAAGCCACCAGAACCAGCATGAGGCTCACTTTGTGGTGGAACTGTGCAAGTACTTCCTGTGCCAGGAATACCTGCCCTCCCAGATCACCATCCTTACCACCTACACTGGGCAGCTGTTCTGCCTACGCAAACTCATGCCAGCTAAGACATTTGCTGGTGTCAAGGTCCATGTGGTAGACAAATATCAAGGGGAAGAGAATGACATTATCCTCCTCTCACTAGTGCGCAGCAACCAGGAAGGCAAGGTGGGTTTTCTCCAGATATCCAACCGCATCTGTGTGGCCCTGTCCCGCGCCAAGAAGGGGATGTACTGCATCGGAAACCTGCAGATGCTGGCCAAGGTACCCTTGTGGAGCAAGATCATCCATACCCTTCGAGAGAACAATCAAATAGGCCAAACGCTCCGGCTGTGCTGCCAGAACCACCCTAATACCCACACTTTAGTGTCCAAAGCTTCTGACTTCCAAAAAGTGCCCGAAGGAGGCTGCAACCTACCGTGTGAGTTCCGACTGGGCTGTGGGCATGTCTGCACCCGTGCCTGCCACCCCTATGACTCCTTGCACAAGGAGTTTCAGTGTATGAAGCCATGCCAGAAGATTATCTGCCAAGATGGGCATCGGTGTCCCCTTGTTTGCTTCCAGGAATGTCAGCCTTGTCAGGTGAAGGTGCCCAAAATCATTCTTCGGTGTGGTCATGAACAAATGGTCCCTTGTTCTGTGCCTGAGTCAGCATTCTGCTGCCAGGAGCCTTGCCCCAAGGTTCTGAAATGTGGGCACAGATGCAGCCACCCATGTGGTGAGCTCTGTGTGCGGTTGTGTTCAGAAATGGTCACCGTAAAACTCAAGTGTGGGCACAATCAAAAGGTTAAGTGCGGTAATGTGGAAGACCTTAAGTATGACCTACCAGTCAAATGCACCACCAAGTGTGGCGCATTTTTAGACTGCGGGCATCCTTGCCCTGGCTCCTGCCACAGCTGCTTTGAAGGGCGCTTTCATGATCGCTGTCAGAAGCCCTGCAAGCGTCTGCTCATCTGCTCACACAAGTGCCAGGAGCCATGCATTGGCGAGTGCCCACCCTGCCAGCGGACCTGTCAGAACCGCTGTGTCCACAGCCAGTGTAAGAAGAAGTGTGGGGAATTGTGCAGCCCCTGCGTGGAGCCTTGTGTTTGGCGCTGCCAGCATTACCAGTGCACCAAACTCTGCTCTGAGCCCTGCAACCGACCCCCATGCTACGTGCCTTGTACTAAGCTGCTGGCTTGTGGCCACCCTTGCATTGGTTTGTGTGGGGAGCCGTGCCCCAAGAAGTGCCGTGTCTGCCACCAGGAAGAAGTCACTCAGATTTTCTTTGGTTTTGAGGATGAGCCTGATGCCCGCTTTGTGCAGCTAGAAGATTGCAACCATATCTTTGAGGTGCAAGGCCTGGACCGCTACATGAATGAGCAGGATGATGAAGTTGCCATCAGATTGAAGGTCTGCCCTGTCTGCCAGGTGCCCATTCGCAAAAACCTGAGGTATGGAACCAGCATCAAACAGCGGCTAGAAGAAATTGAAATAGTCAAAGAAAAGATCCAGGGCTCAGCAGGGAAAATCGCAACCAGCCAGGAACGACTTAAGGCTGTGCTGGAGAGGAAGAGCCTCCTCCACCAGCTACTTCCTCTAGACTTCCTGATGTTGATGGAGAAACTGGCCCAGAAAAACCTGTCAGTGAAAGACCTGGGCCTTGTTGAGAATTATATCAGCTTCTATGATTACTTGGCTGGACTGTATGATTCCCTGAAAAAGGTGCATTTCTCAGAACAAAGGAGAGTGAGGACTCGACTAGATGAGGTCCATCAGTGGCTAGCCAAGGAGCGTTTGAGCTTTACCAGCCAGGAATTGGATGATCTCCAAAGTGAAATCCAGAGGCTCACATACCTGGTGAACCTCCTGATTCGCTGCAAGATGGCAGAAGGGAAAATGAGTGGTACCATAGCAGAAGAGGTCTCCAGTGTCCGCAAGATTCTTGAAAGTACATGTAAGTTCACCCAGGAGGATGAACAGCTTGTGCAGAAAAAAATGGAGTCTCTGAAAGCCACCCTTCCCTGCTCTGGCCTGGGCATCTCAGAGGAGGAGCGTGTACAGATTGTCAAAGCCATAGGTCTTCCTCCTGGCCACTGGTTCAAGTGCCCCAATGGCCACATCTATGTGATTACCGATTGTGGGGGAGCCATGCAAAGGGGCACATGTCCTGATTGTAAGGAAGTGATTGGGGGCATAAATCATACTCTGGAAAGGAGCAACCAACTTGCTTCTGAGATGGATGGAGCTCAGCATGCTGCCTGGTCTGACACGGCCAACAACCTGATGAACTTTGAAGAGATCCAAAGGATGATGTAGGAAGATGGCACCGCTGCCTTTAGCCCTAGCCACTTTCAGCTGGGGAAGGCTCCCTTATGACAGAACTGAAGTTTGTTTTTATTGTCCATTAGTCTTAGCACCTATTTAAGGATCCACTTTTAGGGCTTGCCCACATTTATTTCTAGATTTACCCCTGCGCTAGAGTAAGCACTTTACCTCCAGAACTGAGAGCAAAGGTAACAGATTTCTCTTTTTCTCTCCTGCAAGTTAGGGAACAGATTCCTTGGAGCATGTTTGCGGCTTCCACCTAGGGCTACCTAGTGGAATGTCTGGGTCTTACTTGGTCAGATGTTTTTTCTGCAGTGCTCCACGAGCAGAGTGTGAGCTCAGTAAAGCAGACTCATTCTAAGTGCCAGGCCTTAACTTGCAGGCTAACTTTCATTCTAATAAATGGAGGCCCATGGGAGTTGTGAACTGCTTATCCTTCAAGGAGCACAAAAATCCCTCCTGACCTTCTCCTTGGGCACCCTCACTCCAGAAGATGGAGGCATGTAGTAACAAGACAAAGACTTCACTGACCAATCCTGACCCAGTTACATATTCACTGAGAGTGGGAAAAGTGACCCACAGCTGGGCACTTTCGCAAGAAAGCCAGGCTAAGGCGTGATCCCCATACCCTTTCCTGTCACTTGTACTTTGGGATGGTTGAGGTTTCTTTGCCTGGAACAGGAAGGGTTCTGTAGCAGTGCTGGTTCCCTGGGGTCCCGAATGGAACTGACATTTGGTATCAGCAGCACCTGTCCAAAGTGTGACCCTTTATCCCAGCACCATCTATTGCAGCTTTTGCCTGGGCAGGGTTAGCATGCCAGCAGCTTCTGCAGGCCCTAGACCATGCCAGAAGCCAGCCCGAGGCCCGCCTCCTGTATAGATTCCCTCAGTCCAGTGTTCCCTAGAACAGACACTTAGGCATCTCAGGTCTTTCTAATGTTGGCAAGAAAAACATCTCTCCTTTGTATGCATTTCCTTTTTTGTCTTTACTATGCACTTTAGCCTCTAAAGCTAATGAATAAAAATGATGATTGCAAGAAAGCAGTGGTCCATTTTTATCCTTAAATTAGAAGCAGCTTAGGTGGCTTGAGATAGTAAGGAAGAGAATAGAGGCAGTTTTGTTTCTGTAGTTTGGGGTTTTTAATTAGCTAGTAAGCCCATTTTTACTCATGGTAAAAATAATTTTTCAGCTTACACAGAAGGGTGTGTATGTGTATGTATATATATAGATAGATAGATATATACTTGGAAGTTCCTTTGCCCAGAGGCAACGTTAATAGCTTCATGGATCCTCTCAGAGATAACCTACGCATAAGCAATGTATAGCCCTTAAGAAAAATGTTCTACACTGGCTTTTTTAGCCTGATGACCTAACTTGGGGATCTTTCTGTAAGCACATACAGATGTGAGTCTGATCCACAATTCCATCTTGCAGTTGTGCCATTATTTACTGAATTTGAAACCTGTGTTGGCAACTGTTAGGTGGAGCCTAAGTGAATTACCTTGAGCACAGTCTTCAAAGTTGAGGGTATATGCTACTAGATAATATAATTTTTTAGCTGTGTGCATGTGTGTGTGTGTGTGGGGGGGGTCTATATACTTCTTGAAATTATATGACATAAACTATGAACAATTTTTTCAAGGGGTGCCCCTGACTTTCATCTAATTCTCAGAGGGACCAGTGATTCAGAAAAGGATGAGAGCCACCATTTTATAGGGTAAAAGCTGTTGTTTTGCAACAAGGAGCTACTATGCCCTTTGAGCTCCATCTCTCTCTTTTTTTCTCTTTTGTATTTTTCTGAAGCTGGAAACGGGGAGGCAGTCAGATAGACTCCCGCATGTGCCCGACCTGGATCCACCCGGCATGCCCACCAGGGGGCTATGCTCTGCCCATCCGGGGCGTCGCTTTGTTGCGACCAGAGCCACTCTAGCGCCTGAGGCAGAGGCCATGGGGCCATCCCCAGCGCCCGGGCCATCTTTTGCTCCAATGGAGCCTCAGCTGCGGGAGGGGAAGAGAGAGAAAGGAGAGGGAGAGGGGTGGAGGAGCAGATGGGCGCTTCTCCTGTGTGCCCTGACCTGAAATTGAACCCGGTACTCCTGCACGCCAGGCCGACACTCTACCACTGAGCCAACCGGCCAGGGCCAAGCTCCATCTCTTTAATAGCACTTCACACCATAGTGAAGAGTTAGGATATGAATTCCGGTAGACCTTGGTTACCAAACCTGAATTCCCAACTGTGCAATGGAAAGTTACTCCATCTCTCCAAGTCTGTTTATCTGAAAAATGGGGATAATAGTACTTGCCTTTTAGGAGTATAGCGAATTAAATGAGACAGTGCTCAGTATACAAAATGTCTGGTAAACCAGTGTTTTTCAGCCACTCATCCACAGACTGGTCTGCCATAAATTTCATTTTGGTCTATGAAAGAGGTTAACTTCATACCACCCTGATGTTGTATGAAGTTTATAGACCCAATATGCTCAGAGTGATTTCTGCCTTAGTGGTCCCCAAAATAATTCTATTTTCACTGGTCCCACGTGTAAAAAGGTTGAAAATCAGTTGTACACAGGTGTTAAATGATAGTTTTTAGTCCTAGGACATCAACAGAAGAGAACTAGTAAGAATTTCCTCACTCCACATCTAGCTTCTCTACATACAGGCACAAAGATGCATCCCAACTACATATGGAAGTGCCAAGCTAATGCACTAGGGGCAGACTGCTATTGAGGGAAGAGACAGAGGAATAAAATACACAATTAGATTGGTTTCTTCCCCCTGCCCCCAAAATACTCCATTTGGTGTGTGTGCGTGCGCACATATTTTAATTTTCCATTGATTTGACAGAGGAAGGGAGAAAGAAAGGGAGAGTGAGAGAAGCATCAATTCGTTCTATTGCTCCATTTAGTTGTGCACTCATTGGCTGCTTCTCATGTACTCTGACCAGGGATTGAACCTGTGACCTCAGAGCACCAGAATGATGCTCTACCCACTAAGCAACCTTGCCAGGGCCTCAAAATTTATTTTTTTGACAGAGAGAGAGGGACAGATAGGAAGGGAGAGAAATGAGAAGTATCAATTCTTCGTTGTGGCTGCTTAGTTCATGGATTGCTTTCTCATATGTGCCTTGACGGCTGGGGGGTGCGGGGGGGGGGGTGTTGGGCTACAGCAGAGCGAGTGACCCCTTGCTCAAGCCAGCAACCTTTGGGCTCAAACCAGTGACCCCACACTCAAGCTGATGAGCCTGCGCTCAAGCAACCTCAAGGTTTTGTTTGTTTGTGGTTTGGGGTTTTTTTTGTTGTTTTTTACAGAGACAGAGTCAGAGAGAGGGATAGATAGGGACAGACAGACAGGAACAGAGAGAGATGAGAAGCATCAATCATCAGTTTTTTGTTGCAACACCTTAGTTGCTCATTGATTGCTTTCTCATATGTGCCCTGACCATGGGCCTTCAGCAGACCGAGTACCCCTTGCTCAAGCCAGCGACCTTGCGTCCAAGCTGGTGAGCTTTGCTCAAACCAGATAAGCCCACACTCAAGCTGGCGACCTCAAGGTCTCGAACCTGGGTCCTCCTCATCCCAGTCCAACACTCTGGTCAGGCAACCTCAAGGTTTTGAATCTGGGTCTTCCATGTCCCAGTCTGACATTCTATCCATTGCGCCACTGCCTGGTCAGGCAGATTGTTTTTTTTTTCTTTTCATTTTTCCGAAGCTGGAAATGGGGGGGGGGGGGGGGGAGGCAGTCAGACAGACTCCCTCATGTGCCCGACCGGGATCCACCTGGCATGCCCACCAGGGGGAGATGCTCTGCCCCTCTGGGGCATCGCTCTGTTGTATCCAGAGCCATTCTAGCACCTGAGGCAGAGGCCACAGAGCCATCCTCAGCGCCCGGGCCATCTTTGCTCCAATGGAGCCTTGGCTGCGGGAGGGGAAGGAGAGGGGGAGGGGTGCAGAAGCAGATGGGCGCTTCTCCTGTGTGCCCTGGCCGGGAATTGGAACCTGAGACTCCTGCACGCCAGGCTGACGCTCTACCACTGAGCCAACTGGCCAGGGCCAGAATATTCTTTATGTAAAAGTTCATCAGCTAGAGGGAGCCTTGGCTGGCTGACTTTTTTCTTATTTTTTTTTTAAATTTTATTTATTTTTTTTACAGAGACAGAGAATGAGTCAGAGAGAGGGATAGACAGGGACAAACAGACAGGAACGGAGAGAGATGAGAAGCATCAATCATCAGTTTTTTATTGCGTGTTGCAACACCTTAGTTGTTCATTGATTGCCCTCTCATACGTGCCTTGACTGCGGGCCTTCAGCAGACCGAGTAATCCCTTGCTGGAACCAGCGACCTTGGGTTCAAGCTGGTGGGTCTTTGCTCAAACCAATGAGCCCGCGCTCAAGCTGGCGACCTCGGGGTCTCGAACCTGGGTCCTCTGCATCCCAGTCTGACTCTCCATCTACTGCGCCACCGCCTGGTCAGGCTGACTTTTTTCTTATTTAATGTACAAATCACACAGACTTCTTAAAGTTTTAAAGGATTTTTTTACAAATGGAGAAAAGATTAAGCCGGGATGAATTCCCACAAGGAAGGGATCTAAAGGCCACCCCACAAACTTCTTCAGGCCACCACAGCTATTTCCTCCTCTTGTACCTATTAAGAAAATCAGAGGGAGTCAACTATATAGTTATGAAAGGAGACTCAACTTTGGGTGCTGCGCGCACAATGCAATAACACAGTAAAGGTAGTATAGAGTGGTACATCTGAAACATACACTGCTCACAAAAATTAGGGAATACAGCAGATACTCCAGTACTTTCAGCCTTTTGTATAGTGCATTTTCACCAATGAAATAAAAGTTGGTTTTGCATCGCATTTGCATAATCAAACAACTTTCTTTGACTTGTTTGCTTTTCTGATGTTCTTGTTTAATAAAATCAAATGCTTTTTTTAATCACTTCATATTTTTTGAAATATCCCCTAATTTTTGTGAGCAGTATATTAATCAGTGTTACCTCAATAAATTTAATTCTTTTAAAAAATCAGCAAAGTAAAAGACCAACCCCCAAAGGCAGAAAGAGAAAGGAGGAGCTTTTTCCCATGAAAGTTTTCTTCTCCAATCCCAAATAGTCATAGCCTTTGGTCCTCCAAAACTGCAAATACTACCTGGATTTTGATTTAAAGTTTCCTCCTCGTTTCTGATGGGGCAAGCCTAACTGTTTTCTTTCTTCAAAGGAGGGGCTGTGGGTGAGAGAAGATGAGATGTTGAAATGGCAAGCTGTTGGAAAAGTGGGTGGTCTCACCTCCATCCCATCCAGCTCCCACACGAAGCAGCAGGATCAATGGATGAATCATTTTCAGGTCCTGAGGTTCTCAGCCTGTGTGTGTTTCCACTTGATACCAGTTTGTGGAAGTCAGGGCTTTTTATTATGTTCATGAGACGGTTAAAACAAGACTGGAAGAGGCTCTCCCTTCTCGTGTACATAATAGAACTACTTGGGGAGTGTGGTCTATGCCCACCCCAACCCAGACCCAGGGGACTGGCAAGAGGATGGGTGGACAACACATTCCCAAGAACAAACCAGGATCCTTTGGGGTTCTTTCTCTCCTGAGGAAAAGCTCTACTTCTGAACCAAAAATGTGCCATTTTACCTACAAGGCAAAAGGGCTTTAACACCTGTTTTCTCCTGTTCTCACCCTGGGCTCCACAGATGTGCTGGTGGGAAGGCAGGCAGAAAGAAGCCCTGGATATTATCTATTATAAAGCTATAGGTTTATGAGAATTGGGAGTGGGTAAGGAGGGAGAGAGGTTTCATAGCTTTCATCAAAATATCAAGAGCTCTATGATGATCTGAAAACCCTACCCAGCTCGATACTGTTTCAGGGCCTTCTTGCTTGTGTTGGTGAGTTCCTCATCAAATACAGATTTCTTCACCTGTTTCTGCTTCTTGGCTGTGTACAGAGAGAATAGGTTAGATAGGTCCTCTTAGGCCCAAGCTCCGGGCCTAAGCTCAGGGTCATGGTTCCACGTTCAGTGGATGCTCTGGACTGAAGACTTATTGACATGAAGGCAAGACATCAGATCCTGGCAGGAAAGGGATAAGGAATCAGAAGTACCAGGTGTGAAGGAGCCACTCCAAAGAATGACTGCAGGTCCAAAGTTAAATAGACCACTTAAACGTGAAATGGGCCAAAGACCATTTTCACTTCATTTTGCCCTGACCTGCTCCTCCAAGTGGCAACTGGTAAGGACTTAGGCTCCAGAGTCCAAAAGCCCTGGTTTCAAATCCTAGCTATTCCTACTAATCACAGGGTTTCACCACTTGAAGCCAATAAAGGTATAGTTGTATACACTAGTACTTACTCATTATTCAAAATGTGTGGGCTTTTAAAAAAAAAAAAAGCATGGGCTCTTATCATCATCCCTCCAATTTTCTCCCTGACCACAAGCACAGGTTTCAGGGAGAACCTTCCTACTAGCTCCTGTGGGCTCCCCATATGCCTACCAGGGCCTGTGGCTGGCTCCTCCTCAGGTATTGCTCGGGCCCGCTTGGCTCTGCGATTCCTCTTGGCCAGCCGCTCAGCAAACATCTGTGCCTTGAGAATTTCGAATTGGGACCTTTCCTCTGCCTGGAGAGAGGATAATGTGTGAGTATAGAACAGACTGGGCAGCCCTGACCCATTCCACTGGGAAGGGACCCAACTCCCGAGGGGTGGCCACTCACTGTCATTTCCCCCTTTTTCTTGGCATCCTTCATAAACTTCTTCCTTTTCTTCTTTCCTCTTAAGGCCAAGTCAAACTCCTGCAGAGCTTTAGCAACTGGGATGAAAAGAGAGCATGAGATTTCAGGTACTGTTTTATATCTTCCTTAAACTTACATTAAGAAGTGTACAGCCCTGGCCAGGTTGCTCAGTTGGCTAGAGTGTCTTCCCAGTACACCAAAATTGTGGGTTCAGTTTGATCCCTGGTCAGGGCACATGCAATAATCAACCAGTGTATGCATGGATAAGTAGAAAAGTCAATGTTTCTCTCTCCCTCAAATCAATAGATAAAAATTTAAAAAGATAAAACATTAAAGGATTAAAAAAAGTGCACATACTTTAAATTGGTATATAAGGACTTAAAATGAGAAGCAGCAGTCATTTCCTTTCTTGGTGATTTTCTCCACCTCACTAAATAGCATTCTTGTTTCACTATTTCTCAATTAATCCACTTGAGACACTGATTATCTACTTCCTGTTGTGAAAGATAAGGATTTAGTTCACTTATGCTCCTGCACACCTTCCTACAATATAGTTATAAATATGTATTTTTTATAACTTTTTTTTAGATTTTATTTATTCATTTTTAGAGAGAGAGAGAAGGGGGTAGGAGCAGGAAGCATCAACTCCCATATGTGCCTTGACCAGGCAAGCCCAGGGTTTCAAACTGGTGACCTCAGCGTTCCAGGTCAAGCTTTATCCACTGCACCACCACAGGTCAGTAGTTATAAATATATTTCTTAACACAGAAATTTCACATACATAACACATTTTTTGTCCCATCATATATAGGCAGCATTTTTTAAATTGTGGCACATCCTCTTTGGAGGGTAATTTTATAATCCCTAATGAAATAATAAATACATATAACCTCTGGCCTACAATTTTACTTTAAGGAATTTATCCTGCAAATCAAATATATTTGCTTAATTGTGAAAAGATACCTGTACAAAGTTATTCACTACAGTCCTGGCTGGAGCATTGTCTTGCAATGCAGAGGTGGCTGGTTCAGTCCTTGGCTGGGGCACATACAGAAACAGATCGATGCTTCTGTCTCCCCCTTACCCCCCTTCCTCTCTCCGGATTCAATAAAAATAAAAAATTTAAAAAATAGAAAAAAAACAACAAAGTTGTTCACTACATAACTTATTAATAGTAAAAGACTAGAAACAACCCAATGTTCCTCAGTGGTTAAAGAATTAAAGTATAATCAACCTAACTGATAAAGACCACACTGTCACATTTAAAAAAAAGAAAAAGAAGGTGGCTATATATGTGCCTATATAAAATGATCTCCAGCCTGACCAGGTGGTGGCAGTGGACAGAGCGTCGGACTGGGATGCGGAGGACCCAGGTTGAGACCCCAAGGCCACCAGCTTGAGCACGGGCTCATCTGGCTTGAACAAAGCTCACCAGCTTGGACCCAAGGTCGCTGGCTTGAGCAAGTGGTTACTTGGTCTGCTGAAGGCCCACGGTCAGGGCACATATGAGAAAGCAATCAATGAGCAACTAAGGTGTCGCAACGAAAAACTGATGATTGATGCTTCTCATCTCTCTCCATTCCTGTCTGTCTGTCCCTATCTATCCCTCTCTCTGACTCTCTGTCTCTGTAAAAAAAAAAAAAAAAGATCTCCAGAAGAAAAAAATAAAACAATAAAAAATAAAATAGAATGATCTCTGCCTGACCAGGCAGTGGCGCAGTGGATAGAGCATTGGACTGGGATGCGGAGAACCCAGGTTTGAAACCCCGAGGTCATCAGCTTGAATGCAGGCTCATCTGGCTTGAGCAAGGGCCTCATGGTCATAGACATGACTCTGTCTCTGTCCAAAAAAAAAGAATGATCTCTAAGCTATAATATTAATTGAAAAAAGCAAGGTGTCAAACAATGTGAATTTTAAAAACAGGATGGGAATATCTAAAAACCTCTTCCTTTTTTTTAATTGTGGCAAAATATATAACATAAAATTTGTCATTTTATCCATTTTTAAAAATTTATTTATTGCTCTTAGGATGGGGAAGAGTGAGAGAGACAGAAACACTGATCTGTTCTTATATGTGCCTGGATCAGAGATCAAACCAACAACCTTCGTGTATCGGGACAAAGCTTAATTAACTGAGCTATCCAGCCAGCGACCATTTTGCCCATTCTTAAGTGTATAATTTTATAGCATTAATTACATTCACAATATTGCACAACCATCATCATTTTCTGTTTCTAAACCTTTTTTTATCATCACAAACAGAAGCTCTGTAACCATTAATAACTCCCTCCTCTAACCCCTGGTAATCTCTATTCTACTTTCTGTGTCTATGAATTTTCCCATCTAGGTTACCTCATATAAGCAGGATTAATTCACTCAGCATGCTTTCATAGTTCATCCTTGTTACATGCACCAGAACTTCATTATGACTGAAGAATATTCCCTTGTGTGTACACACATTATGGGTCTCAATCAATCTGTTGATGGACATGGGTTGCTTCCACCCTTTGACTATTGTAAATACTGCTCAGTGAACACTGGCGGGTAAGTATCCATCGAAAAGAGGGACTCTTTCCGATTCTTTGGGGTATAGGAATTCCATTCCTAGGTCCTGTGAATTCTATGTTTTAGTTTTTTGAGGAACCTCCCCGACATACTTTTTTCCTTCTTCCTCTCTTCTTTGGTCTGGAACCAGCTCCTCTCAGGCTCGTGCCTCTGTCCCTCCTTCCCCTTCTCCAGGAGCCGCTTTGCGGTGTTGATCTGTCAGGACAGCAAAGGGTGCCTGCCATGGAACCTACCTCTGAGAATATAGAACATGGCAGCTACAAGGCACTGCCTGCAAATGCTTGAGGCTCTGATGATCTGCAGATACAGGATTTCAGAAGGGCTGACACAGTGTGCTTCCTGAGTGGCGCTGGGGACCACAGCCCTCTTCCCAGCCTCACCTGGGCTTCTGACTGTTGCATCTCTTTCTCCTCAGCCTCTAGCTGCAGAACTGCATACACATCTTTCTCCATTTTCTCAATCTTATCCCGAAATTTCAGTATAACATCTTGAGGGAAGAGAACAAAAAAGATTTTAAAATAGAGTGAAGACTATGTAGCTGAAAATAATGTATTTAGTGACTTAGAAAACTTTTTTTTAATGTGTGACTTCTCTGCTTAATACCCTCACCCCCACACAAAGGTTTCCTACTGCTCTTTAAATAAATCCCAAACTCCTAAGCGTGGCCTCTGCTGACCTCTCTGACCTTCTGTCTTCCCCCTTATTCATCACGCCCTGGGCCCTCTAACCTTTCTTCCCTTTTCCTCACACACCAAGTTTGTTCCTGTCTCCAAGACTTTGCCCTGGTGTCCTCTCCTTAGCACACTCTATCCCCAGACTGCTCAGGGCCACCTCATTCTGGTCATCCAGGACCCATCACAAATGCCATCTGTTCAGAGGCCTTTCCTGAACAGCCTTTCTAAAGAAGGCACCTCTCCTCCTAAGGTTCTCAATCACATCTTCTATTACAGAGGTCGGGAACCTTTTTGGCTGAGAGAGCAATGAACACCACATATTTTAAAATGTAATTCCATGAGAGCCATACAACGACCCGTGTACGTTATGCATTATCCAATAAAAATCTGGTGTCCCGGAGGACAGCTGTGATTGGCTCCAGCCACCCGCAACCATGAACATGAGCGGTAGGAAATGAATGGATTGTAATACATGAGAATGTTTTATATTTTTAATGTTATTTTTTTTATTAAAGATTTGTCTGCGAGCCAGATGCAGCCATCAAAAGAGCCGCATCTGGCTTGCAAGCCATAGGTTCCTGATCCCCGTTCTATTAGCTTATTTATTTATTAATTTATTTTTTGACAGAGTCAGACAGAGGGACAGACAGACAGGAAGGGAGAGAGATGAGAAGCATCAATTTTTCATTGCGGCACCTTAGTTGTTCATTGATTGTTTTCTCATGTGCCTTGACCGGGGGGCTACAGCAGAGCAAGTGACCTCTTGCTCAAGCCAGCAACCTTGGGCTCAAGCTGGTGAGCCTTGCTCAAACCAGATGAGCCTGTGCTCAAGCTGGAGACCTCGAGGTCTCGAACCTGGGTCCTCCGCATCCCCGTCCAGCACTCTATCCACTGCGCCACTGCCTGGTCAGGCAGCTTATTTATTATGTCTTTCTTTCACCAGAGGATCAGCTGTTTTGTTTATTGTTGTATCCCAATACCTACAATAGAGTAAGTAGCAACCGGCATGCAGTAGTACTCAATAATTGTTTGCTGGTTGAATGAATTAAATGAAAATGAAAAGAAATAAAAGAAAAAGAAAGAAAAAGGCAGACATATATGAATGGGAAAAAAGGTCAGAAAGGATACATATCTAAATACTAACAGTGGTGAGTCCTTGACATACAATTACATTTTGCTCTTACTTTATTTACTAATTTCCAATAATAAATATGTACTATTTCTATGACTTAAAAAAGGATGTGCTTTGCCCTGGCCAGTTGGCTCGGTGGTAGAGCGTTGGCCTGGCATGCGGAAGTCCCGGGTTTGATTTCCAGCCAGGGCACACAGGAGAAGCGCCCATCTGCTTCTCCACCCCTCCCCCTCTCCTTCCTCTCTGTCTCTCTCTTCCCCTCCCACAGCCGAGGCTCCATTGGAGCAAAAGATGACCCGGGTGCTGGGGATGGCTCCTTGGCCTCTGCCCCAGGCGCTAGAATGGCTCTGGTTGCGACAGAGCGACGCCCTGGATGGGCAGAGCATCGCCCCCTGGTGGGCATGCCGGGTGGATCCCGGTCGGGCGCATGCGGGAGTCTGTCTGAATGCCTCCCCATTTCCAGGTTCAGAAAAATACAAAAAAAAAAAAAAGGATGTGCTTTATATGACTCCTATGGATGAGAAGAACAAAAGGAATGAAAGATATCCAAAAAGAACGAGTGTGATCTCCTCCCCACCCTCTGCCCCTCAAGAACTGGGGGGCAGGAGGGAATCTTTGGGGATTCTGCCCTAAGAAGAAGCCTTGGCCTTCTCTTCCCAAAGGCTGGAAATACCTATGAATCAGGCACTTAGAGGACAAGTCTGTCATAAGTCTCTTTTACAAACACAGAGGCTAAAAGAGGCAAGGTGAGACCTGCCACTCAGCAAGTGGCAGAAAAGATTAAAATCTGGCTCCTAATGCAAAGCTCCAACTTCCCCCATTACCCTCTGCCCTTGCCCTGTCCCACAGGGTCTGACCTAGGAACCTGCCCCACCTACCCAAACCGCCCTGAGCTGCTGCAGTGGTGCCTGCTCACCTTGGGGAAGTATCCGGGCCTTCACAGGGGCCTTGGCAGCCTTCACAATCTCCTTCAGCATCTTCCGCTCCTCTTCTCCCACCAGAGAGACCGAGCGCCCAGCCCTGCCAGCACGCGCCGTTCGCCCCACCCGGTGGACATAATGCTTGATAGTATTTGGCATTGTGAAGTTGATTACCTGCAAGATCAAAGTTGACCAGCAATCATACCTGGGAATTGGGGAAGAGTGGGGACACAAGGAGGCAAAAAGACTCCCAGCAAAAGTTCAAGGAAGATGGAGCCTGCTCACCGTTTTGACCCCCTCAATGTCAAGTCCACGAGCTGCCACATCTGTGGCCACAAGGATATCAATCTGTTCATCCTTAAAGCGCCTGGAAATAGCCACAAAAAGATGTTCCTTCAGATTCTCAACCTCAGTAAGACTCTGCAGGAGCAGGAGCCAGCAGAAAGACACAAATCCATTTGAACTCAAGCAGTAGAGTATAGACTATCATAATGGGGACAGATCCTGAATGTCAGCACATCGACATTTATACTTCCCCTTAAATAATCCATAAAGGGGCCCCAGAGGTTGGCTCAGTGGTAGAGCGTTGGCACAGTGTGTGGAAGTCCCAGATTTGATTCCCGGCCAGGGCACACAGGAGAAATGCACAGTGCCCATCTACTTCTCCACCCTTCTCCCTCTCCTTTCTCTCTATCTCTCTCCTCCCCTCCCACAGCCAAGGCTCCATTAGAGCAAAAGTTGGCTGGGGCACTGAGGATGGCTCCATGGCCTCCACCTCAGGCACTAGAGTGGCTCTGGTTGCAACAGAGCAACGCCCTAGATGGGCAGAGGATCACCCCCGAGTGAGCATGCCAGGTGGATCCCGGTCGGGTGCATGTGGGAGTCTGTCTCTCTGCCTCCCTGCTACTCACTTTAGAAAAATACAAAAAAAAAAAAATCCATAAAGCAGAGCAAACATAATATTTTGTATGCCCCTTATATAGTAATTCCTATACATATAAAAGTTTGGGAACCACAGAGCTAGACTATAGGAAGTAGCAGATGCAAATGTCTGTCTCAGCATTTAAAACAGCTTTTCTTTAAAAGACAACTCCCAGCCTTGGCCGGTTGGCTCAGCGGTAGAGCGTCGGCCTGGCATGCAGGAGTCCCAGGTTCGATTCCTAGCCAGGGCACACAGGAGAAGCGCCCATCTGCTTCTCCACCCCTCCCCCTCTCCTTCCTCTCTGTCTCTCTCTTCCCCTCTCGCAGCCAAGGCTCCATTGGAGCAAAGATGGCCCGGACTTTAGGGATGGCTCTGTGGCCTCTGCCTCAGGCGCTAGAATGGCTCTGGTTGCAACAGAGCAACGCCCCAGATGGGCATAACATCGCCCCCTGGTGGGCATGCCAGGTGGATCCCGGTCGGGCGCATGCGGGAGTCTGTCTGACTGCCTCCCCGTTTCCAGCTTCGGAAAAATGAAAAAAATAAATAAATAAATAAATAAATAAAAGACAACTCCCAGCTGCCTGTGATGAATTATAGATAGGTGGGAGATAACTAAACAGTTCCTCTTTGCCTACCAGGCTGACCCCATTTTGTGAAAATTAAATGAGGAATCAAATGTAAAAGCATACCCCACAGGGCCTTGCAAAGTAAATGGTCAAGAAATGGTGGCTGGCTTTGATTCCAAATCTATCAGACACAGGTCTGTCCACTGCTCTGGAGCAGCTGGAAAGAACATCTGCTGAGTCTGACCAGGCGGTGGCGCAGTGGATAGAGCATCGAACTGGGATGTGGAGGACCCAGGTTCGACGCCCCGAGGTCACCAGCTTGAGCCCAAGGTCGCTGGCTCGATCAAGGGGTCACTCACTCTGCTGTAGCCCCCAGTCAAGGAACATATGAGAAATCAATCAATGAACCAAGGAACCGCAACAAAAAATTGATGTTTCTCATCTCTCTCCCTCCTGTTTTTCCCTGTCTATCCCTCTTTCTGACTCTCTGTCTCTCCCACAAAAAACTAACAAAAAACCATCTGCTGAATCATCCCAAGTCAGAATCTCCCACTGTGGCCCCACTCAGCAGCTCCCACACTCACGCCCTGTGGCATGAATATCATCCTCTGTGAAAATACCAAGTCAGAGTTCTTGAATGTATCTAAGATAGGACCTTCCAAGGGAACTGTCCTACCTGTGTCCCCTGCTATTGCTCTGACACAACCTCTGGGCGGTATTTTTCCTCTTTTGAATTAGGAGAGCCCTCTCTGACCTGCCCGAGGAGGGTGGAGGAGACCCAGTGCCCCCCCAACTTTACCGAAGGGCCTCCAGCCGCTGCGTCTGTGACAGGTTGCCATGAAGCTCGCCCACCTGTAGTCCCATGAGCCCCAGGACGATGTGCATGCGGTGGGCTTGCTTCTTGGTCTGGGTGAAGAGCATTACGTGGTCGGTGAAGGTCCTTGTCAACAGAGCTGGCAGGGAGAGAAGAGTGAGCCAGCAGCCATCTCTGAAACACACTCTCTGTCTGAGGAGTGCTGCTGAGCCTGCCCCAGGGAGACAGGCAAGTCCCTGTCCTCGAGCAGCTCACATTCCAGGGCAGACAAAGAAGCAGATCCCCGATTCCCAAGGGTGCTAAACGCCCTCGAGAGAGTGAAGGGAGGATGGGGAGGCGGCTCCAGCACTGGCCTCTCTCAAGCTGAATGACAAGGCAGGCTCATCCAAGAGAAGATTTGGGGGAAGACACCAGACAGAGGAGAGCAAACATAAAGGCCCCAAATAGGACAAGCAGAAGCAGACAAGTTTGGCTAAAGCAAGAAGGCACAACAAGGCAGGCAGAGGCCAGACTCAGGAGGTCTACAGCACCCACTAGGGAGCGTGGATTTTAGTCTTAGAGCAATGGAAGACACCAGAGGGCCTTAAATAAGGAAGTAGCAGGCAAATGCTCATTTGTAAGCAATCATTTCTTTTTTTATACAGAGACAAAGAGTCAGAGAGAGGGATAGATAGGGACAGACAGACAAGAACGGAGAGAGATGAGAAGCATCAATCATTAGTTTTTCATTGCAACAGCTTAGTTCATTGATTGTTTTCTCATATGTGCCTTGACCATGGGCCTTCAGCAGACTGAGTAACCCGCTCAAGCCAGCGACCTTGGGTCCAAGCTGGTGAGCTTTGCTCAAACCCGATGAGCCCGCGCTCAAGCTGGCGACCTCGGGTCTCAAACCTAGGTCCTCCACATCCCAGACTGATGCTCTATCCACTGCGCCACCCCCTGGTCAGGCTGTAAGCAATCATTTTAAATGATCTGCAGCATGGAGAGTGGATTACCAAGGGACAAGGGTAGAAGCAGGATAACTATGTAAGAGGCTGTTGTAATCATCCAGGCAATAGACAGCAGTGGTCTGGACTAAGGGCCAGAGGGACAGTGGGGGAAAGTGGCTGGGAGTTCAGCAGGAATTAAGGATTGGATGGTGGGAGGGTGGTGAGGTGATAAAAAGAAGGAAGGAAAGACTCATACAGAAAGTGACAGAATGATGGAATGGTAGGTAGCACTACATACTGGGTTAGGGGAGGCTAGATAGAAGAGCTCCAGGGCACAACCCAAGTGCTCCAGTGTGGTACCCGTGAGGCCAAGGGAGTCAAGCATCCCGCCCTGCTCAGTCCCACCCTGGGCTTTTACCTGCCACAATGGCTTCCCGGTCCCCTTCCCGATTTGGCCGGATCCGGATGAACTCCTGACGCAGGAAGGGGGCCACATCCGTGTTGCTGTTCACAAATATCCGGACGGGGTTCTTCAAGGAGACAGAAGCCAGATCTTTGACCTGGCACGTGCAAAGGGGTGCTCACCAGTCTGCCAGGGGGCAGAGTGGGAGGCAAGCTTGTGCTCACCCCAGGCATGCCCCGCCCCCAGCCCAGGCCGGGGTCATCTGCACTGCCTTCTCCATTCACCCTGCCAAGGAGATTCCCCATGGCCCACCTCATCTGTCATCGTGGCTGAAAAGAGCATAGTCTGGCGGTGGTGGGAACACATTCGGATAATCTCCTTCATCTGCTCCTCAAAGTACTCGTCCAGCATCCTGGGAAAGGGCAGGGAAGGGGCAGAATCAAGAGAAACGGACCAAGCTCACCCCTATCGCAGTGAGTGGCAGAAAACATCAGATAAGCAATGTTTTGATGTTGTCAGGACCAAAGTTCTGAGTTGCATTTGGTCAGCATGTCTCTTCAGTCTTCCTTAATCTAGAAAAGTTCCTTCAGCCTTTCCATACTCTGTATTTGTCTAATTTCCCAGGGACCGGATACAGTAAATCACTGTAGGAAGAACGTGCAGGGGTGCCCCTTACTCCCACCCCATCGGGAGACACAGATCGTCAGTGTCCCAGTACCACTGGTTTGAGTTTGATCACTTGGTTAAGGGGATGTCTGCCAGCTCTCTCCACTGATAAAGGAACCTTTTTCTCTTCATAGGTAATAATAGTGATCAGATTGTTTTCACTCCAGCTTTTGTTGTTGTTTTTTTATCAAGTAAAGGAAGAATTTATTGACCATGCAGAAAGTCAGAGAAAAGAGGGCCTTGGAGACTGGTTCAGGGGGCTAGCCTGGGGCCAGCTGCCACTGCCCATTGCTCCCCTGGTTGCAAGTCTCCTGGGGTCACTTAGAGCTTAGGAGAAAGGGAAAGGCAAGGAAAACGTGGTGGGGGAAAGGAGAGGGGAAGGAGAGGAGGAAGGCACGGGTCTTCTCCCAGGAAGGAAAGCACCGACTACAGGTTTTCTCACTGACACAATTCTTTACACTATTTCTCCCTCCAGGTCAGGCTCCAGTTGAGAATCAGGTATTTCATTTAGTTGTCATGTCTCCTTAGTCATTTCAAACTGAAACTTCCATAGCCTTTCATGGTCTTTTGAGATGCTGACATGTTTGAAGAATACAATTCCCTTCCCTTCTCCTTTAAGACCCAACTCTGATCATGGCTGAGAATAGTCTGCTTTACTACCTTCAGGCCTCAAGAATGGTTTATTTGCTCTTCGGTCATTATTCAACACTCAATGAGCATTTGCTAGATTCCAGATGCGGCCCTGGGCACTGGGATGTGGCAGCAAGCAACACAAAACCAGCCCTTTATGAATATGGCGAATATGGTATTCTAGGAGATGGATGGGACACAACCACCACACCAGCATTCAGGTAACAGTGAGAGAAAGCAGAGAGGACAGCGAGGGGTAGCGCTTCAGAGAATGTAAGGCAGGAAGGAGATGATGAGATGAACATGTGGGGGAGGGCAAGACCTGTTATAGAAAGTAGCCTCAGATAACTGACAATGGGAGCAGAAACCTGGGAGGTAAAGGAAGTCATTCCAAATTGAGGGCATGGCAAATGCAGAAACCCCAAAGTGGGCGGGTGGTGACAGCATTTATAGATGAATGTCTCGTGGGGTGTGAAATTGAGGAGACAAGAATGATGTTAAGAATTTTGGCTGGCTGGACCCTGGCCGGGTTTGCCCAGTAGACAGAGCATCATTCCAGGTTCTGAGGTCATGGGTTCGGTCCCCAGGTGGGACACATACGAGAAGCACCAATGAGTACACAACTAAATGGAACAACGAGGTGGAGGAACAGGCTGATGCATCTTTCTCTCTCTCCCCCACCCACCCAAATAAAAAAATTTAAACAAAAAAGATTTCTGGCAGGAACAACGGTCAGGACTGCATTGCCATTCACAAGATCGGAAGAGAGAGGGAGGGGCATACAGATCAGAGCTTGGTTAACAACCTGTTTAGTCTGGAGTTGCTGCAATTTGAGAGTAAACTTGAACAGGCTCTGGGGTTTTTTGTGGCCTCCTTCCTATCCCCCAGTCTAGGTCATTAAAATTTTATTCTGGTCAGTCATGTAGGAAAGAAGAAAGTACATGGGATACATATGAGAGAAAGGAAGGGAGGGAGCCTCTCATCAGACTGAGAGAGGCTGTGGAACCCTTACTATGCAATGGCACTTAACCCAACTTACTCCTTGAATCCTCAGCACCATGAAGTTGGTACTATTCTTATCCCCTACTTACAAGAAAATGTTTTGCTCTGAGAATCTAAATGATGTTTCCAAATCTCATTTGGGAAGGGGCAGGGCCAGGATTTGAACTACCTTCCCTTTTAACCATCACGTTACAGAAGGAGAAAGAGAGCAGGATAATCTGGGCGAAGGATAGACAAAGGCCCAAATATAAGCAGCTGAACTGGTAAGAGCCATGTAGAATGGTGAGAGCAAATAATACAGTGTGGCAGGTTCCTATCTGGGGCTCTGGCCCTTGGGACCCTAGATGAGTACCTGTCGGCCTCATCCAGGATGAGCACCTCAATGCTGTTCAGGTGGAAGGAAGGGCAGTTGTGGAGGTGATCAATGAGCCGGCCCGGGGTGGCAATAAGGATGTCAGGTGCTGCCCGAAGAGCTGCTTCCTGAGACTTCACATCCAGGCCACCTGCGGAGAAAAAAGCCCACCAGGCAGCCAGTTCAGTCATTCACCGTTATTAACTGAGCCCCTGCCACCTGCCAGGTCTCATGCCAGATGCAAAGGAAACAGCAAAGAATACGACTAACAAAGGCCCCATGTGTGTGGATATTACAATAGGAAGAAACATTATTTAATGGCAGATGTGTTAAATGCAAACATCAAAAAATATAACACAAGCCTGACCAGGGAGTGGCGCAGTGGATAGAGCGTCGGACTGGGATGCGGAAGACCCAGGTTCGAGACCCCGAGGTTGCCAGCTTGAGTGAGGGCTCATCTGGTTTGAGCAAAAAGCTCACCAGCTTGAGCCCAAGGTCGCTGGCTTGAGCAAGGGGTTACTCGGCCTGCTGAAGGCCCGCGGTCAAGGCACATATGAGAAAGCAATCAATGAACAACTGCACAATGAAAAACTAATGATTGATGCTTCTCATCTCTCCGTTCCTGTCTGTCTGTCCCTGTCTATCCCTCTCTCTGACTCTCTGTCTCTGTAAAAAAAAAAAAAAAAAAGATAACACAAAGGCACTTCAGATTCAAGCATCTGATTGAGAAGCAGCTGCAAAACTGATGTCTTTCCACATCAACTTTGACTTCCATGGTATAAGGAGTGTAAAATGAAGGTTGGATAACACTATCATATTAATGCCAGAAAAATTCTGCCCCAAACAATATCTGATTCATTGTTCATGCAAAGTGAAAACTATATCCTAAATGTGTTTATACCAAGAAAAATTCTTTTTCATAATTTTGAAGTTTTATTCTGCAAGACTGGTTAAGTCTCAATCAAACCCTCTCCCCTCCCCTCCAATGTCTACTAGAAAAACACAAAGTCCACTCTTTTTCTTTTTTTAACTTTTTTTTTAGATTTTTTTTAATTCATTTTTTTTAGAGAGAGAGAAGAGAGAGAAAGAGATAGAGAAGGGGGAGGAGCAGGAAGCATCAACTCCCATATGTGCCTTGAATGGGCAAGCCTGGGGTCTTGAACCCATGACCTCAGCGTTCCAAGTTGACACTTTATCCACTGCGCCACTGCAGGTCAGACCCACAGTGTCCACTCTTTTAAGTGAATAAAGGATTTCTTGGCACCCATCAATCTCAGATGGTGGGGCAAGTCTGTCCTCTACCACATCATGGTCTCATAAGGGCTGGCAGCCCTCGGCCAGACACTCACCCACAGCCAGGCAGGTCGTGACGTTGCAGAACTGGGCCAGCTGTTTGGTGACCGAGTGCACCTGAATGCCCAGTTCTCGGGTAGGAACCAGCACTAGCACACGGGTTATTGGAGCCTGGCGGGGTTTGTAGATTAGACGCTCCAAGACAGGCAGTGCAAAAGCAGCAGTTTTACCTGGAGAAAAGTGCAGGAAGATGGCAAAGAGAAGAGCTTCAGTCTCTCAAGGGTTAGGTTTTCACTGAGCACTCAAATATGTACGATAGTTATGGGCCACAGATTGCTGGGGGTCTCATAAAGGTCATTTAATTCTATCAGGGTACGTATCTCCTCAATCATGGCCGCCTGTCTCTTCCATGATAGGCCCTCATCCTAGGGGTAAAGATTTTATAAAAGGGATGTTCAATGCAATATTTTATATTAGTACAGTTAATTATATAGTAAAAAATAGTCCTGTAATAAAATACTATGCAACCATTTTTAGAAAGCACAGTATGTAAAAAAATAGAGACATATATAATAAGTTTTAATAAGGGAGCTACTAAACAGAATAAATAGTGTTATTGCATTAAAAAATTATTTTGTGCATTTAGCAAAGAGGGCTTTTGGTCAACCTAGAGCCTGTTCTTGGTTGAACATCCTCCTTCTGCCCCTCCCCCGCCCCTCCCAGGGCCCTATCCTTTTTACCTGTCCCAGTGGCTGCACAGGCACAGATGTCCTTCCCCAACAGTCCTACAGGTATGCACGCCTTCTGGATCGGGGTGGGCTGCTTGAAGTTCATGGCTGTAATGGCCTGAAGGAAAAAGAGTTAGCAAAGGGGAAAGGGGAGTCTCCGCATGAAACAAACAAGGCAGGTTTCCAAACAAGCGGTATCTTAGTCCATCCCAGTCATTCAGTCCACAAGTATTTATTGTTCTTCTTGTGTGTGAGGCACTGTTCAGCCACTGAGAATACAGCAGTAAATGAAGAAATAACTGCCCTCAAACACATGGCATCTGTGTATGAACAATATGGAGAAAGACAGCTGGAGAGAGCAGGTGGAGAGAGCAAGTACAGTTTATAGCAGGGATGTCAGGGAAGGGTTCACTGAGCAGCAGTTACTGAGTAGAACCCTGAAAGAGGCAAGGAGCAATGCAAGCAGATTTCTGAAAGAATCTTCCAGGCAGGGGGAACAAGTGCAAACGCTTTGAGGAAGAGGATGCCTGAACTGCTTGAGGAGGAGGCCTGTATGGCCAGAGCAGAATGAGTGCTAAGAGACATCATCAGAGGAACCCAGAAGGGGCGTCACCTGAGAGGCTGAGATGGAACTTTCAGTTTAAGAGAGTTCACTGGAGCCTGACCAGGCGGTGACGCAGTAGATAGAGCGTTGGACTGGGATGCCGAGGACCCAGGCTCGAGACCCCAAGGTCACCAGCTGAGCGCAGGCTCATCTGGTTTGAGCAAAAGCTCACCAGCTTGGACCCAAGGTCGCTGGCTCAAGCAAGGGTTTACTCGGTCTGCTGAAGGCCTGCGGTCAAGGCACATATGAAAAGGCAATCAATGGCCTGACCAGGCGGTGGTGCAGTGGATAGAGCATCAGACTGGGATGCGGAAGACCCCAGGTTCGAGACCCCGAGGTCACCAGCTTGAGCGTAGGCTCATCTGGTTTGAGCAAAAATTCACCAGCTTGGACCCAAGGTCACTGGCTCAAGCAAGGAGTTACTCGGCCTGCTGAAGGCCTGCGGTCAAGGCACATATGAAAAAGCAATCAATGAGCAACTAAGGTGTCGCAATGCGCAATGAAAAACTAATGATTGATGCTTCTCATCTCTCCGTTCCTGTCTGTCTGTCCCTGTCTATCCCTCACTCTGATTCTGTCTCTGAAAAAAAAGAAAAGGCAATCAATGAACTACTAAGGTATCACAATGCGCAATGAAAAACTGATGATTGATATTCTCATCTCTCTGTTCCTGTCTGTCTGTCCCTGTCTATCCCTCTATCCCTCTCTCTGACTCTCTGTAAAAAAAAAAAAAAAAAGAAAGTTCACTGGCAGCTGTGTGAACAACAGAGTTTAGGGAGGCAAAGAGCCCAGTTTAGGAAGACAGTTACAGGGTGACAACAATAATCTCATGGTTGTCAAAAGAAGCCACTACCTTCAGAAGAGGGCGGGAAAGGTTCATGTCCTGGAATGAGAGTTTTTCATCATACTCAGATGCGTCTTCAAAAAATCCTCCTGCTGCCTACACCAGAAAATCAAAAGATAGAATGAGAATTCAGAAAAAGGGCCCAGGAAAACAAAACCCTTTTAAAATTCTTTTCCTGATCTTAATCCTGATTTCACAATCCTTTTAGGTTGCAAAGCAACCTACTTAGAAAAACTTCCCCTTGCTGCACACTATTTTCCAAACCCACGCTTACCTGTCCTTTCTTCTTCTTCCGCTCCTTTACTTTGAGTGTGTCTATGGAGAAAAATATAGCTGATAATCAGGGCTTACCCTTACTGAGCATTACAATGTGCTAGACACTGTCCTAAGTGCTTTATGTGGATAGCTCTCTGAATCCACACAACTTGAGGGTGGACTGTCATTAGCCTTGTTTCAAAGATGAGGTAACTATGCGGCAGTACAGGTAAGTGTCTCACTTAAGGTCAGACAGGAAGCAAACTCGCCAAGTTCCAGAGACCAGGTTCTCAACCACTATGCTACATTATGATGCTTTAGCTCTCATTTCTGCAAGAAATATCATATTTATGGAGCACTCACTACATGGTGGGACTCATATGAGGGGGGATGTGGGGGACCTAACACCCAAATAAGTTTGAGTCACAGAGGTGCTGGCAGCTGTGTGAGGCTGGAGGTGAAGAAAAGAGTTAACTGTCTACAAAACACAACCCTAACAAAATCCTAAGGAAAAAAGAAGCTAAAAGAAAGGAGTTCAACATAGAAATCTTAAATTGAACTGTGTAAAAGAGCAAAGTAAAGGCAGACACTTCCCAATGCCCTGCTCCTGTTTCTGACAGCACCATGCTATCACCTACCTGCTTTGGTGAGAATGTTCTCATCAGCTGACGAGTAGTCGGTCTCTGGCTCTTCATCTCCTGAGCCTTCCTCATCTTTCCCTTCAAGATCTCCCCGCTCCTCTGGTGCAGAGGCCACCTTTGCTTCCTTCTCCTTCTCTGACTTCCCAGACTTGGCTTCTTTATCCTGGGGGACAAAGGGATAACAAAGCAAGGCGACCACAAACTTCAGGAAAACCAGAACCTACACAGAGCAATATTATGCTATGTGGATTCTTAGCAAATATTAACAGCAGACACACAGAGAAGCCTGCCTACGCCAGCCACACTTCAACTCAGGCTTGAAGAGAAAGAGTGGGGTGGGGTCGAGTCAGCGGTGGACTTAACTAGGAAGAGAAGTACCTGCTTTGCTTTCTCACCTCTGTTTTCCTTTTCTTTCGAACTTTCTCAATCTTCTCATCTAATGTGGTGGCTGCCCTCTGCAGATAAAAATACAGAGATAAAAAGAATATACATATGGGAAAGAGACAAAGCAAGGGTATTTCGAGGGTCGGGTCTCAGATATTAATTAGAAAAAGACTGTCTGTCCTTGGACAGATTCATCAACCATAGATTATTCACAGCCAAAGGAAAAAAACATTAAATAAGTGGTCTGTTTATGAAAAAACTTTAAGCTGGAACCAATAAGAATATCCACATTTTAGAAGGTGTTTACTATTCAGAATAATTCAGTTAACAAGAGATATCACATTATATCTGAATACTACTTAGAAAAACTTCCCCTTGCCAATCAGACATAATTTAGCCTATTTAAAATGTTGATATCCAAGCAAATTCAGGTAACTTCAGAAAGGGTAGGAAATGGCGGGCCCTTTCTATGCATGCTCAGCACACCCTGAACTGCTCTGGCACTTACCACAACTACAGTTCACTGTGTAATTATTTGTCTAGTTATTTTCTACCCTGCTAGACTGTAAGCTCTATAAGACCAAGTCTTTAATTACATTGGGTTCATATGGATAGAAATATAACCCTCTCCCGTTGCCTTGAAAAGACAATGCTGTTTTATTTCTATCAGAACAGGAACCAGCCAAATCCAGATTAAACTGTTCTGAGCTGGCAATATTTCTCTTTGAAATGCAAGAAATAGAAAATAACTTTCATTCATCTTCTAGCCTCTTAACCAGACTCAAAGAGAAGCATGAGATCTTGGCAAAGAAGCAGATGACAGTAGCATCTGTGGCAGCTTTGGCTATGTTGTGTGGGAACCAGGGACACTCAACCATGAGGTCATATGGGATTATGTGGCAAGTGCCAGAATCACAGTATTTGTGGGGCAGAGTCTACTATCAAAAACACTACTACCAAGGGTGCCCGCTACATTGTTCTTTGTTACAAAGGTTCCTTCCTAATATTCAAAACAAAGAGACCATGTTTAACATAGCTAGGTTCTTTTTTTTAAGGCAAGCAATTTATATGTAGTGTTTGGTATTTATTTCTGAACGGGTATTATCAGGTTTCCTCTCAGACTTTTTTTCACATTTTAATCCCATAAAATCAAGGAGGGTCTCTCTTCCTATATACACTGAAGTTAGTCTGAGCTCACCATCCCCTCCTCGAGGAAAAACTGTCATGGACATTTTAATCAAAGCAATAAAATATTATTAATATTTTTACATATCATCTGTAGATCAATGAATGTGTTTGTAAGTAAAGTCTACACTTGTTTGGTTTTTGTTTTTTTTCCCCTGCATTTTTCTGAAGCTGGAAACAGGGAGAGACAGTCAGACAGACTCCCGCATGCGCCCGACAGGGATCCACCTGGCACGCCCATCAGGGGCAAAGCTCTGCCCACCAGGGGGCAATGCTCTGCCCCTCCGGGGCATCGCTCTGTTGCTACCAGAGCCATTCTAGCACCTGGGGCAGAGGCCAAGGAGCCATCCCCAACGCCCGGGCCATCTCTGCTCCAATGGAGCCTTGGCTGTGGGAGGGGAAGAGAGAGACAGAGAGGAAGGAGAGGGGGAGGGGTGGAGAAGCAGATGGGCGCTTCTCCTGTGTGCCCTGGCCGGGAATCCAACCCGGGACTTCCGCACGCCAGGCCGACGCTCCACCCGGCCAGGGCCACTTGTTTGTTTTTTTTTGTTTTTTTTTTTAATTATTTCTATTTCACTTTATTTATTTATTTTTAGAGAGGAGAGAGACAGAGGGAGAGAGAGGAGAGAGAGACAGAGAGAGAGAAGGGGGGACAGAGAGAGAGAAGGGGGGAGGAGCTGGAAGCATCAACTCCCATATGTGCCTTGACCAGGCAAGCCCAGGGTTTCGAACCGGCGACCTCAGCATTTCCAGGTCGACGCTTTATCCACTGCGCCACCACGGGTCAGGCCACTTGTTTGGTTTTAATCAAGACTGTCAGTTAATTTATGATCACTTCCTTCCTACCCCATCAAAACCACATCACATATTTCCAAGAGGAATGTAAGCAGATAGCAAAAGGCAGTGAGCTCAGGGTCAGACCTCTGTCTAACTATAACAGCCCAAGGCCTATCACTATCAGTCTTACCTTCTTCTTGAGCTGGCTCATGACATCAGCCATAGCCCAGCTGCCATCGTACATCCCTTCCTTCTCAGTGAAAATGAAGTCAGGGTTGAAATCAGCACTGCGGTTCTTCTGCAAGGCTTTCTGCTTTCTGCCCAGCACAATGGGCCCCTGACAAGAGAGAGAAGTGTGACTACGGGACTGAGATGAGAGAACACTGGAAAACCAGGGTGCCCAAAAAGGCAGAAATTGACAGATGACAACAAGAAACCGATCGAAATACAATTGTTATGGGAGATTTTTAACACACCTCTCTCAGTAACTAACAGATCAAGCAGACAAAAAAAAATTAGTACCTCTGCAGAAAATGTGAATAACACAATTATTAAGCATTGCACCTACCATTAGAGCAGGGGTCGGGAACCTTTTTGGCTGAGAGAGCCATTGATGCCACATATTTTAAAATGTAATTCCATGAGAGCCATACAATATGTTTAACACTAAATACAAGTAAATGTGTGCATTTTATGTAAGACCAACACTTTTAAAGTACAATAAGTCTCTGAATTCTTTTTAATAACGTTGTTATGCTGTTGCTAACCAATGATGAATAAAGTACTTCTTACCATTAATACAACTTCTGGTGCTGCATGGTTTTGTTGATGGCTTTGTAGTCTGGTTGATACGTGGTGAGGTTAAGCTTCATGCAGGCGTTGAGACTTCCATCCGTTAAACGTGACTGTAGGTTAGTCTTAATGTTCTTTAGATGTGAGAAAAACGGCTCACATGTATACGTAGAGCCAAACATTGTCAGTACAGCAATACTCACACGCTGCAGTGTGTGGTATGTGACGGGAAGCGCGTTCCAAGTTTTGACAATCAGCTGGTCTGTGGGTTGAAGTTTTTTCATTTCTTCCCACTTGTGTTTGCTCGCCAACTCTGCTTGCTGTCATGCAAGTCTTTCTAAATCTTCATTCAGTGACTTGAACTTATTCACCCACATGTCTGAGGCCTTCAGGTCAGCAGCTTGTAGCTCAAAATCTCTGACAGAGACACTGGGGATGTAACTCAGGTTGGCGCTGTCCACAGCACAGTCGTGTGGATGGGTGATGAACTTAAAAAGATGAGTGAGGGCCTGACCTGTGGTGGCGCAGTGGATAAAGCGTCAACCTGGAAATGCTGAGGTCGCCGGTTCGAAACCCTGGGCTTGCCTAGTCAAGGCACATATTGGAGTTGATGCTTCCAGCTCCTCCCCCCTTCTCTTTCTCTGTCTCTCTCTCCTCTCTTTCCCTCTCTGTCTCTCCCTCTCCCTCTCTCTCTCCTCTCTAAAAATAAATAAATAAAATTTTTTAAAAAATTAAAAAAAAAAAAAAAGACAAGTGCGCTCATGAAATTCTCCAAAGTGCACTTTGAATGACTATAGGAGATTAGAAGTAAAGCCCACTAGCTGCTGGAGATCAAGATGTTGAGCAGGGTCACTTGCTGTGCATGCATCTTTAAACTCTCCCAGTTTTTCCAAGTGTAGTAAATGACCTGTTTCAATGTCAGCCATGAAAAGTTCCAGCTTGTTTTCAAATGCAAACACTGCTTGTTGAAGAGATAAGACTGTATTTCCAACGCCTTGCATTTTCACATTGAGCTGGTTCAGATGTTCAGTCATGTCCACGAGATATGAGAACTTCAGGAGCCACTCAGTGTTAGCTAACTCAGGATGCTCGATGTTTTTCATTTCAAGAAAAGTCTGGCCTGACCTGTGGTGGCACAGTGGATAAAGCGTCCACCTGGAACGCTGAGGTTGCCGGTTCAAAACCCTGGGCTTGCCTGGTCAAGGCACATTTGGGAGTTGATGCTTCCAGCTCCTCCCCACCTTCTCTCTCTGTCTCTCTCTCCTCTCTCTCTTCCTCTCTGTCTCTCTCTCTCTCCCTTTCTCTCTCCTCTCTAAAATGAATAAAAAAAAATTTTTTTTAAGAAGTCTGGATTTTGCTCAGGCAAGCCGCGAAACAGCTGAGCACCTTCCCTCTTGACAACCAACGCACATTGCTGTGCAGAAGCAGACCAGGACAATTATTCCCAACTTCATCCAGCAGTGTTTTAAACTGGCAATCATTTAAAGCTCGGGCAACAATAAAGTTGACTGACCACCTGAATGACCAGCGACATCACCTCACCAAGCGGCTCACCACACATTTGAGCACAAAGCGCCTCCTGATGTAGGATGCGGTGAAAACTTAGGATGGGTCTCTTTCCATGTTCACGAAGAAGTGCTATGAATCCTCTGTTTTTCCCCACCATGCATGGGGCAGCATCAGTACACACCAAAATAAGTTTATTCATCGGTAGATTTTTTTTCTTTAGCAAACTCAGTGAAAGGCTTGAATAAATCCTCCCCTCTTGTTGTCTCTTTATAGGCAAAACAGCAAGACTTTCCTCACGTAGTGTGTCACCGACAGCATACCTTGCAATCACAATGAACTGGGATAAATGGCTTACGTCTGTTGACTCATCCAAAGCGAGAGAAAAGAATGGTGCTGCATTTATGTCCTTCACTTGTGTTGCCTCAATTTGATTTGCCATATAATGGTATGATTGTGAACAGTTCTTGCTGACAGAGGCATGTCTTTTATTCGTTTGATTATCTTGTCTTTATCCGAAAAGTCGTCAAAAAGTTCATTGGCAACATCAAGCATGAATATTTTTACATACTCCGCATCTGTGAATGGTTTTCCGTTTCTCACAATTGCTAAAGCACTAGCAAAGCTAGCCAAATTTCAGTCACCTTGTTGGGTCCAAACACGGAGTTGCTGCTGACTAGCTTGCACTCTACACAGTAGCTCTTGACATGCTTTCTTCCTGCTGTCCCCCGCTGGATATTTCGATGCAAATGTAGTATGGCGTGTGTCGAAGTGCCACTTTATATTTGACCGTTTCATCAATGCAATTTTATCATTGCATATTAGACACACTGCAGAACCTGCTCTCTCCACAAAGGCAAATTCCTCTGTCCATTCCTGCTGAAAAGTACGATACTCCTCATCTTTTTTTCTTCTAGCCATCTTCTTCGTCAAAAGGGTTTCTGCAATTAGCTAGCCGACTACTTGATTAAAAAGAGGGAAGTTTACTTCCTGATTCCATAACGACCCGTGAACTTGACGCATTATCCAATAAAAATTTGGTGGTGTCCAGGTGGGCAGCTATGATTGGCTCCAGCCACCCACAACCATGAACATGAGCAGTAGGAAATGAATGAATTGTAGTACATGAGAATGTTTTATATTTTTAACCTTATTATTTTTTTATTAAAGATTTGTCTGCGAGCCAGATGCAGCCATCAAAAGAGCCACATCTGGCTCACGAGCCATAGGTTCCCGACCCCTGCATTAGAGAATGAACATTCTTTCTGAGCACACATGAAAAGGTTGCAAAAACTGCATAATAGGCCTTTAAGCAAATCTTCAGTCAGTTTCACAAAATCAGTATTATACAGAATCTGTTCTCTGACCACAATTCAATTAAGTTAGAATCAATAACAAAAAGAAAAGAGGACTGGATGATCTATGGCTTCAGGAGGATAACTTGAGAAGAAAAAAGCTGGAGAACTAAAAAGTGCTATACTGATTTTTTTTCTTTTGTTAAATAACCCTACATTTCATTATTAGTAATAATTACCATTTATTGGATACCTATTTTAACTATTGATAGTTGTGCAGCACTTCATTCTAAAAGTTTTGCTTATCACCTGCCATATTTACTCCTTTTTTATAATAGTTTTCTATTCAAGAATTAAAAAGATAATTCTGGCTAAGTGGAAAGACTCTAGAGGGGAACAAGACAAAGAGCTAGAGACCAGGTATGTTTGTTAACTAGGTATCTGTCTGTCTATCTATCTATCTACCTAATCTGATCACCCATCTAATCTAATCCATCCCTCTGATCTATCTAATCCAGGCGTGGCCAACAGTTTTTACCCCCCCCCGCCCCCGGCCAGATTAGAAAGAAAACTTTTTTCATGGGCCAGACAAAATATTAAAATTAAAAAATGTTAAATACAAAAACAATTCGTTTAAGTAAACAAAATTTCATTATGTAATTTGTTTATGAATAAATGTGAGTGAAAAAAAATTTTAATATAGTATTTTAATAAAAATATAATTACATACAGTATAAATATCCAAACTATCACAATCGAAACAATATTTAATTAACAGAATGAGCTTGAAGGGGTTATACAGTATCACAAATAAAACAATTATTTCGTTTTACAAACAGCCTGGACACGTTTTCAGTTATCAACTGCAGCTATTGTCTGTGCTACAATGCCACTTGATTCGGCACACTTGACCACAAAAATAACGAATTGTTTGACCTTGGGTGTGCACTGGCAAACTTCACCTAAAAGAATGTGGGTTTCACATCGCCGCTAAATGTCAAACAGTTCATATTGAGTACAGACGAGTACAAAAGTTGTAAATCTTTAAAATGGAATTTTTTTTTTTAAATAAAGAAGTATCACGAATCCAACCAATTATTGGAAGTTACCCCTAGATTAGTCACACGCGGAATTCTTTTCCACATATCACTATCTTCTTAAATATCTCGATTTCCAATAATCAAAGATGCTTCCACTTCTGAGTAGCTGAGACTTAAAAATTTAATCGCAGGCTGCATAAACTCATTATGCAAGCAATCTGTTGGCCATGCCTGATAATCCATCTAGACCAGTAATCAATCAATCTATCTATCTATCATCTATCTATCTAATCTATTTATCTAATCTATCTATCTATCCCAGTGATGTTAGTATTCTAGGTATCCAGGCACAAGATGGCAGTGGCCTGGACTAGGATGGAAGCAGTGTAGGTGGAGAGATGGGAGAAGCCTGAGAAATTCTTAAGCTAGCTCTCAGAACACTGGAGGGGAGAGAAGAGGAAGATGCTGTCAAGGATGACTCCAAGGCAGGGGTCCCCAAACTGCGCCCCCTGAGGCCATTTATCCACCCTGGCCACACTTCTGGAAGGGGCACCTCTTTCATTGGTGGTCAGTGCGAGGAGCATAGTTCCCATTGAAATACTGGTCAGTTTGCTGATTTAAATTTACTTGTTCTTTATTTTAAATATTGTACTTGTTCCCGTTTTGTTTTTTTACTTTAAAATACGCTATGTGCAGTGTGCATAGGGATTTGTTCATAGTTTTTTTTATAGTCCGGCCCTCCAACAGTCTGAGGGACAGTGAACTGGCCCCCTGTGCAAAAAGTTTGGGGACCCCTGCTCCAAGGTTTCTGGCTGGAGATGGAGCAGGTTGGGAGGGTGAGGGAGAGAGACTAGAGTTCATCTTTGGAACAGGTGAATTTGGGGAGGCCATGGGACCCGCAAGTGGAGGTGTCAGTAGACAGATGTGTCACAGAGGGGAAAACACCATAGCCGGATCTTTGAAGAGCGAGCACCTTTTTCAATGACACCGATCCCATTTTAACTGCCATACTGCTTAATGTTTGTAACTCCACCCCCACCCCAACATAAGCTTCAAGAGAGTGGTGTCCTGTCCATTTTGTTCATTGCTATGTACTGCATGTTCCATACTAGGTGTAATGTAAGTACTGAATAAATACTGACATAACGAACGAATAGATAACCACAGCTCCTTGAGCAGGAACCAGGTCTTGCTTCACTTGGATCTCTATCACACAGCCTGGACTAAATATAGTTCAGTGAAATGTGTACTGAGTTCATCAAGGCGACACAGAATGCGCACGGGCACAGTGCGGAGGTGAGGAAAAGCTAGTGGCGAGTAAACTGAGGAAGATCTTGAAGTCCAGGTGAGACCCTTCTAGGGACGGACCGACGCCGGCCTGGCGGGCACATGCTAAGGTTTGGGGGCAGAGGCAGAGGAGTCATGGGGAAGGGAAGCTAGTCAAGGCAACTTGACTGCCCGCCGCTGCGCCCCCACCCCCGATCGGCTCATACCTCCTCCTCGTCGTCTCCGGAGTCAGACTCCGGCTCCACAGGCACCTCGTCATCTTCGCCTATGGTTCCGATCAAACCCAGTTCCTCCAGCATGTTGCCGCACAGGTTACTTCCGGAAACCAGCCCTGCGCGCAGGCCGGCCCTTACTTTTCCGCGACCGCCCAGTCTTTTCTGCCTACATCACTTCCGTTTTGAAGAAGCCCTGGCGGGGCAGTCGCTCCCGAATTCTTACAGTGCGCATGCGGCAATGCGGGGCGTCGTTTCTTGTGATAAAATAAAGCGGCAGGGCTATGCCTTACTGAAATGCCATTGTCTTGTGCTTAGAAAGCAGTGGGAACTTTGCAGTATGCGAGGGGAGAGAAAGTCTAAAGATGTTCGTGGGTAAGCTCTGTATGTGCATATTTATGTACACAGAATTGTGGAAGATAATACAATAAACAACAGGGATTGTCTCTGGGTGGTAGAATTATAAATGATTTTTATTTTCTTTTTCGATTTTTTTCCACAATAAACATTTTCATAAAAAAGAAATAAGAACAGCTAACATTTATAGAACATTTACTATGTGCTAAGTACAGCTAAGTTCTTCTACATGTATTAATTAATTTCATACAGCAACTATCGCAGAAGGTGCCATTACTATGGCCATTTTACAGATGAGGACACCGAGGCACAGAGGGGTCGCAAGGTCACAGAGACAGTTAATTGCAGAGCAAATATTATAACCTAGGCAGTGGCTCCAGGGACCTTGGGAAAGTAGGTCTCAGATGTACCAGAAACTTTTACTCTCTTTTCTCTCCTTTCTTTTTTGAATGGGGACAGAGAGAGAGAGAGTCAGAGAGAGGGATTGATGGGACAGACAGGAAGGGAGAGAGGTGAGAAGCATCAGTTCTTCGTTGCAGCACCTTAATTGTTCATTGATTGCCTTGAAGGAAGGGGGAGGGGGCTCCAGCAGAGCGACCCCTTGCTCAAGCCAGCGACCTTTGGGCTCAAGCCAGCACGACCTTTGAGCTCGTGCCAGCGACAATGAGATCATAGACATGATCCCACACTCAAGCCAGCGACCCTGCGCTCAAGCTGATGAGCCAGTGCTCAAGCCAGCAAGCTCAGGGTTTCTAACCTGGGTCCTCCGTGTGCCAGTCTGATGCTCTATCCACTGCTCCACCATCTGGTCAGGTTACTCTCATTTCTTCTTGTGGAAATATCTTTTTTTTGTGTGTGTGACAGAGAAGGGGACAGATAGGGACAGACAGGAAAGGAGAGAGATGAGAAGCATCAATTTTTCATTGTGGCTGCTTGGTCTCCTTATTTGTTCATTGACTGCGTTCTCATATGTGCCTTGACTGGAGGGCTACAGCAGAGTGAGTGACGCCTTGCTCAAGCCAGAGACCTTGGGCTTCAAGCCAGCCACCTTTAGGCTCAAGCCAGCGACCATGGGGTCATGTCTATGATCCCATGCTCAAGCCAGCGACCCCGCGCTCAAGCTGATGAGCCCACCCACGCTCAAGCCTGATGAGCCCACTCTCAAGCCGGCAACCTCAGGGTTTCAAACCTGGGTGTTCTGCATCCCAGTCCGATGTTCTATCCACTGCACCACTGCCTGGTCAGGGGTGGAAATACTGCTCTTAAATGCAGCTTGTGATTAGACAATGTTCCCTAAACAAGGCTCCTATATGAAGCCTTCCTATATTGTCCATCCTTCATCACAGATGTTCACTCTTTCCATATCAACACTTTCTACTTGCAACAGATTTGTAATTGTACCACAAAGTAGGTCAACTGACTTCTTTTAAACAATTTTAAAGTGTATGATTCAGTGGCATTAATTACATTCACAATGTTGTGCAACCATCACTACTATATGTTTCCAAAACTGTTTCATGCACTCAAGTAGAAACTCTGTACACATTAAGTAATCACTTCCCATTCTCTCTCCCCAGTTCTTGGTAACTTCTCATATATTTACTGTCTCTCTGAATTTGCCTATGCTAGATATTTTATGTAAGTTGTAATATATTGAATACAATATTAGTCCTTCTTTGTCTTATTTCACTTAGTATACTGCTTTCAAGATTTATCCATGTGGAAGCATGTATGAGAACCTCATTGTGGCTGAATAATGTTTTTATTGTAGATTTATACTACATTTTGTTTATTCACTTTTCTATTGATGGGCATTTGGGTTGTTTACCCCTTTTGGCTATTGTTAATACTGCTACAGTGAACGCTGACATACAAGGATATATTTGAGTCCGTCTTTGCAGTTCTTTTGGATATATACCTAAGAGTGAAATTGCTGGGAAATCTGAAAATACTATGTTTACCTTTTTTTTATATAAATTTTTATTTTTTTATTTTTTTTACAAAGACAGAGAGTCAGAGAGAGGGATAGACGAGGACAGACAGACAGGAACGGAGAGATGAGAAGCATCAATCATTAGTTTTTCGTTGCGACACCTTAGTTGTTCATTGATTGCTTTCTCATATGTGCCTTGACCGTGGGGCTACAGCAGACCAAGTAACCCCTTGCTTGAGCCAGCGACCTTGGGTCCAAGCTTGTGATCTTTGCTCAAACCAGATGAGCCCGCGCTCAAACTGGCGACCTCGGGGTCTCGAACCTGGGTCCTCTGCATCCCAGTCCGACGCTCTATCCACTGTGCCACCGCCTGGTCAGGCATGTTTACCTTTTTGAGGAACCACCAAACTGTTTTCCACAATGGCTGCATCATTTTACACTTCCACTAATAAGATATGAAATTTCCAATTTCTCTACATCCTTGCCAATACTTATTATTTCCTTTTCTTTTAAATTTTTATTATAGCCTCAGATCTCTTTTTTAAAAATTTTTATTGCCTGACTTGTGGTGGCGCAGTGGGATAAAGCGTCGACCTGGAACACTGAGGTTGCCGGTTCGAAACCCTGGGCTTGCCTGGTCAAGGCACATATGGGAGTTGATGCTTCCTGCTCCTCCCCTTTCTCTCTCTCTCTCCCCTCTCTGTAAAAATCAATAAATAAAATATTTTAAAAAAAATTTTTTATTTATTGATTTCAGTGAGAGAGGAGATGGGAACATCAATCTGTTTCTGTATGTGCCCTGATCAGGGATCAAACCGGCAACCTCTGCACTTCCAGATGATGCTCTAACCCAGGGGTAGTCAACCTTTTTATGCCTACCACCCACTTTTGTATCTCTATTAGTAATAAAATTTTCTAACCGCCCACCGGTTCCACAGTAATGGTGATTTATCAAGTAGGGAAGTAACTTTATTTATAAAATTTATATTAAATTTTATTTATTTATTTATTTTTATTTATTCATTTTAGAGAAGAGAGACAGAGAGAGAGAGAAGGGGGGAGGAGCAGAAAGCATCAACTCCCATATGTGCCTTGACCGGGCAAGCCCAGGGTTTTGAACCAGCGACCTCAGCATTCCAGGTCGACGCTTGATCCACTGCGCTACCACAGGTCAGGCTATAAAATTTATAAAACAGAGTTACAGCAAGTTAAAGCATATAGTAATAATTACTTACCAAGTACTTTATGTCGGATTTTCGCTGTTTGGCAGAATAAATCTTTATCAAACAACTTACTATAGTTAAATCTATCTTTTTATTTATACTTTGGTTGCTCTGCTACTGCCCACTAGTGGGCGGTAGGGACCAGGTTGACTACCACTGCTCTAACCAATTGAGCTATCTGTCCAGGGCTAGCCTCAGAGCTCTTTTAATGGTGGTTGTGATGGTGGCAAGTTTCACACCCTGGATTCAGAAGCAGAGTCTTGTGAATGAAGAACATCTACTGGCGCCTCATTGAATGTTATTTCCTGGATTAGCTATTTTCAACCTTTTTCATCTCATGGCACACATAAACTAATTACTAAAATTCTGCAGCACACCAAAACATATATTTTTTGGCAATCTGACAAAAAATAAGTATAATTTTGATTGACTTACAAATACAATACATGATATTAATAGTTATTACCTACCTGTTTTGCTCCAAAGTGACTTTTTTTTTTATTTATTTATTGATTTTTAGAGAGAGGGGAGAGAGAGAGAGAGAGAGAAAGGGGAGGAGCAGGAAGCATCAACTCCCATATGTGCCCTGACCAGGCAAGCCCAGGGTCTAGAACCAGCAACTTCAATGTTCCAGGTCCATGCCTTATCCCACTGCGCCACCACTGGTCAGGCCAAAGTGACTTTTTTAAAAACCAGGTGGCTTCCCTTGAATATAAGAATTTCTGGCCTGACCTGTGGTGGCACAATGGATAGAACATTGACCTGGAACCCTGAGGTTTCCAATTCTAAATCCTGAGATTGCTGAGTCAAGGCAAATACAACAAACAAGCAGTAAACAACTAAAGTGAAGCAACTTTGAGTTGATACTTCTTAATACCCCCACCCCAAAAATCAGTAAATAAAAATCTTACAAAAAACATAAGCCCCCAAATCATATTGTCTTTGTCCCCTGCTTAAACACTAAAAGCACTTAGAATAAACTCCTGACTCCTTTCTATGGGCAACACGATCTGGTCCCTCCCTACTCCTACAGCTGCTACTACTCTGCTTTGTTTCCTAAACTCCAGCCACACTGGCCTTCTTTCTATTGCACAAGCCAGTCTCCCTCCCACCTTAGAACCTTTGCACAGACTTCCTTCTGCCTGGAATGCTGTTCTCTCTACTGAATTCATGGTTGGCTCTTTCCCACCCTCAGGTTTCAGCTCAAATGGCGCCTCTTTGGAGAGTTCTTCTCTGGCCACCCTATGAAACAGCAGTGCCCATCTTGCAGTCACTCTCTGCCCCCTTCTTCTTTATTTCCTTATAGCATTTAGCACTCTTTGAGATAGCTGTATTTATTTGGTGAACTTTTTTATAGTCTCTCTTACTAGATGTGAGTTTCGAAAGGGTGATGGCCTTGTCTATCTTGTTCACTGCTGTATCCCTAGTGCTTAGTACAGTGCTTGGCACCTAGTAGGTATTCAGTAAATACGAAATGAATAAATGAATGACTAAATGTCTTTATGTGTTTTTGAATCCTTTTAAGATGTATATCAAGTCTAAGCAAAAAGAAAGAAAAGGGGAAAAAAAGGTCAAGTCAGTGTTCAATCAAATAAGATAGACCTATGTCTGACTCCTGCTATGCTTACTTGAGTTCTGGAGGGCAGAAACCATGTCCAACTCACCCTGTACCTTGGAGCAGGACTGTAAGTGCACTACTTATAGTGAAGGATCAGTGTTTTAAATTTCCAATCCATTGCAGATTGGTACTTTTGTTAAAATACAATGAAAATGTGGCAATATCATTTTGCTAGAAAACTTTCTGAAAGCTTTATTCTCTATTTCTGTACTTACATTGTCCCAAGGAGCTAATAAATAGTTTAGAAGGGGCACTAATTGCAGTCTATGTATAGTTAAAAGGGTCTTCTCCATCAGGGTTATAAGGAATTAGGGATTCTTTCCCTCTTTTTACAGTTTCCTTTTTTCCATCTAAACCCTTGATCCACTTGGTGTTTTTCCAGGTATAAGATAGGAAGTATGGATTTAACTTTTTTTTTTTATTCCATAGAGGCTACATAGCTGTCCCAAACCATTTATCAAATGAAATCCATTTTATTTTCACCAATTTGAATCGACACCTTTATTGAATGTTAAATGCCTACATTTAGTACCGTTTACAGTTTATTTGGGAATTTCTCTTTGTCTTTCACTGATTTGTGGAATTAGACACTAGTACCTAACAGTTTTAATTAGGAAGGCTTTATAGTATGTTTACTACTTGGTCAGGCATTTTCAGAAATATTTTCTTGTTAATTTTTCCAGAATTTTAGACATGGTTTATTTAATTCTAAAACAAAATCCTGTTTGTGTTTTTACTGGGCTGTCATCAAATGTCTATCTTAATGGTGCACAGTCTTTTTTTTTTTTTTGTATTTTTCTGAAGCTGGAAACGGGGAGAGACAGTGAGACAGACTCCCACATGCGCCCGACCGGGATCCACCTGGCACGCCTACCAGGGGCCACACTCTGCCCACCAGGGGGCGACGCTCTGCCCCTCCGAGGCATCGCTCTCCCAAGACCAGAGCCACTCTAGCGCCTAGGGCAGAGGCGAAGGAGCCATCCCCAGTGCCCGGGGCCATCTTTGCTCCAATGGAGCCTTGACTGCGGGAGGGGAAGAGAGAGACAGAGAGGAAGGGGGAGGGGTGGAGAAGCAAATGGGCGCTTCTCCTATGTGCCCTGGCTGGGAATCGAACCCGAGTCCCCCGCACGCCAGGCCGACGCTCTACCGCTGAGCCAACCAGCCAGGGCCTTAATGGTGCACAGTCTTGCTAGGCAAGAACATAGTTTATGTTTCTATTTCTGCAAGTCTTCTACATCTTTCTGTAGATTTAAATTTATTTATTTATTTTTACAGAGACAGATAGACAGGGACAGACAGACAGGAACGGAGAGATGAGAAGCATCAATCATCAGTTTTTCGTTGCGCGTTGCGACCCCTTAGTTGTTCATTGATTGCTTTCTCATATGTGCCCTGACCGCGGGCCTTCAGCAGATCGAGTAACCCCTTGCTTGAGCCAGCGACCTTGTGTCCAAGCTGGTGGGCTTTTGCTCAAACCAGATGAGCCCATGCTCAAGCTGGCAACCTCAGGATCTCGAACCTGGGTCCTTGGCATCCCAGTCCGACGCTCTATCCACTGCGCCACCGCCTGGTCAGGCAAATTTTTTTCTTCACATAAATTTTGCATCATAGCCTGACCAGGCAGTGGCGCAGTGGATAGAGCGTCGGACTGGGATGCAGAAGGACCCAAATTCGAGACCCACGTTCGAACCTTGAGTGCGGGTTCATCTGGTTTGAGCAAAGTTCACCAGCTTGGACCCAAGGTCGCTGGCTCGAGCAAGAGGTTACTTGGTCTGCTGAAGGCCCGCGGTCAGGGCACATATGAGAAAGCAATCAATGAACAACTAAGGTGTCACAACGTGCAACGAAAGGCTGATGATTGATGCTTCTCATCTCTTCTTCCTGCCTGTCTATCCCTCTCTTTGACTCTCTCTCTGTCTCTGGGAAAAAAAATAATTGTGCATCATTACCATAAAGTTTATTCCTAGGAATTTTTTAAATTTCCTTGTCCTTTTTTAAAAATTATATTTTCTAACTGTTGTCGCCCTGATTCTGAAATAGCCTTAGGGAAGCAGTCTACCGCGAATAATTTTGAGGACTACTCATCTAGACTAGCAAGTAGTTCTCAACCTTGTTTCTCCTTACAATGCATAGTATTGGTGACGTTGATAAACGCCAATCAATCTGACAGGTGTTCCTGGTTTTTTAGGGACTCTAGCAAAGTTAAGAGAGTGTGATTCATCAGTAGTTAATGGAAATTTATGTGTACCAGGCACTGTGTCAGGGGCCAGAAACACCATAGTAACTAAAATAGCCTGAGTGCCTGCCCTCATGGAAGTCGATTACATAGTCCTAGCCAAACAGAGCAGACTCAGCAACAAATTGAATAATTATAAGGGGGCAAAGTTGTGCCAAGGGGCTATGAGAGTGGAACAGAAATAATTTGTCAGGAGTTGACATTCACAAATAGCCACACCCAAGGCTTCAGTTACTTTCCAAATGAATCTCACATGTTACATCTCCAGTCTTGCTTTCCTCTGAGCTCCGACTTGCCATTTCTATGCCCCCATGAGAAGGTAGAGTCTAACTCTCTACCTTTGGATCTGGACAGGCTTGTGTCTTGCTTGTATCCCATAAAATATGGTTAATGTGGCTCTGGGATATCCAAGACTGCATCACATGAAGCAATGCAATGCAGCTCTGCCTTGGTTTTTGAGATACTCACTCTCAAAAGCCTTCAGCTGCCCTTCCAATAAATGATTAACAACTCCCCCACCTTCTCCCTTGCTCTTTCTCTCTCTCTCTCCTCTCTAAAATGAGTAAATAAAAATATTAAAAAGAAAAGAATATGTCCATCTTCAGGGAGCAGCTGCAACTCACAGGCTCGGTGCAGCCAAATCTGCCTCAGTTTTAGAGATGATACAAACCCAGATTATGTAGGTGTTAGAGTGATAGCAACTAATTAACAACTCCTGAGGCTGCCATGCTGTGAGGAAGGTCAAAGTAGCCCTAGCAGAGACCACATGGGTAAGCCCAAAGGCACTGTGTCAGCACCCGGGAGCTCTGTCCTCCAGTGGTCCAGCTCCACATTAGAGACTCCAAGTTAGAAAAACCTAGCCAAACACTTTCTGAATTCCTGACCCACATCTGCGAGAGATAATAAAACGATCCTTGTTCTTCTAAGCCACTAAATTTGGAAGTGATTTGTTTTGTAGCAATAGTAACTGGAGCGTGGGCCACATGTTGTCCTACCACAGGGTTATGTACATGCTTTCCACCCTACTCGGACTACTTAGAAGACTTCCTACATAGTTTTTGCCTGGTTTACCACTTTCATATCCTTTAAATCTTTGCTACAGCTACAATGCATCAGCATGCTAATAAAGGCCCCCACAACACCATGTACCTTGCCTTCTTATATTTATCACAGTTGCATTTGGAAATTTTCTTTCTGATGAGTTTTTAGCTCTATAGACCAGCCTGTGGTCCGCGTAGTTACACAGTAGGGCAGGCATTGCAGAAAATGTCAACACAAACAGGAAAGTAGCATAAGTAAGAGACGTGGGCAGGCTGGGGACTGTGTTGAAATGAAAAGAATATGTCCAGCCTGACCTGTGGTGGCACTGTGGGTAAAGCATCCACCTGGAATGCTGAAATCACCGGTTCAAAACCCCAGACTTGCCTGGTCAAGGCACATGTGGGAATTGATGCTTCCTGCTCCTCCCCTACCTTCTCCCTTGCTCTTTCTCTCTCTCTCTCCTCTCTAAAATGAGTAAATAAAAATATTAAAAAGAAAAGAAGGCCCTGGCCGGTTGGCTCAGCGGTAGAGCGTCGGCCTAGCGTGGGGAGGACCTGGGTTCGATTCCCGGCCAGGGCACACAGGAGAAGCGCCCATTTGCTTCTCCACCCCTCCGTCGCGCTTTCCTCTCTGTCTCTTCCCCTCCCGCAGCCAAGGCTCCATTGGAGCAAAGATGGCCCGGGCGCTGGGGATGGCTCTGTGGCCTCTGCCTCAGGCGCTAGAGTGGCTCTGGTCGCAACATGGCGACGCCCAGGATGGGCAGAGCATCACCCCCTGGTGGGCAGAGCCTCGCCCCTGGTGGGCGTGCCAGGTGGATCCCGGTCGGGCGCATGTGGGAGTCTGTCTGACTGTCTCTCCCTGTTTCCAGCTTCAGAAAAATGAAAGAAAAAAAAAAAAAAAAGAAAGAAAAAAGAAAAGAAGCCTGACCAGGCGGTGGCGCAGTAGATAGAACGTAGGACGGGGATGCGGAAGACCCAGGTTCGAGACCCCGAGCTCACCAGCTTGAGCGCGGGCTCATTTGGTTTGAGCAAAAAGCCCACTAGCGTGAACCCAAGGTCGCTGGCTCCAGCAAGGGGTTACTCGGTCTGCTGAAGGCCTGCGGTCAAGGCACATATGAGAAAGCAATCAATGAACAACTAAGGTGTTGCAACACGCAATGAAAAACTAAAAATTGATGCTTCTCATCTCTCTCTGTCCCTGTCTATCCCTCTCTCTGACTCACTCTCTGTCTCTGTAAAAAAAAAAATCTTATTCAAAAAAAAAAAAAAAAAAGAAAAGAATATGTCCATCTTCAGGGAGCAGCTGCCACTCACAGGCTCGGTGCAGCCAAATCTGCCTTGGTTTTAGAGATGATACAAACCCAGATTATTTAGGTGTTAGAGTGATAGCAACTAATTAAAATTAAAAACACAGAAGAAAGAAAAAAAGGAAAAGTAAAACAACAATCTGAAGATTGAATCCTCCTTGTTTTTGAAAATGACCCTGAACTCTCTTTGTTTAACCAAGGAATAGTAATTAGAGGCATAGATTAGCATGGGGCTGGCGGGGAGTCAGGAGTGGGTCACCTAGATTTGTTTTTCTCTATTTGTACCTAGAGACTGTCAGTCATATTCTCTTCCAAGGGCATGAAGACTTCTCAACTCTTGCGAAATAATAAAAGAAGTATTTACTTTTCTTTAGGAAGAACACGGAAGTAAGAAACTGTGACTATTAAGTAAGTTACTCTAACTTCTGTGAGTACCTTCCCAGTAGGTAAATTATATGTATTTGTAAACAGAATGGGAACATGCAAAGCTCATAAAAGTCATGTGAGAAGTTGATTTTTATCTAAAAATTATACTTCTTATTATTTTTAAAGGATTTTATTTACTGATTTTACAGAGAGAGGAGTGGGGTGGGGAGGACAAAGAGCAGTCGCTTCTCTCTAGCTGTTCATTGGTTGCTTGACTTGACTGGCAAGCCCTGGGTTTCAGACTGGTGACCTCAGCATTCCAGGTCGGCACTGTCCACTGTGCCACCACAGGCTAGGCACCTCTTGTTATTTAATATATCTGTTAAAAATAGGAAAAGATTTGAACTACTGAGCCATGGAAATACATGGAGGAAGCTTAAATGCAGTTTACTAAGTGAAAAGCCAATCTGAAAAGACTAAACTGTCCCATTCCGACTATGTATATGACATTTTGGAAAAGGCAAAGCTACGGAACAGTCAGATCAGCGGTTGGAGAGAGAGAAGGGAACAGAGTGCTGTCAGGGTGCCTGACTCTGGGAATGACAGGTGATCAGTCATAACAGGGCTACTCAAAGCATCACCCTTAGGGCATCACAACACTAAGGAGAGTTCTATCACTTTTTAGATGGGGAACATGACACAGAGTATGAAGCTCTATTAATTCTTATAACCTTTGGATTAGATAGAAAATTTTTCCTATTTAAGGAGGAAACAGAGGCCCAACTGTACCGAGGTCCAAGTCATAGAATAGAATCCAAAATCTGGATTGGATAAAAGAAAATAATTATCCATTTGTCAACATCCATAGAATAACAACAACAATTAAAAAAAACCCAAAAAAGAAAAACATAGAATGTTCAACACCAAGAGTGAACACGAGCCCTGGCTGAATAGCTCAGTTGGTTAGAGAATTGTCCTGACACAACAAGGCTCTGGTCGGCAAACTGCGGCTTGCGAGCCACATATGGCTCTTTGGCCCCTTGAGTGTGGCTCTTCCACAAAATACCATGTGTGGGTGCTACCTTGATAAAGAATGTACCTGCCTGACCAGGCAGTAGCGCAGTGGATAGAGCATTGGACTGGGATGCGGAGGACCCAGGTTCGAGACCCCGAGGTCGCCAGCTTGACTGCGGGCTCATCTGGTTTGAGCAAAGCTCACCAGCTTGGACCCAAGGTTGCTGGCTCGAGCAAGGGGTTACTCGGTCTGCTGAAGCCCTATGGTCAAGGCACAAATGAGAAAGCAATCAATAAACAACTAAGCTGTCACAATGAAAAACTAATGATTGATGCTTCTCATCTCTCTCTGTTCCTGTCTGTCTATCCCTATCTCTCTCTCTGTCTCTGTAAAAAAAAAAAAAAAGGGACCTACCTATATAGTTTAAGTTTCAGAAATTTGGCTGTCTAAAGAAATTTCAATCGTGCTGTTGATATTTGGCTCTGTTGACTAATGAGTTTGCTGACCACTGCACTAAGGTTGTGGGTTTGACCCCTGGTCAGGGCACATACAAGACTCAACCAATGAATGCATAAACAAGTAGGACAACAAATCAATGTCTCTCTTTCCCTTCTTCTCTCTCTAAAATCAATCAATCAATCAATAATAATAATAATAATAATTTTTTTCTGAAGTGAAAAGCGGGGAGGCAGAGAGACAGACTCCCACATGTGCCCGACTGGGATCCACCCGACATGCCTACCAGGGGGTGATGCTCTGCCCATCTGGGGTATTGCTCTGTTGCAACTGGAGCCATTCTAGCACCTGAGGCGGAAGCCATGGAGTCATCCTCAGCGCCTGGGCCAACTTTGCTCCACTAGAGCCTTGGCTGCTGGAGGAGAAGAGAGAGAAAGAGAGGAAGGAGAGCGGGAAGGGTGGAGAAACAAATGGGTGTTTCTCCTGTGTGTCCTGGCTGGGAATTGAACCCAGGACCTCCACACACCAGGCTATGCTCTACCACTGAGCCAGGCGGACAGGGCCAAAAATTTTTTTAATTAAAAAAGTGAATGCTACTTGACAAGGCAGTGGCGCAGTGGATGGAGCGTCGGACTGGGATATGGAGGACCCAGGTTCGAGACCCCGAGCTCGCTAGCTTAAGCTCGGGCTCATCTGGTTTGAGCAAAGCTCACCAGCTTGGACCCAAGGTCGCTGGCTCGAGTAAGGGGTTACCCGGTCTGCTGTAGCCCCACGGTCAAGACACATATGAGAAAGCAATCAATAAACAACTAAGGTCTCGCAACGAAAAACTAATGATTGATGCTTCTCATCTCTCTCCATTCCTGTCTGTCTGTCCCTATCTATCCCTCTCTCTGACTCTCTCTCTGTCTCTGTAAATAAATAAATAAATAAATAAATAATATTTTTTTTAAAAAGATAAAAAGTGAATGGTAATGTAAACTATGGACTTTGGACAACAATGATTGTCAATGTAGGTTCACATGTACCCCTCTTGTGGGGGATGTTAATAGTAGGGAGACTGTACATCTGCGGGAACTTCCTGTACTTTCCACTCAAATTTTCTGTGAACCTAAAATTTCTCTTAAAAAAAAAAGTTCATTTAGCCCTGGTCAGTTGGCTCAGCAGTAGAGTGTCGGCCTGGCGTGTAGGAGTCCCGGGTTCGATTTCCGGCCAGGGCACACAGGAGAAGCACCCATCTGCTTCTCCACCCCTACCCCTCTCTTTCCTCTCTGTCTCTCTCTTCCCCTCCCACAGCCGAGGCTCCATTGGAGCAAAGATGGCCCGGGCGCTGAGGATGGCTCTATGGCCTCTGCCTGAGGCGCTAGAGTGGCTCTGGATGCAACAAAGCGGCACCCCAGATGGGCAGAGCATCGCCCTCTGGTGGGCGTGCTGGGTGGATCCCAGTCAGACGCATGTGGGAGTCCGAGTGCCTCCCCATTTCTAGCTTCGGAAAAATGAAAAAAAAAAAAAAAAAAGTTCATTTAAAAAAATTATGTTTCAGCCCTGGCCGGTTGGCTCAGCGGTAGAGCGTCGGCCTGGCATGTAGGAGTCCCAGGTTCGATTCCTGGCCAGGGCACACAGGAGAGGCGCCCATTTGCTTCTCCACCCCCCCCCCTCCTTCCTCTCTGTCTCTCTCTTCCCTTCCCGCAGCCGAGGCTCCATTGGAGCAAAGATGGCCCGGGCGCTGGGGATGGCTCTGTGGCCTCTGCCTCAGGCGCTAGAATGGCTCTGGACGCAACAGAGCGACGCCCCAGAGGGGCAAATCATCACCCCCTGGTGGTCATGCCGGGTGGATCCCGGTCGGGCGCATGCGGGAGTCTGTCTGACTGCCTCCCCGTTTCCAGCTTCATCAACTGTTATCAATTTTTAATTATTTACATGTCAGTTAAGATTTCTCAGTTAGTTGTTCAAATAGCAGACAATAGCGAATCTGCATGAAATTGGACAACAGCCTGCTCATAAAGGTTCATTTGGATAAAGCCTAGTTAAAACAATATGGAAAACAAGGCTGAAACTTTTCTGATGTCTATAAGAAGGTCACAAACAAGGATGTTAATTTTGAATTCCCAGAGTTTCAGTTGTAAACAAAAATGATTAAATAAAATATTGTTCTTAAAAAAAAAAGAGAAAAATAAAAAAAGCTTGACCTGTGGTGGATAAAGCATCAACCTGGAATGCTGAGGTCGCTGGTTCGAAACCCTAGACTTGCCCTGTCAAGGTATATATTGTATAAGAGGCAATTACTACAAGATGATACTTCCTATTCCTCCATCCAATTTCTCTCTCTCAAATCGATAAATAAAATCTTTAAAACAACAACAACAAAAAAATGAGGTCCTGGTGGGGTTGCTTAGTAGGTAAAACATGGACCCCCCTTGCCAAAGTCACGGGTTGGATCCCAAGTCAGGGCAGTAAAAGAATCAATCAATGAGTGCACAACTAAAAAATGGAACTAAGTGTAATGAGTTGATACTTTGCTCTCTCTCCCTCTCTCCTTCCCTTTCTTTCAAATCAATGGAAAATGAAAAAATAATAGTTAAAATTTAAAAAAATACAGCAGTATCTTTCCCTCAATGTATGGAATAAAAGTTAGAAAGAAAAAAAAGTTCCCCTTCAGCAGAGGGCTGGACGATATCTGAATGTGTTTAGTAGTGTCTTGGATGGGCATCAAAGTACAGTGAAAGTCCCTGGACTGTTATTGGTGTCCTGAGATTCAGTTTCATTGAATTTACAGGAAGCAAATTAAGGAGTCCTGGTCCACAGAAAGGAGTCCTCTGTGGCTGGGGCAAGCCCCAAAGTATCGTTTGGAGAGGCCCCGTTAGTCACAGCATCTCATATTATTAAAATATATTGCCTTGGAAAAAAAGATGGAGAAATAGTTGGATTGAGAGAGAAGCAGAGAGAGAGAAAACGAACTGTTTAAATAGTGGGAAATCAGGTGAAAGGAGGTCTGGGCATCTTAATTTCCTTAACTTTATTTTCTGGAACTGACAGTGCTGCGTTATTCTTTGCTGTGTGATTGTAGAGCGCCAAGGTTCCCCACTCCTAAACCCCAACTTGCCACATAAAATGGCTGCTAAAATACACTTAGTTTATCTAGAGCTGGGAGAAATAGTAATCTGGCACTTTTTGCCTTTTAACTCCCTATAAAAGTAACTGATTTTATTCTGCTCACAAAAATTAGGGAATATTCTATAGCTTCATATTCATTTTGAAATATCCCCTAATTTTTGTGAGCAGTATAGTTTTTTGTTTTACTCCCCCGCTAGAACGTAGTCTCCACGAGGACAGGGATTTTTGTCTCTGTACCACCATATTCTCATTCTTTGCACACAGCAGGCGTTTAATCAACATTTATGGAAGGAGGAATAGAGGGAAGGAGTAAATGGAGGAACCGAGGGGGGAAACAAGGAAGACGGAGAGGGAAACCGGAAGAACGAACGGGAGTGAAGAAAAAGAAGGGCCCAGCGCTGCTTCCCGAGGGCAGCCCAGCCCGGCTTTTCGAGGGCGTCCCACCTTTCCCAGCCGGACTACAATTCCCAGAAAGCCCCAGCGTTCAGGGCGGAACTAGGCCGTTCCAGCGGGACTAGGTCCTAGCCCGTTAGGCTCCCGGTGTGCCTTGCGATGGCAGGCGCCGCCGCAGCGCCCGCCGGAACTTGTGGTCCGGCCGTGGGTTGGGGGGTAAGGCCGACAGGGAGACGGGCGGGGGTTGGGGGCGGGCACAGGCCCCTCCCCCGTCACTTCCTGCCGGGCTGCGGGCGCCGGAGAGGCTCCTCAGCGTTTGCGCCCGCGGCGGCCGCGTCTGGTTCGGCTACCCCTTCGTCTGACCCCCGGCCCGGCGGCGCCCGCCTCCTCTGCGGCCACTCCGCCTCTTCCCTCCCGCCGTCCCTTCCTTCTCTCTTCTTTCTTCCTTCTCCACCCCCCCTCCCTGCTCGCCGCCGCCGCCGCCGCCCAGGACCGCTGGTCGGGGGACGAGCTCCGGCAGCAACCAGGTGAGGCAGCTGGACCGGGCCTGACGGGGCCCGCGCGGGCGCCGCGGCCGCGGGGCGGTGGGCGGCGGGTGGGGGCGTAGGCCTCGGCGGGACCGCGCTCCCGGCCTCCTTCCCCGGGCCTTCTCCCGGCCCGCGGGGCCTTCCCGGAGGAGGCGGGTCCTCCCGCGCTCCCCGCGTCGGGGCGCCCCGCGGCCTGGAACCCTGGTCGCTCCCAGTGCCTCCGCCCCTTGTTGGGGCCAGAAACAGGTGCCACGCCGCCTTTCCTCATTCCTGCTCCCTCCTCCCTCCTCGCGCGCGGGGATGCCGAAGCTGTTCCCGGGGCGGGGGCAGGAGGTCCCCGCTTCAAGTCCTTGAGGTCCGGAGCGCCTGCGTTTCCCCAGCCGGGTGTGTAGCGTAGCAGTTAGGAGCACCACCCAGGTGTCCACCGCGGGCACAAATCCCAGCTGTGCTCCTTTAGGCAAGTCACTTCAACTCTTTGTGTCTTGGTTGGTAAAAGGGGCTAATGCCGTCCCTGCCTCTTAGGGCTGTTAAAGGTTCGGTGAATTGGGGCGTGTGGAGCGCTTATCAGAGTGCCAGACCCACAGGGTGTCCCAATAAGCCAGCTGCATAATTTATTAGCGTGATATTAAGCTATAACTTAGTGGGTCGAGTGGACCGAAGTAGACCTGCCTCCCTCCCCGTTTGGGTTTCCTCAGAGGCAGGAATGTGCAGCGTGCCTCCTTCCAGCGCAGGTTTATTGTTGTGGGTGGTTCCTGTCTGAAAGGGGTGTACGTTTAATTGGGACACACTAAGTAGGCAATCTGTAAGAGATGCTGTTATTTCCATCTCCTCGGCTGAGCCAACTGCAAGATTTTCACCCGTTCCGTTTTTTCCTGCCATCATCCGGCTTCTTGTTGTCATTCCATTTCTGGGAAAGTTGCTGGCAGAAGCTTTCCTCGAGTTCAGCAAACCTTTTTGGAGCACTTGCTTGTGTGTCAGGCTGGGGGGGGGGGGGTGAGTTGGGGGGGTACGGAGCTGGAAAATGTCTGTTCTTTCTTGCGCTACATCTCTAACTTCTAACTTTTTTTTTTTTTTCCGCTGCAGCTGTGCTTTTTATTCCCTCGTCCTTGTTGGCCGACTTTCCTTTTAAGCCCTTGCCCCACCTCCGTGTCGCAGTGTTGCTTATGTGGAAGTTTTCTTCTGTTCCGGTGAAGATGTGTGCTTCAGTGTGTTCTGCCCCTGTTCTCTGGCAGTGGGGACGTTTTTAAGGTCACTCTTTCCTTCTGCTTGTAGCCTTAATTGCTCAGAGGGTGATGGAAAGAGATTTCAACCAGATTTTGTGTGGTTGATTTTGGGCTTTCAAGAATCCGTGTGCTTACCAAATGTAAATTACACTGCTGCTTGTTGAAGTAAAAACTAAAAATACAGTTGGATTGTAGAGGGAGCAGTTTCAGTCATCCTGGCGACAGGTGGGATTTATAAAGCAGCTGCTTTAAAGATACTGAGTTTCTTTTAATTCCTTACTAAGTTGTTTAGGCATACATAGCCTTCATTAAGGAAATGCAACTCCTAAGTGGTTCATATTTACCAAAGACAAAGAAGTGTGTATTCTATTGAATGAGCCTGTACATAGGATTATTTTAGGTAAATTTCTTTACTGAACTTAAACTGTTTAGATTTATACCTATCTCAATAACACACATGATGCAAAGTGGCCTCCCATTTTTAACATTCTCTTTGAATTTTCTGACACAGTTTTACCGTCATTTCTAGTTTAAATTTTTTGTTTGGATGACTCTTTAAAAACACTCAAGCAAGCCTGACCAGGCGGTGGCGCAGTGGATAGAGTGTCAGACTGGGAGGCGGAGGACCCAGGTTCTGAAACCCCAAGGTTGCCAGTTTGAGCGCGGGCTCATCTGGTTTGAGCAAGGCTCACCAGCTTGAAGCCCAGGGTCGCTGGCTTGAGCAAGGGGGTCACTCAGTCTGCTGTAGCCCCCCCCCCCATCAAGGCACATCAGTGAACAATTAAGGTGCCACAACGAAGATTGATGCTTCTCATCTCTCTCCCTTCCTGTCTGTCTGTCCCTATCTTATCTCTCTCTGTCTCTGTCAAAAAAGAAAACAAAACACCCAAGCAAACAACTATACAAGACAATTATACAAGCTGTAGAAGACATAGCATATCTTCTGCTGTAATAAAAAATTATATTTGAGAAATGATGTTTTAATATTGCAATAGGTAACAATTTTTTAAAAAAAGAAAACCCTTTCTATTATGGAAAACATTTAAAAGTTGAATAGTCTTTGAACATATGTACTCTGATTTATTAATGTCACCCCATTAAAATGAATAAAAATTTATTAAAAAAAAAGTTGAATAGTATAAAGAATCTCCATATAATGCTGGCCGAATAGTTCATTGGGTTAGAGCAGTGTCCTGAGCACAGAGGTCTAAAAAGTTAAAAAAGAAAAAAAGGAATCTCCACACATTGGTCACTCAGCTTGGACGATTGATATCTCATAGCCAGGGTCAGTCTTGTTTCATATGGTATCCCTTCCCTCAAACTAGATTTATTTATTTATTTTTAAATAGATTTTATTTATTTATTTTTAGAGAGACAGGAGAGAGAGAGATTTTATTTATTTTTAGAGAGACAGGAGAGAGAGAGATTTTATTTATTTATTTTTAGAGAGACAGGAGAGAGAGAGAGAGAGAAAGGGGGGGAGGAGCAGGAAGCATCAACTCCCATATGTGCCTTGACCAGGCAAGCCCAGGGTTTCGAACCGGCAACCTCAGCGTTTCAGGTTAACGCTCTCCACTGTGCCACCACAGGTCAGGCACCCCCACACTCTTAATCTGTCACAAAATTTATTTTTAGTAGAATCACAGCTCTCATTTTGTTTGTTGGGCTTCTCATCTTTATACATGATTACTTAACTATACAGCAGGAAAAAACAAGCAGCCAGATTAGCTCTTGATTCAGTGCTTACTCCTTTAAAGTCGTATCTAAAATACTGCTTTGCATCTTTGGGTACAAAAGCAACAATTCTTGAGCTATTAATGACTATAATTGAAAAGCAGTCAGAAATACAGATACCTCTCATCCTGTTTTGGTGGAGAGAGCTATCCCTTAAACCACTTTTAATGGAGAATAACTTTGTATCTAAATTAAACAATAGTTAATAATTCATAGTCACTTTCAAAGTTTCTTTGCAGTCCTTGTGTAAATATGCTGCTATCACCTTAGGTTATGAATTAAGCAAAGGACCTGTTTGGTGGTGGCGTGGTGTATACCTGGGACACAGAGGACCCAAGTTCGAAACCCCAAGGTCGCTCTCTTGAGCACAGGCTCACTAGCTTGAGCATGGGATCATGTCTATAATTGCTCACTAGAGCAAGGGGTCACTGGCTGGACTGGAGCCCCCTGGTCGAGGCACGTATGAGAAGCAATCAATTGAATAACTCAAGTGCCACAACTGTGAGTTGATGTTTCTCATCTGCCCCCCCCAAAAAAAAGAATTAAGCAAAGCATCTTTGATTTCAAAACTCTGTTGTCGAATTATATTCCAAAGATTCCACCTCCTTATCTGCTATATTTACAAACAATTTAGTAGGTATGAATTCATAGCATAGATGTTTATGCTTTTTTTGTCTAAAAAGAATCTCTCCTAGAATGGAAGTTTACAGAAATATTGTTTGCCACTATTACTTAATTTTCACATTTCCGGTCATAAACAGTTTCCAGCTTTTAGACCTGTAACATTTTTTATTTCAGTTGTGTAGGTTTACTTTTGAGTTTGATCAGGTACAGTGAAAATATATGTCATGTCTCAGTTATTACAACCTGGGAGATGGGAAGGGATATGCATACCTCTTAAAATTAACTTAGGGGGAAAAAACCAATTTGGTGTCTAAGAAAGGACACAAAGTTTATTTTAAAAAACACTTAGTGCTTCCTAGTAGGCTTAAAGTAAAACTTTTACGTTTTTGGAATTTTTAGCATAAATACTGTATAATTTATTCAGACTAAATTGCTATCTTTTATAAAATTCAGCCAGAAAGCTCATTTATATACAGATTATCTTAAGTTTTAGAAATGAACATGACTCATAGAATTCCCTCCCCTCCTCCAATTCTGAAGTCCAACCATTAACATTCTGGTATAATCATTAAACATGGGACTGTCCTGTGCTGCTTCATCCAGAGTCTTTCCCCATAAAACAGTGAAAAAGTACTTAACATAGGAGGTACAGAGTGTGCTCAGCTTGCCAGGCAACTTTCTCTGATGCCTTCTTACTAGATGGAATGAGAGTGAAATTTACCAATATAAAGATGAAACTCTCCTGAAAAGGTTGTCTTTGTGGGATGTCCTGGGGCTGTGAATTTATGAGCCTCCAAACTAAATCATCTTATTTGATGTCCAACTTAGTAATACAGAATTGCTCAATTCGGGGAAATGTAAACTATTCCCCTCAAATGAGAGCTTTTGGTGTCGCTTGCTTTCTCTCAGAATGGGATTTTGGAGACTTCAAAAGTTTTTAGAGGCCCTGGCCGGTTGGCTCGGTGGTAGAGCGTCGGCCTGGCGTGCAGGTGTCCCGGGTTCGATTCCCGGCCAGGGCACACAGGAGAAGCGCCCATCTGCTTCTCCACCCCTCCCTCTCTCCTTCCTCTCTGTCTCTCTCCTCCCCTCCCGCAGCCGAGGCTCCATTGGAGCAAAGATGGCCCGGGCACTGGGGATGGCTCTGTGGCCTCTGCCTCAGGCACTAGAATGGCTCTGGATTCAACAGAGCGACGCCCCAGAGGGGCAGAACATCGCTCCCTGGTGGTCATGCCGGGTGGATCCCGGTCGGGCGCATGCGGGAGTCTGTCTGACTGCCTCCCGTTTCCAGCTTCGGAAAAATGAAGAAAAAAAAAAAAGTTTTTAGAGAATTTTACAACAGATTTTCTTTTAGACTAGACCTGTTTTTAAATTAACTTCTGGTGATGGAGTCCTGTGTGGTTAATACGCTTCTGGTGTAATTTTTTACTTGAGCTTTTCCTTAAATAAAACTTTATCAAAATCAAGACTATAGCATTTATGCTATCCCCAAAAATATAATTTACAAGTTAGAGATTGAAGTATGAGAAAGAAGATGTGGTTGCTATGACTATTTTTACCAAATATTTTATTATGAAAAATTTTAAATATATGTAAGTTTAAAGAATTTTTATGTCACCTCTGTATCTATCACTTCTATTAACATTTTACTATACTTTATCACATCTATTCCATCTGTCAGTCCCTTTTAATTTATTAATCTATTTTATTTTTTATATATTTCAAAGTAAATTGCAACATCAGCACCTTGAATACTTCAGCATGCATATCTACCACAGTTAACTTTAAATTGAGACAGCTCTGTAAATTATTCCTAGATCTTTAAAAGTTTTGTTGATTTGTTTTTAGTTTTGCTTTGACCCCCAGAATGCTGCTTTTTAAAGGAAATTGATGAATTTTTTGCACCAAGTTATGCTTATTGATAAATATAAAATATTACAAACCTTGATTAATGTTGAACAAATCCTATGTTCTCACCTACTACGGAGTAAATAGGATTATAATATATAGGTGTATTGATTTTATTTATTATTATTTTCTATTGTTTATTTTATTGAGTTTAGAGGAAGGGAGAGAGCAAAAGAGAGACAGGAACATTGTGTTCCTGTACGTGTCCCAACCAGGGATTGAACTGGCAATCTCTGCAGTTCGATGCTCTACCAACTGGCCATCTCTGGGCTTCGATATTCTAACCAGCCGAGCTCTCCAGCCAGGGCACTGCTGTGTTGCTATTCAGTGGCACCAGGTGGATAGCTTGGATATGTTTTACTCACAACTTAATGTTCAACTAAAAAAAAAAACTTTACCAAAGAAAATTATTTATTATTTTAAAAATAGTTAAATTGTGCAAATAGCTCCAGTTATTTTAAAAAATATTTACATTCCTATAGTAGTGAACAAGGTTGAGGTAAAACTGTTTTATGTCACCAGAGAAGAGGTAGAAGCAAATTCTCTGCAGACTTAATTATGTTTTCCACAATTACACACATTCATTTATTTGTTGATGGAGTATATTCAGGGTGCTGCCTTAAAATATATTTACTGAAAGCAAAAGTAGGAAAATCGATCCAAGAAACTATTTGCTTTTGATTATAAATTAATCTAAATATTATACCTTTGGCTCATCTGGAATCTGATTTGAGAAAGAAGTGTGATTACTTTATGAGTTTATAACAGTAATGGAAGCAAAATAGGCCATTTTATTATAGTATGATACACAGGTCATAATTTTCTTAGTGTTTTTGTCATGTCTACCAGACTACAGAATTTAAGAAAATCTATTTAAGTGCCCTGGGGTCTTTTTCCTAAACCAGATTGTCTATTTGATGTAGCTTTAGAACTGATTGACCAGTGAGAAGGTTAATTTTAGCATGTTTTCTCTTCCATTTAAAATGTTTTTTTAATAAGTGATGTGTAGCTATAAGTTTGTATTTATAGATGTTTATGTGACTGAGCACAGGATTAGTGAATTTGCTGGATAATAATATTTGCTACTATTTATTGACCTCTTTCTTACCATGTGCCAGGTTAGGATTACCGGGTGAGGGTTATTTAATGCAGGAAAGGAATCTGAAAGGTCAGATTGGATTTATCTAATAATATAAAAGCTGCTGTTCGTTGAGCTCTTTCTTTGTGCCAAGGGTTGAAGTAGACACATTATGGTTTGTTTGTTTTTTGAATTTTCTATTGATTTGAGAGAGTAGGAGGAAGTTCTGTTTAGTTGTACATTCATTGGTGGCTTCTTGTATGTGCCGTAACCAAGGATTGAACCTGTGACCTCAGCATGCCAGATGACATTTTATCCACTGAGCTTTCCAGCCAGGTCCGTGTGTGTGTGTGTGTGTGTGTGTGTGTGTGTGTGTGTGTGTGTTTATTTTTTTTAGCAAGAGAGACAGAGACGAGAGAAAGAGAAAGGGACAGACAGGAGGGAGAGAGATGAGAAGCATCAATTCTTCATTATGACACCTTAATTGTTCATTGATTACTTTCTCACATTTGCCTTGACCAGAGGGCTCCAGCCAAGCCAGTGACCCCTTGCTCAAGCCAGTGACCTTGGGCTCCAAGCCAGTGACCTTTGGGCTCAAGCCAGCAACCTTAGGGTCATGTCTATGGTCCCATGCTCAAGCAGGCAACCTCGGGTGTCGAAACTGGGTTCTCTATGTCCCAGGCCAACACTCTCTCCACTGCACCACCATTTATTTGGTCAGGCCATATTTCTTTTTTTGAATTTATTGGGTTGACATTGGTTAATAAAATTATATGTATTGGTTATGTTGTACTTCTGATATTTGCAGACATCTTTGTAGAGGAAGGGTCATAATAACCTGAGGGTATTGAAGTCTGTCTGGGAGGTCAGCTAACTAGAATGGGACCCTGAGCTCTTTCCACTGAACCACAGTTTAATTTCTAAACTCAGGTCTTTTGTTTAGGATAATTTATTATTCTCTCCCACCAATCGTAGCTAGGATGGATTTTGTTCACTAGGACTTTTGACCAGTTTGAAAAAAGAAAAGTCTGGTTTAGTAATAAAGGGGGTCCTCGGGTTACGACAGTTTCGTTTCTACGACAGTGACATAACTCAAATTTTGGTGTAAGTTGAAACACACCCTAGCCTAAGTCACTTACCTATCTAACACATTTGTATAGAACGTAAAACCACAACTAAGCCACAGAAAAAGGAAGAGGACATAAACATACTGTACTGTACACTGTACTGTGTATTCTTCCACCACACACAACCAAACTAGTTTGCTCATGTAGTCCGTAAGTATTATACAAGGCTAATGGCGTAAGCCGAAACACTCACATCTCAATTTTTTGAAGTTTTTATGGGAGTGAGTGTTGCAAACTTGAAATGTCTTTTTTTTTAATTGTTTTTACAATTTATTTATTTTTACATTTTATTTATTCATCTTTTTAGAGAGAGGAGACAGAGAGAGAGAGGGACAGAGAGAGGAAAGAGATAGAACAGAGGGAGGAGCAGGAAGCATCAACTCCCATATGTGCCTTGACCAGGCAAGCCTGGGGTTTCGAACCGGCGACCTCAGCGTTCCAGGTCAACGCTTTTATCCACTGCGCCACCACAGGTCAGGCTCGAAATGTCTTATATCAAGACAGCTGTAACCCAAGGACCCCTGTACTTAGTTTGAAAAATGAAACCTATTTGTCATTCCCCTGAAATAGTTTGAAGATTTACAGTTTATTTTTATTTGTTGTGATAGATTGCTGGAATCAAATTAAACTAAAACTTTTAAGCTGATTCAGAGGTTTGGGGATGTACTTGGAAGTAAATGAGGATGAGGATGTAGTAGTGATCTTTGTGTTGAAGGAGACTCTGCCCTAAATTATTGTTATAATCCTTCATGAAGTTTGTTAGAAAGGATTTATTAGTGCTTGACCTGTGGGGGCACAGTGGATAAAGCATCGACCTGGAATGCGGAGGTTGCCTGTTGGAAACCCTGGGCTCTCCTGGTCAAGGCACATATGTGAATTGGTGCTACCTGCTCCTCACCCTTTTTACTTCCCCCCTTCTCTCCCCTCTCTAAAATAAAATCTTTTTTTTCTTTTGTATTTTTCTTAAGTGTGAAACGCAAGGCAGAGAGACTCCTGCATGCACCCTACCAAGATCCATCCGGCAAGCCCACTAGGGGGAGATGCTCTGCCCATCTAGGGTGTTGCTTCGTTGCAACTGGAGCCATTTTAGTGCCTGAGGCAAGGCCTTGGTGCCATCCTCAGCACCCAGGCCAACTTGCTCCAATGGAGCCTTGGCTGCAGGAGGGGAAGAGAGAGAGAGAAAGAAAGGAGAGGGGGAAGGGTGGAGAAGCAGATGAGTGCTTCTCCTGTATGTCCTGGCTGGGAATCGAACCTGGGATTTCCACACGCCAGGCTGACTCTTCCACTGAGCCAGCTGGCCAGGGCCTAAATAAAATCTTTAAAAAAAAAGAAATGATTTAACTATATACACAGGGTTGTTGCTAAGAAAATTAGTTTCTTTAGAATTAAAATATTTTTGCTTAATTGGGAGTTAACTGAACTTCTAGTTAACTTTATAGGGTTAGGTGGTTGCTCTTTTTGCTTCCCAGCCATTTCTAACATCCGTTTCTAACATCCATTTCCTGGGGCTAATGGTATTAGGGATATTTAGTATGATATGTTGTTTAGTGTTGAACTGCATCCTCAACAATTTCTTTTTTAATTCTTTGAATCTGGTCTTCTGAATAAGAAGCCTCTTTGTCCACCCAGGCAGTATTGATCTCTAATGGCTAGCCTTAATTTAAGTCTGTCTTTGGATTTGGGGTTATAGTGAGATGGTATATGAGTTTTCATTCTGTGTTTAACCCTAACTCAGGCAACTGTGTAGTCTGTAATGACATACATATGTCTCATTAATTGGGAAAAGGTGTTGGAAATATGTTTATTCTGGGGAATGAAGTGAACAGATTAATACATTTTAAATTGTTGCTATAGTGGTTCCCCTCAGGCATGAGCTTTATGATTAACTAGATTTTGTCTGAATCTCTCATGTTTTTGCTTTTTTGCCTGCTTTCTATAGGTTAAAATTAACTGAGGCATGGATTTTCTCCCTCTGCAGATTCCACCCTGATAGAAATAGGGTCGTAGACTGCTGGTGCCATTGTGATTTTGTACAAAATGCTAGGCAATCTTTTCCTGTGTCAGGAAGAAGATAATTTATATGTAATGATAAATCTGATTACGCTTGGAGGCTTATGTTCTTTGTTGCACAATTTAACCAACCTGCTCATTTAAGGCTACATGACCCTTTACCTAGATGACAGTCAAATATAGTTAGGTAAATGAGTTTCTTTCTGGTTTGTAGAGGAATGAGCTTTTACAGTCTGGAACATTTAGAGTATGACTACTTCTAGGTACTGATTTCCCTGTTAACTGAGAATTTATCAATTTAAGCATCAAACATAAAAACAAAGTAAAAAATAATTTTTTTGGAGAGAATAAAGTTCTTTTTAAGTTTGCTACATTATTTTTCTTTTTTTTTTTTTTTTTTTTTTTTTTTTTTTTTTTTTTTCATTTTTCTGAAGCTGGAAACAGGGAGAGACAGTCAGACAGACTCCCGCATGCGCCCGACCGGGATCCACCCGGCACGCCCACCATGGGGCGGCGCTCTGCCCACCAGGGGGCGATGCTCTGCCCATCCTGGGCGTCGCCATATTGCGACCAGAGCCACTCTAGCGCCTGGGGCAGAGGCCAAGGAGCCATCCCCAGCGCCCGGGCCATCTTTGCTCCAATGGAGCCCTGGCTGCGGGAGGGGAAGAGAGAGACAGAGAGGAAAGCGCGGCGGAGGGGTGGAGAAGCAAATGGGCGCTTCTCCTGTGTGCCCTGGCCGGGAATCGAACCCGGGTCCTCCGCACGCTAGGCCGACGCTCTACCGCTGAGCCAACCGGCCAGGGCTACATTATTTTTCTTAAATAGTATGGTTTGAATGTGATTTATTAATATCATTTTATAATATCAGTTACTGTGTATACCCTAAGAAGGTGATATTTAACAGTGAACTTTAGTATGGCATGTCATAGTTTATAAGCATTTTACTTACATTATCGGTCAGTTCACTCAATCATATGATTATTGTTTTATTAATCATGAAATTGCTGGTGGTAACCCATTTATTTATTTATTTATTTTTAAAATACAAGGACAGAGATAGAGTCAGAGAGAGGGATAGATAGGGACAGACAGAGAGGAACGGAGAGAGATGAGAAGCATCAATCATCAGTTTTTCTTTTTTTTTTTTATTCCTTTTTTTTTTTTTTAGAGAGGAGAGAGAGAGGGATAGAGAGAGAGAGAGAGAAGGGGGGAGGAGCAGGAAGCATCAACTCCCATATGTGCCTTGACCAGGCAAGCCCAGGGTTTCGAACCGGCGACCTCAGTGTTTCCAGGTCGACGCTTTATCCACTGCGCCACCACAGGTCAGGCCAGTTTTTCTTTTTGACACCTTAGTTGTTCATATCGATTGCTTTCTCATTTATGCCTTGACCGTGGGCCTTCAGCAGACCGAGTAACCCCTTATTCGAGCCAGCGACCTTGGGTCCAAGCTGGTGAGCTTTTGCTCAAGCCAGATGAGCCCGTGCTCAAGTGGCGACCTTGGGGTCTCGAACCTGGGTCTTCTGCATCCCAGTCCGACACTCCATCCACTGCGCCACCGCCTGGTCAGGAAAGTGGTGGTAACCCATTTAATACATTAAAACAGGGTTCGGGAACCTATGGCTCACGAGCCAGATGTGGCTGTTTTGATGGCTGCATCTGGCTCGCAGACAGATCTTTAATAAAAAAATAATGTTAAAAATATAAAACATTCTCATGTATTACAATCCATTCATTTCCTACCGCTCATGTTCATGTTTGCGGGTGGCTGGAGCCGATCACAGCTGTCCTCCGGGACAACACCAAATTTTTATTGGATAATGCTTAACGTACACAGGTTGTTGTATGGCTCTCGTGGAATTACATTTTAAAATATATGGTGTTCATGGCTCTCTCAGCCAAAAAGTTTCCCGACCCCTGCATTAAAAGGTTGAGGCTTACAGGAGTAACTTGGTCAAGATGATTCTCCTGGGTGCCAGAGTTCAGACCCAAACTCTGATCCCCAGTCAAGAGCTTTCAACACCATACTGGAACAGCCATGTGCTAGCTGGTTTGCCTAAATAAACATTTTGCAGCCAAGAGCTCATTTACGTTCTTAGTGTCTTTTTTAGCTAGGATGAGGTGATGTGTATTATAAATGATTTGTTACTGCTAATTAAAATGCCACTGTGAATTTATTTAAATTTATGTTGGGTTCAAAGTTATTTCTATACAAATGTGAAGTCCACGAGGACAGAGACTCTGACTTATTTGTGTGCTCCTCATGCCCAGTGTCTAGAACAGCACCTGCAATAGCTGGTATTCAATAATTATTAATTGAATGAGAAAAACAATGAATTAAATTCACTCTCCTGGTTTCTAGTATGCTTTCTTGAGTGGAAAAGAAAGGGATTTGGCTTAACCCATAGTCTGTCGTCTCTGCTGCTGTTTGGAGTGAGTGCTACATATATTGGTAATAATCATGATGGCTTTGGGTTATCATTTGAAAATGGTTGGAGGGTTTCAAAAAATGTTTACTTATGGAAGTGTGAATGTATATGTGAACCTCAGCTATCACTTGTGCTGTGTAAAGATGTTTCAAATCCAAATGTTTACAGATTGCTGTATTTCTCCCCTCTCCTCTTTTTTACTTTGCTTTGAATTGTTGGCAATTGTTTATTACTATCAATATTTTCATTATGTCTGACTTTAGCAGCTCTTTTTTCCATTCTAGTTATTTAACTTCTGTTTTAGGCTAGAAACCTAGATACCCAAATTTGCCATAGTTGTTCCGCATAGCTGGGTTTGAATTGAGGAAAGCGCCGTTGCTAAAAGGCATGGGCTCTATTTTTTTTTTTTTTTCTTTTACAGAGGCAGAGATAGACAGGGACAGACAGACAGGAACGGGGAGAGATGAGAAGCATCAATCATCAGTTTCTCGTTGCGACTTCTTAGTTGTTCATTGATTGCTTTCTCACATGTGCCTTGACCGCGGGCCTTCAGCAGACTGAGTAACCCCCTGCTGGAGCCAGCGACCTTGGGTCTAAGCTGGTGAGCTCTTTGCTCAAGCCAGATGAGCCCGCGCTCAAGCCAGATGAGCCCGCGCTCAAGCTGGCGACCTCGGGGTCTCGAACCTGGGTCCTTTCCGCATCCCAGTCTGACGCTCTATCCACTGCAAGGCATGGGCTCTATTAGGTGGGTGGTCTTCAACATCTGTTTGGGCTGCTCAGAGGCCTTTTTTAGTTTCCATTCGTCCTAGTGTTTTGAATGATGGAGATTATGGAACAAAGAATTCTAGATTGGAAAGTTTCTAGTATAGTATACTGTTTACAAAAAGAAGAACTTGAGTTTTTAAAATACTGTAGAGCAAATTAGAACATCTTGTTTTATTTCTAAAATCATTTGGACAATGAACTGCTACTTTTTATTTATTAAGTCATAGTGGCAGTGGGAAATTAAACTGAGCAAATTATTTTGTAAAAATGCGAAAAGCATCCCAAGGTAAGGACTTCTATTTGCTACTGACTACTACCATTTAAAAAGGGAGGAACTTCTAGATAAAGCAGACCTGAGAGTTTGAGAATTAAACTCTTTATGTCACTTGAAATCCAGTTCTAAAGAAGGATTATGATTTGGATTTACTAGTGGTAGTGCTTTTTTGTGTTTTGCAATTTAATTAAGAATATTTATGTACAAAGTGCCTTTTTATAAAATTTCCTGTGTAATTGTGTTTATATCACCAAGCACATGGTAAGGACATTTATGAATATAATGTTTAGCCAGTAGTTAAAAGTTTAAAATTCAGGCTTATGTGATCGGGCAGTATATGATGTCCAATACCTTTTTAAAAAAATAAAGCTTAGGTTCACAGCTCTCTTATCAGGAAGTAATTGAGACTGAAATTTCTAATGTCTCTTATATTGGTGTCTCTGCAGTTGTGCCTTTGGTAGGCTCCATGTCTACAGTGTGCTGCTTCCATGACTTCATGTTTTTGGAAACTTCTCTACTTGTAAATTTTAGATTTCTCCAAAACTTTAGCAATATATATCTTAACTTTCAGAAAAAGCTCTTTAGTAAATTATTATTTCTTATTTTCCAGGAGTTTTCTAACCACATAACCTCTCAGACCTGAACCAAAACAGCATTGTTCCTGGAGCAACTCTTTTTAAGGTACACATAATTTGGCTCTCTAATTTCAGGCCTGTTCATAATCCATAATATTTTTAAAGTCTTCAGTGACTAGTGTGGAAAATAACTTTTACTTTTGGCTGTGCTATTAGAAAAACAGAAGAGATTTTATACAGTTTGAATTTCTTTTTACTCTTGAGATTTAATTAGAAAGTCATTAAATGCAGGGAAAATTGTTGGCAAGAATATAAAACCCTCTAGCCAACACTGCCATATACTTTTTTTTTAAGTCAGACTAAAAAAATTTTTTTATTGATTTTAGAGAGAGACAGACAGAAACATCATCAGTCTGTTCCTGTATGTGCCCTGACTAGGGATCTAACTGGCCACCTCTGCACTTCAGGACAAAGCTCTAACCAACCAAGCCATCCAGCCAGGGCACTGCCGTATACTTTAAATGTAGAGATGTGAAAATTGATCACTGAAATTGTCATTAACATCACTTGTTCAATAAGCATCTTGGTTATAGAAATGTTTGTAGGTTCTGGCTGGTTTGCTCAGTGGATAGAGCATTAGCCCAGTAAATGGATGTTCCAGGTTTGATTCCTGGTCAGGGCACACAAGAGAAGCAACCATTTGCTTCTCTACCCCCATCTCCCCCTTTCTTTCTCTCTTCCCCTCCTGCAGCCAATGGCTTGCTTGATTGGTTTGAGTGTAGGCCCTGGGTGCTGGCTGAGGATAGCTCTGTTGGTCTGAGCATTGGTCTCAGGCACTAAAAATAGCTTAGTCATTGGTGCATTGGCCTCAGATGGGGTTGCCAGGTGGATCCCAGTTGGGGTGAGAGGGCATGTGGGAGTCTATCTCCTCTCACTTAAAAAAAGAAAATGTTTGTCTTTGATTTCTCAGATTGTTTATGTTAAATGTGGTTTTCAAATCTGTGGAACTAATTCAAACATTGTTTTCTGTTGTGAGATAGGGTTGGGAATAAAGTTCCATTTACCACTGGCTGCTTGTGATCATCTAGACCAGTGGTAGTCAACCTGGTCCCTACCGCCCACTAGTGGGTATTCCAGCTTTCATGGTGGGTGATAGCAGAGCAACCAAAGTATAAATAAAAAGATAGATTTAACTATAGTAAGTTGTTTTATAAAGATTTATTTTGCCAAACAGTGAAAATCCGACATAAAGTACTTGGTAAGTAATTATTATTATATGCTTTAACTTGCCGTAACTCTGCTTTATAAATTTTATAAAGTAAAGTTACTTCTCTACTTTATAAATCACCATTACTGTGGAACCGGTGGGTGGTTAGAATATTTTACTACTAACAGAGATACAAAAGTGGGCGGTAGGTAAAAAAGGTTGACTACCCCTGATCTAGACCAATAAAGCTTTATAAGAGTATTCCTAGGATTTTACAGTATTTTACCTGCATACTACATTACATGCATTGACACTGCTTTGTGTTTAGCACTTTCCCTCTAAGAGCTGAAAGCACATCATCAAATCTGGGGTGGTAATTAGTGGACAAGTTAACCCAGCATTCATTGGAATGAGGAAATTGAAGCATAAGGAAATTAGAAAAGTTGTACAAAGTTCAATGAATGGATTTACACTCATCACTTTGAATTTGTATGGTGCTTTTCTTTTCAAAGAACTGAATTAGTTACCAAACCTCAGGATTCCTTCAGGGTTTTAGCTCCGTTTGCTAGGACTGAGGGTTTGTCAGATATGCTGTTACAAAATGATTTGGGGAAAAGGAGGCACTGGGCAATGGATTGCCAAGAGATGGACGTATAATTGCTATCTGAGTTGGGAGTATAACTGAAAGCCACAACTTAGAAGTTTGGTCTGATTTAAGATTGTTTGTTGCTACTTAGCAGCAAGGCTGGTCTCTTAGAAACTGGGTCTCTTGGCACTGATCTGTTTTGCATGAAGATGATGGTAAATGCAGTCGTGTGTCTAGGTTAGATGGCACATGGTTACAGACTTCAGTTTCCCTTTTCTGAAAGGAAAAGCCAATTAACTCTTATATTGAACTAGTCCCCTTATTTAAGAGTATGTCACAAGGTACTACTCTTAAAAATCTCTGGCATAAGATACTCATTTTGGTTGGTTTAAAAGTTTTTTATGTTTTTATAAGTTGAGATTTTAAAAACACTTGCAGTTTACAAAAATAATGTTTAAGTTTAGTTAATTTTTAGAATTTCTCTAGGGAAGGAATAGGGAGGGGAGCTTGATGAGGTTGCAAAGCTAGAAAGGAAATTAAGGTTTGCAGCTTGTTAGGCTGCAGAGGTAATTTAAAAAAAATTTTTATTTTTAGCGAGAGAGGAGGGGAAGAAGAGAGAGACAGGAAGGAACATCAATCTGTTCCTGTATGTGCCCTGACCAGGGATTGAACCGGCAACCTCTGTGCTTCAGGCTGATGCTCTGACCAACAGAGCTATCCTGCTAGGGGTAATTTTTTTTCCTCTTTAGTATACAGTATGGTGTGGCCCTGGCTGGTTAGCTCAGTTGGTTAGAGCATTGTCCCTATGTGCAAAGGTTGCAGGTTCGATCCCCGGTCAGGGAACATACCAGGAACAGATCAGTCTTTTCTCTTTTCTCTTTTCTCTCCTCCTCTCCCTTTCCCTCCCCTCCTCCCTCCTTTCCCCTCCCCCTCAAAAAGAAAAAAAAATCAGACTGACCTGTGGTGGTGCAAAGTTGACCTGTAATGCTGAGGTCGCTGGTTCGAACCCCTGGCTTGCCTGGTCAAGGCACTTATGAGAAGCAACTACTACAGGTTGATGCTTTCCGCTCCTCCCCGGCCCCTTTATCTGTTTTGCTCTCCTCTCTTTAAAATAAATAAAATTAAAAATCAATTTTAAAAAAGATTCTTTATTTTAAAGTCAATAAATTTTTAAAAGTGTACAGTATGGTATGATGGTTTTTCTAGGATGAATACCTAATAATGAATTCTCTTTTAAGAAGTGAGTCTTTAAATGGACCACCCAATGGTTACATTTATGTGAAAAGAAAATTCTCCCTTGCCCAGTTGGCATCAGGTCAACTGTGAGACGGGCCACATTCAGTCACTTGTATTGGATGCAAAGGTCTTTAAACATCCTGGGTTGTTTCCAGGCATTATTTTTGGCTGATTTTATTGTCTTGTAAGTGATTGTGCCTCCTCAGGGATACTTTTCCTGTGATTTCTCTTGAGCAACAACATAATGATCTTTTTTTTCCATATTTTTAAAGTAGTTTGGTTATATTTTTATTTTTTATTTTTTTTATATTTTTCTGAAGTTGGAAATGGAGAGGCAGTCAGACAGACTCCCGCATGCGCCTGACCAGGATCCACCCAGCATGCCCACCAAGGGGCGATGCTCTGCCCATCTGGGGCGTTGCTCTGTTGCAACCAAAGCCATTCTAGCGCCTGAGGCAGAGGCCATAGAGCCATCCTCAGCGCCCAGGCCAACTTCGCTCCAATGGAGTCTTGGCTGCGGGAGGGGAAGAGAGAGACAGAGAGGAAGGAGAGGGGGAGGGGTGGAGAAGCAGATGGGCGCTTCTCCTGTGTGCCCTGGCCGGGAATCGAACCCGGGACTCCTGCACACCAGGCCGACGCTCTACCACTGAGCCAACCGGCCAGGGTGGTTATATTTTTAAAAAAACAACATGTCAGTATTGTGATTTGACATATGGTCTTACTATTGGATATTATTTGCTTGATATCGACATTGTCTTTTTGGAAACAGTTATGTCTGATGATAGTGATTGCCATGCTTCTATACTTGTGGGTGCCCTGTCTATAGGTGCTTGGATAATTATTGGAGTCAATGAATTGCTGTTTCTAGGGAATGGGGTGGCAGGTGAAGTTGGGGAGTAAGTTTACTTGCAGAAAACATACAACCACATTGCAACTAGAAAGATGTGTTAGAAAAGTATCTTGGAAATAACTTGGATATTGTAAAGGTGTTTAGGTGTATTTCAAGACTATTAGAGTAAAAGTAGTTTATTCCATAATTTTTTTGGTGTTGTTAACAAAGTTTCTCTGAGAATGGAGCCTCTCAAAAGCTTAAAGATCCTCTTCTGTGTCTTCTAGGAAAAGTTTAACAAATAAGTTCTTTATATCACTTCCGAATGTACAATCTGCCATATAAGTGTTCACATGTAGTAGATACTTAATAAAGATCCTCTTCTGTGTCTTCTAGGAAAAGTTTAACAAATAAGTTCTTTATATCACTTCCGAATGTACAATCTGCCATATCAGTGTTCACATCTAGTAGATACTTAATAAATTTTTGTTGAATATTGAATGATTGTAACTTAAAATTGCTCTTAAAATTGTGAAGGCTTTATCATGGCAAGGAACTGGAGTACTCCTTTGTATCTGTGTCCCAATACTACATAAGCTTTAATAAAGGACTTTGATGGGGAGATATTTAGTGAAATGTTTCTGGCTATTTTAGAATCTTGTCTAGAATTGAGATAACTTCTTTTTTTTTTTCTTTTTTAAACATCTTATTAGGAGACATCTTTACTACAATGGCAAATGATATATTGATTATGCAAAAGTACAGATACTTCTTTTTTTTTTTTTCCATTTTTCTGAAGCTGGAAACAGGGAGAGACAGTCAGACAGACTCCCGCATGCGCCCGACCGGGATCCACCCGGCACGCCCACCATGGGGCGATGCTCTGCCCACCAGGGGGCGGTGCTCTGCCCATCCTGGGCGTCGCCATGTTGCGACCAGAGCCACTCTAGCACCTGAGGCAGAGGCCACAGAGCCATCCCCAGCGCCCGGGCCATCTTTGCTCCAATGGAGCCTCGGCTGCGGGAGGGGAAGAGAGAGACAGAGAGGAAAGCGCGGCAGAGGGGTGGAGAAGCAAATGGGCGCTTCTCCTGTGTGCCCTGGCCAGGAATCGAACCCGGGTCCTCCGCACGCTAGGCCGACGCTCTACCGCTGAGCCAACCGGCCAGGGCCCAGATACTTCATTTTTAATCATGAGTTAATCCAGTTAAAAATTAGATATTAAAAATGAAGTTTTTCCGCCTGACTTGTGGTGGCGCAGTGGATAAAGCATCAACCTGGAAATGCTGAGGTCGCCGGTTCAAAACCCTGGACTTGCCTGGTCAAGGCACATATGGGAGTTGATGCTTCCAGCTCCTTCCCTCCTTCTCTCTCTCTCTGTCTCTCCCTCTCCTCTCTAAAATAAATAAATTAAAAAGTTTTTTAAAAAATGAAGTTTTTCCATAATTGTTGAAGTTACGTTATACAACAATGATTTTACAGTCTGTTAGTTGAGGATGAGTAAGACGAAGCATTATTGCAGAAGTTCTATGAACTATCACTAGAAGGGTCTGCCTTGTTGTGTATTAACAAGTCATTCAGACTGTACTCAGTATGGCCTAGTCTTGGTAGATTCACTGCTTAGTGAAGAATATGCATTTTTTGCCTGATCACTTTTTAGCGCATCATCTATAATTTTTTAAAAATGCTTTTATAGAGTTTATGTGCCCATATTGCTCTTCCCCACAACCCATTAAAAAGTAGTTGGCACTAGTGAAATGGAAGCTGCCAGCCAAGGTGAGACTCCATTTTTATGAGAAGATTTTTTTGTCACCAAGCCAAAGTTAGAATCAGGGGGTAGGGGGGCTTGGAATTAGGAGTCTTTTCAAAAGAGGTACCCATAATTCTGTTATATCACCTCTCTTTGTGTTATAATGCTGATATATGCTTCACAAATTTAGGATTGAGAATAAGATGGACGTATTTTCCTGATTTGGTGTCTTAAAATTTTCCAAGAGGAAAAAACTACGGCTCTCATCTGTGCTGGAGGCAGGAGGCAGAGAAATAGTAGCACAACACAGGCTTAATAGAGGTGTTTCTAGCGCTGGGGAAAACTGAGGAGTCTTTGTGTTTCAAACTAATTTTACTGTGTGTAAAATATTTTTCTTCTATAAGAAGATTCCAACAATATTTTTAATCTCTCAAGTCCCTGATTTATCTGGTTGAAAACAATCCTTAAAGACATAGGTTAAAAGGGAAAAACAAGGTTTTATTTAAGAATTTAATCTTCAGTAGAGAGTATTATTGGTGAGCAGCAGGTTCTAAATTTATATGGAAGTAATATATCCAAAATTCCATGATTCCCCTGAAGGCTGCAATGAACTATATAAACAGCAGTAGTCAAATGCTTTATTTGATTTTTTTAATTATGTGGGTAAATAATGTTATTTTCTCCCATTTATAACTATGATAGCTGCCTGGCTTCTTTGGGAGAGGAGCATCTGTGTGTATAAAATATTAGCATCAGTTTTTTAGAGCCTTTGAGGTAAAAGGGGATTTTCTAGCTAAGAATATATAAACTACTTGTTATATTAGTAAGGTTTTTTTTTTGTATTTTTCTGAAGTGAGAAGCAGGGAGGCAGAGAGACAGACTCCCACATGTGCCCGACCAGGATCCACCCGGCATGCCCACCAGGGGGCGATGCTCTGCTGCAACTGGAGCCATTCTGGCACCTGAGGCGGAGGCCATGGAGCCATCCTCAGCACCCAGGCCAACTTTGCTCCAATGGAACCCTGGCTGCAGGAAGGGAAGAGAGAGAGAGAAAGGAGAGGGAGAAGGGTGGAGAAGCAGATGGTTGTTTCTCTTGTGTGCCCTGGCTGGGAATCTAACCTGGGACTTCCACATATCGGACCGATGTTCTACCACTGCCCTAGCTGGCCAGGGCTATATTATATATTAAGATTTTATATGTGTTGTTGAGACAGCATCCTTGACCCCTCTACCCATACATACCAGTCAGTCCCCACCTCCCCCAGTTGTGACAACCAAATAATGTCTACAGACATTGTCACATATCTTTGGGGGACAAAATTACCCCTTCTTTAGAACCTCTGCTTTATTTTTTACTTATGTTTTATTGATTGATTTTAGTGAGAGAGTAAGGTAGGGAGAGAGACGGGAACATTGATCTGCTCTTGTATGTGCCCTGACCTGTGATTGAACTGGCAACCTCTGCGCTTCGGGACAATGCTCTTAACTAACGGAGCTATCTGGCGAGGGCTAGAACCCCTGCTTTAGATTCTCTTTTCAGAGCTAAGGACACATAGAGGTGTTAAATTAGCAAATGACTAAAAATTTATTAGCAAATGAGTACTGTTTGTTGTATTTTAGTATTGATCGTGTTGTTGAAAATTATTAGGAGGATTTAAGGTGTTTTTTTTTGTTGCTATTTTGAACTGCTTGTTTTAACCACATGTTAGAGACATAACTCCACCATGTGAACTTAAGGTTATCATTATTTTGGACAGTCTTATTTAAAAGCCTGTTTGTTCCCTTTCTCAACTTCTAGAAAACCTATGTATTTTGTCTCTGGAAATGCTGGCAGTGGGCCCGCTGTAGACAGCATTAGCCAAAAAAGATCCCTTTGTGTCCCTCTCTTTCTAAATTTAGTTCATTCATTCAGTGTCAGACTCTCAGAGCCACCCAGAGCAGAGTTGGGTTGCTCTTTCTGGGCTATGGGTGGGCCCTGAAGCAAACACTTGCTTTTGTCCTTTTTTTTTTTTTTACCTTAATCTATAGTTGGTGTCCTAAAGTTGTGAGTATACTGTAAATGACTTTTTTTTTTTTTTTTTTGGTGGACAAATGCTCTCAAGAGAGTTTAGAAAAAGAGGGAGAGGAGGGAGGGTGAATAAGAGGGGAAAGCGGAAGATTGAGAGAGAAAGAGTTATATTTTGGCAGCTGAAGGAAATAAAAACAATGAAACAAGGTCATAGCTGGCTTTAAATGGTTCTGGACTTGTTTCTTGACACTGGCAGCTTATCTGCTAAGACTATTATCTGGATCTTCAGTGGACTGTTATTTCGTTCTGATTCCAGAAGTAAACAAGAAACAGTTGCAATATTGGACAGTTTTATTGAATAGGGCAGTGGTCGACAAACCACAGCTCACGAGCCACATGAGGCTCTTTGGCCCCTTGAGTGCAGGCGCAAAGGCCAGCTTAGGAGTACCCTAACTAAGATAATAACAATGTACCTACCTATATAGTTTAAGTTTAAAAAATTTGGCTCTCAAAAGAAATTTCAATCGTTGTACTGTTGATATTTGGCTCTGTTGACTAATGAGTTTGCTGACCACTGGAATAGGGTAATGTTTTTGCCTCTGGGATCCAGTCATATTTCAGCTGAGGTTTTGGTTTTGGTTTGGTTTGGTTGAGGTTTGCAGTCCCTTTTGTGCTCAGCAAGAGAGAATGTGTCAGGACTCCTCAAGTAACTTAATTGCTCTGTTCATTCATCTCTTTCTAAAGGTCTGGCTTTCATTAAAAATCATTTTGTGACTTTTTAAGAAATTAAAGGGATGAGCAAGTACTCTAATAAAACTCACCTGTTATTTTGCTGGCTTCTGCTTTGATTGGCTTTTTCTGTTCTTTGTTGCTACTGGTTATTTTTGAGTACTTTTTTTGCCTTCAGTATTTTCAGCTTTTTGAAGGATGGCCATGAAAATGAGCAGAACTGTCCTTATTTTTGACTTGTGGAGAAATAGAAATGTATTTAGAAAGAATGCCTTTGGAGCTTACAAGGTGCAGTAAACAATCTCTTTTGCTTCCCCAGGCTCTATCCCTACAAGTCGCAGCAGGAAAACTGCCAGTCAGAAATTTGTTCCTTTCTTTTTCATCTTCTCCATTTTTACTTATAATAGTACAAATACTATAGAATGTTCTTTGCTATTCAAGTGATTTCTCAGGATCAAGCATTGATATGAGTGCAGCAGTTGTCTTTGGAGTCTGTAACTAAATGAGACCATCTCAAAACAAACTTCTTAGAAAAACATTGATCTTTTATTATCATTAAAGGTAACAGCAGAAGTGAGAAATTCTTATTCTTCGGTCAGCTTAAAGGCACCAATCTGAGCATGTGGCCCTTATATAGAAGCAGTGTTTACATTCACCTATTAATGGTGTTACAACCCAGTTTGCTTTCAGCTTCTTAGAATTTTGAGGCCAGAAACCTTTACCATATCCCATAAACTATGGGAAAAACCTCTCCATATTTTAAAACTTGTATTTTTGTATATAAGTTGCAAGTTTTAATAGTCACCAATAAATATTATACCCTACTGATTGTCTTCATAAAATGAACGTGCAAAGCATATGGCTATTATAATTTAAAAAACCGAGAAAGTCACAAGTTCAGGAACCTTATTGTATTCCAAAGAGAAACAGTTTTAATAACATTGACATAGCTACATGCTAAATGGGGCTATTTTCATACTTGAGAAGGTGGCACCAGTTTTGACTGAATATTGGCACTTACATATCTCCTCTATAATTTACCTTTTTATTTTCTTTCCCTTACAACTTTTAGGTAGAACTTTAGACTTCATAGCACTGAATTAACCTGCACTGAAAGCTGTTTACCTGCAGTTGTTCACTTTTGTTGAAAGTGACCATGTCTCAAGTTCAAGTGCAAGTTCAGAACCCATCTGCTGTTCTCTCAGGGAGCCAAATACTGAACAAGAACCAGTCTCTTCTCTCACAGCCTTTGATGAGTATTCCTTCTACTACTAGCTCTCTGCCCTCTGAAAATGCAGGTAGACCTATTCAAAACTCTGCTTTACCCTCTGCATCTATTACATCCACCAGTGCAGCTGCAGGTAAGCGTATGAATCCAAGTGTCTTCTGTTTCAAATGTGTTCTCAGCCTGTTTTTTTGATCTGATAAGTAGATTTCAGGTGTAGGGAATTCTCACGTTTACCTTCAAGAAGCAGAAGAAAATATTACTGCCCAACCTTCTTTATCTCAGATATAAAACACTGGTTGTGTATTGGGTTGATGGAGACCTCGGTTGATAGACCATCTCAAATGTAAAACAGAGAATTGAATACTGGCCTATAAAGCCTAGTCTGTTATAGTGATGGCTGAACAATAACTTTCACTTTGGATGGTCATTGTTGTATGGGAAAACTCTGCTTTCAAAATTATTCCCAGAACTAACAACTCTTACAGATGTAAGCCCCCTTGTCTATCTATAAGATTTTATCCCAAGCAAAGGAGCAGTCAGCTTTACTGGCAAGCAGAAGAGTACATTGGCATTTAATTTTTATTTTGAATAAGTAAATAAGTTTAAGTTGAGATTCCAGAGGTAGTTCAGAAATCATAATGAAAACCAATTAGAAATTGAACAAAGAAGCAAGGATTTTTAAAAAGTAAATAAATTTAGAAGCATTCAAATTAGATTAGAAAACTAAAAATGAACTAACTGCGCCTTGACTGAAAAAGACTTGAAACACCTGAATAAAATAATCTAAAAACAGTATTCTCCGTTCTACTCCCCTAAAGTGGCAAAACCAGTTAAATGGGAGGGTCAGCATGGGTGTCTCCATGCCAGAGTTACCTTATAAAAAAAAAGCTTTTCAACCCCTTATACCTGACAATTTCCTTTGCATTTCATTCTCCCGCATTTCATTCTCTCATTTTCTTTACTTTGTAAATCTATTTTTAGAGTGCTAGCTTGTCCCACTCTGAGCTGCATGGCTATGGACTTCCTTTGGACTGGCTCACCATGTAGCATTCTTGACTTGTCATAGCCCCTAGAGATACAGTTTTCCCCACATTTGCCATTTGAGACTGTCTTAAAAGGCAGTGGCACCAACTATTTCCATCCTCTGGGATTTACTGCTTTTTCTTTAATGTGTCATATCTACATTCTGTTGATTGATTTTGTAAAGCCTCCCACCCAGTGAGGGCATTTTATTTTCCTTAAATAATTTTCAGAAATAGGTAAGGTCTGAGCGTGGCAGCCTCTGGAGATCAGATGAGGGGACACCCAAGAATGAGAAAACGAGAAGTTAAGTGTGTGGAAACTACAGTCATTGTTTGAGAAATGGTGTTGGTGTGTTGCATTTTGTGAAATAACGAACAGAATACAACTGACAGCTGTTGCAGTAACCAGTGTGTGTCTGCTCAGAAGACCTCCTTGTTATTCCCTCGGTTGGTTGTAATAGCAGTACTTCATCTGATTTCAGATCTTGCTTGCCTGCCATGGTTTAGTTATTCCCTCGACTTCTATTCTCTCTCTTTTGAAGACATCCTCTCCTAGGTGGCCTGGCCTCAGCTGGTTCAAAAAGGCTCCCAGCTGTCTTCAGACACATGCCCCCAGTGTGGTTTGCGGTTTTGCATCACTGCTGCTCTGAGTCCTTAGAACTTCAGTTTGTTTTCCTTCTTTTTTCATATCCATAGGAGAGCAGCAGTCTATATACTTGACTTCAATGCTCTTACATTATTTTTCAGTTCCTTCTAGCATGGCACACCCCAAAGAGAAAACCCCAATGTGTCTTGTGAATGAGTTAGCCCGTTTCAACAAGATTCAGCCTGAGTATAAGCTTTTGCGTGAGCAAGGTCCAGCTCACTGTAAGGTAAATATTGTCCATACTGCTTGTGCATTTATAACCCAACAGGAATGTTTTTTGTTTTTTTTATACTGTTGCAAGTGGTGCTGTGATTCAAAATACGTGTTTTTAAACTGCTGAGATTGTCTTAAAGAGATGGGAAAGTATAGATTTTTGGCAAGTTGCTTTTTTTTTCACCCTTGTAGAATGGGTCAAATACAAGGTATTCTTCTGTTTAGGTTATTTGGCTTTTAAAGTCCCAGTTAGTACAGGGTGGTTTAAGATTCTGAATAAAGATAATTCTCAAGCACCTGCGAACGATTTCCTATGAGTTTTCCAGGCTCTGGCCCTCCTGGCTGCAGCCTGCCTCTGGCTCCTTTCCTGCTTGTTTGCACATGTACCTAAGACTGGGTAGGGAGAGGGGTAAACTGGAAATCACTTTTGCCACTTGTTAGTTATCAGGTAAAAGGTTTGAAGATGGGATGTAGAAATCAGCCTCAAAGTGAGCATTTTGGATTGTCTCTGGTGTCAGTTTTCCTTGTCATTCCCCTTATATGTATATTAGAAATGGAAGACTGACTGTAGAGTGAATGTTTACTATTTGTTATTCAGGAATTCAGTCTTTTAAGCTTGTTTGATATTCATGCTAATGTGGATCTTGGGACCTAAATGTTTGCATATCTGGCTTTATCTTTTGCCACGAGAGTATGAGAGGATATATATGCAGTTACAGAATTTGCCTCCTGTTTCTGATCCTTGCTTGCAGTACATAATTAGGGATGAGTTGTCTCTTTAGGCTTTGTTTTTCTTGGCATGCAAACCTCAAGCCTTAAATTACATCAAGTTTCTCTTCATTTGACTAAAAGTAACACTAACCACTATCATAAATATGTAGGTACCATAGCATAAGGCAGTTAGGTAAGTGGCCTTTAAAGTCAGACAGATCTGGGTTTGAATCCTAGCTTTTTACTGTGTGACTTTGAGCAAGTAACTACTTTTTTTGAATTTCAGTTTCCTCATCTGTAAAATGGGGATAATAGTACCTACCTAAAAAGGTCTATTGTGAACATTTAATGAGAGAATATGTCTTAAAGAGTGGAGCACATGCCTGGCATTTAGTAAGTGCTTGAGAAATGGTAGCTATTATTATTAAGCAATTATGCTTTTAAGAAAGAATTTTCCACTCACATGAAGCTACTTTTAACATTATCCTAAAGCATAATTTGAATATTTCTTTACTTTTAACAGGCAATTAGTCATTTTCTGTAACTGTTCTGTTTCTTCTACAGGATTTTTTTTGCAGACCTTAACTTTGGGATTCCCTTCATTAACTGTTTTGGTATTTTTTAAATATGTACTTTCTCCCTTGAACTTTAGTACTTTAGGTAATTTGGCTGTGTTCAATCTTATAACTGCATTTTTTAAACCTACAAATCATTCAAAGAGGAAAAATTATTCCCTCCTAGATGACTGTTAGACTCTTAAAAAGCCCCTCCACACAGAAGGCCACAGGGTGACAGCGGCGCCGGATGAGTAAGGTCCTGGAGAAAGGCAAGATGATTAATGGAATTAACTCTTAATTTTGTTTTTTAGCCTTTTCCCCTTCAGTGTCTTTCCGTGAAAGGATCACGAACATGACCCAGGGCTTGCACAGCATTGCAGGCTTCTGCTCAGACTTCGCAGGCCAGCCAGGGATTTGCATTCATGCTATTGGTGCTTAAATGACTAACCTTGTGAACTGCAGCATAAATACAGGAGGCCCCTCATGTTTCAAGGGGGATGAAGGAGTCTTTCATTTTTCCCTTTAGTGGAAGCTGTGCACTGAGGGAATCCTGAAGTTAAGACCTACAAGAAAAATCAGCTATGAAGGCAAGTCGCCCCCCTCCCTTTAGGCACCAAACTGAAGTGACCTAGACATACTGAAATCAACATATCTCATTAAATTATTTTAAATGAAATAAAGTTATATTCAGTGATACAATCAGGAAAATAAAAGCTCCAAAGTAGTGAGTCTCATGCTGTAGAGTGCATCAGAATCACTTTGGGAGCTTATTAAAATGAGATATGCTCAGTTGTCCCTCTTGCTATTAATTTGAAATATCTGGGCATGTGTGTTTTACCAAGCTTCCTAGGTTATTTAGATATATGCCACAGTTAATGAATCATAGTGCTATGATGGGCTGTTTTCTGACAGTATTGGTTCAATAATGATAGGATTAACGTAACCTAATTTTAAGAGTGGAGTGGAGTTACCTTTATACTTAAAAAGGAAAAAAGAGACTTGCCATTTGTTGAGAACAAAATAGGCTGTTTTGGATGCCTCCTTAGAGTTGAGTTCAGAAACGTGTTTTAGGTCTTTGCTTGTTTGCTTGTTGTGGATTGGATTTTCTTCTGAAAGTGGAGGCAGTGTCTGAATAGTGTAATCTAAAAAAGTGAAAGGCAACATTTCAGAACCTGGCTGACATTCCCAAATTTATTCAAGGTTTTATTTTACTGGTATTGTGTTTTCAGATAAGGGTCCACAAACACATGAGAACATCAAAACAAATTTTGTCTTAAGTTGTAAAAATTGCTGTTAGTCTCTAAATTAATTTTACTAAATTTCTTCAGTAGGAAGTAATTGGAAGATAATTTCTATTTAGATGGCTTCCAAATAATATGTCTAATATTTTCATATATAAGAAAACACTTTAAAATCTCTGTTCTTACCCTATCTTTCAAAGCATAGTTTTTTCATGGAGTTCTATGCATTGCTAGTCAGTGATATGATATGATATATAGATAGATATCATTTTGTGTTTATAAAAACAACAAAAAGCTGGTAATGGGATCAGGACTTTTTAAAATCATGACCATAAAATTGTTTGAGGTCCAAGTGGCATATTACAATGAACATCAGGTTTCATGAATTGAGAGCTACAATTTTCATTTATAGGTGTTTACAGTACAGCTAACACTTGGAGATCAGCACTGGGAAGCTGAAGGAACTAGTATTAAAAAAGCCCAACACACAGCTGCTGCCAAAGCTTTGGAAGGAACAAAATTTCCTAAACCCATAGTCCGCCCTTTTCGTAGCGAAGGAAGGAATCCAGGTATTATGCGTGGGCCAAGACAGGTTCCTTTCAAAAGTATGTCTAGAGGTACCCATTTAGTATGTATATGAATTCTTTCTTAACTAACATTGATTTTGAAAGCACAGATTCCACACTACCAGTGGCAAATGCTTATCCTGACTCTTAAGTATAGTGGTTCCCAACATATGGTTCCTGGATAACTGATAATCTGGAGAAGCACTCATGGGAGGTGTCACCAAACAATTTCAGAAAAGCTTAGTGAAAATATATTCCCCCCCTTAGATTGCCAAGAATGTAGGTTTTAGCTAGCATCACTTCAACTCTGTGCTAATAGTGATTATAACATGTTGATCAGAAACTCTGATTGTCAGTTACGTTTCTCCTGATCTTGAAGAGAATGAGAAAATAACTTAAATACAAATCAGTAGATAATAATCTCTTCAAACAAAGGAACCAGCTGAGAATAATACTAATACAGAAGAGTGACTGCTGAAAAGTTGAACCACTGATCTGGCGGCTGTGGGAGGATTGGTTATTTTAGCAGAGATACCCCTCAAGTACTTGAAGTTATCCCAGGCCTTTGTACACAGGAATGATCCAGGAAGACCTTGGTCACATCTTTCTCATTGCTTCTGATTTCTTTGTGGTATTATGACTTTAAATTCATTCTGTACTGCAGATAAATTTGATGGGTTAGATCAGCTCTTAAAATGATTCAGGTTGTATTTAAAATACAACTATGAATTATGTAAAAATATAACTAATGTTAAATAGAGTTGGTTATTCACGTGACCCTCTGGTTTTGCAAACCCGAAGATATTCTTATAAATTTGATTCATGCACTAAATTTAATCTGACCAGTTATATTACAGAATAAAATCATTTTTATTTCCCTAGTCTACATAATATCCAAGAGTCATTTTAAAGTGGATTTTTGTGCACATTTAAATCGAACTTTGCCATTGCTAGTGTTGTTCTGTGTTTGATATGAAAGTGCTGTTTTTAAATGTGGTTGTGCACTGACACCTCTCCAGGTTGGTTTTCTTTCTAAAAGTTTATGAATTGGGTGAACTTAGAAAAAAATTGAAAATAAATAGTATATATTTTCCAAAGTTGATAATTCTGAGGTAACCTAAGATATACTTGCTCCTGTTAGATGTGAAAACAACTCATTTTCCTAACAAGTATTACCAAATGATTGATCAAATTCTATTATAAATAGAATGGAAATGTCTCAATATTTTGTGGGAATCATCTGACTTTCCCAGATAGAATATACTTGCCTTGGTGATGCTACATCTGCCTTTGTAACACATTCTATTGTTCTTTGAATGTATATTGTGTTCTTTGAGCTCCTCTGGGGCAAGAATTTGTCTCTCAAGCTTAGCACAGTGCTTTGCATCCAGTTAGTACTTAATAAATGCATTGTTCTATTTTGAAGTAGTGGGTACAAACATATTTCTATGTGTAAGCCCAATAACCCAGTAAGTCATTACAACCAAAGTTATATCAGTTAAGTGTTCCCAAACAATAAAATGATTTGGGCAGTCAACCTGGGATTTTTTTAATCATGGAAGTTGATATAAATATTGGAGTTTAGTACTGACAACTGGAATATGTGGTTTTCACTGATAACATATTGTGTTAAATTGTTGCTCCCTTTGTTACAGTACATTTTGTGCCATTAATTATGTATTAATATTTAGAGATCACAGTAGATTCTTGGATTTCCTGACCTGATGTCTAGTAATGGCTTAGACCAGTGGTCCCCAACCTTTTTTGGGCCACAGACCGGTTTAATGTCAGGAAATATTTTCATGGACAGGCCTTTAGGGTGGGACGGATAAATGTATCACGTGACCGAGACAAGCGTCAAGAGTGAGTCTTAGACGGATGTAACAGAGGGAATCTGGTCGTTTTTAAAAAATAAAACATCATTCAGACTTAAATATAAATAAAACGGAAATAATGTCAGTTGTTTATTCTTTCTCTGCGGACCAGTACCGGTCTGCGGCTCGGGGGTTGGGAACCACTGGCTTAGACCCTTTCATGAAGTTTAGCATGAATGCAATCAGTAGAAAGCATGTTACTTTATTTTAGTGACTGTAATTGTCATGTCAGAAAAGGAAAAAAACAGTTCTTGTGTTAATTCTGTGTTGCAGATAGCATAACCCCTACTGTAGAACTAAATGCACTGTGCATGAAACTTGGAAAAAAACCAATGTATAAGCCTGTGGATCCTTACTCTCGGATGCAGTCCACCTATAACTACAACATGCGAGGAGGTGCTTATCCCCCAAGGTATGTGTGTGTTTTTAAATACAGGTGAAAAATTTTCTGATCTTTTACAAAGAAGAATGAAATCTGTAGATTGTGGAGCACATGATTTGGCCGTCTTTGGCCTGCCAGATGTTGAAGTCAGTCTTCATTGTGTTGGTATCTTTGGAATGTATCTTGATGCTCTTTTATCTCCTGCCCTTGGAAAGGGCCTGAGTTTGTTCTCACCAGTAGTGTGGCTTTGCCCCTAAGCAGTCTGGTTAAAGATGACCCTTGTAAATGCTTTGTGTAACTGAGTCATATTTGAACATGATTCCCGCAGTACTAAGATTCTCAGCATTCACTAATTTCCTGATTATTATTTACTGGATACTTTCTGACATTTGAACTATGTGCTTGGTAAGTAGCTTTGGTGTACAGGTGTAGTAGTATACTCATTGAATCTTCAAAATGCCATGTGCTAAAAACCTTTTGTTCTCAGTCATAAGACAGTGGACAGAGTGATGGTCAAAATTGGAAGTCTTTCATTTCCCTGCCCTTCTGTGGGGAGGGACGGACCAAAGCCATTTAAAAAATACAGACTGAAGTTTGTAGCTCAGTCTCTGCCAGGCTATAGGCTGTTGGGATTTCCAGAAATGAGGGTCCTTTTGAAAAGACTTATGTTTAAAAATTCCTGTCCTTTTGTGGAGACACTCAAATTTGAGTCTCAGATACGAGAAGGTAGAGCAAGTTTTTGATTCAGCCAAAGCCTAATTCATTTTAGATTTTGTATATGCTGTGTAACAATTCTAATCCAGGGTAAATTTACTGTGCAGATAGGATGAGGAGCCCTCATTATCGTGCAAACACTATGTGATTAGGACCCATGATGAAGGAGGAACCTGGAATTTGCCAGAGAAAGTATGGGTGACATATCGATCTGAGACTGTAATTTTCCTCACCCCCTTTTATTATTAGGTACTTTTACCCATTTCCAGTACCACCCTTACTTTATCAAGTTGAACTTTCTGTGGGAGGACAACAATTTAATGGGAAAGGAAAGACAAGACAGGCCGCAAAACACGATGCTGCTGCAAAAGCGTTGAGGATCCTGCAGAACGAGCCCCCACCGGACAGGCTGGAGGTAAGGGCAGTGCAGAGCCGGTGCTCTGTGACGCTCCCAGCTGAGCAGGAGCTTGGTATGAGAGACATTGCCTCGTGTTGCTTTTTCTGAGAACATGCTGTGAGAGCTGTCCATAATTTTTGTTATTTGGTAGCTTGTAAGATTTTGTACTCTGGTAGCTTTCTTACCTTTTCTTTCCCTTTAAAAATTTTTCTTAGCAAGAAAGTCAGATGCCTTCTTTTTCACTCTGTGGCATAGATTTGAGTGAACATGTTAGAAAGACTGTGTCTTTTGTTGAGTTGTGAAGGACATGCATAGATGAATTCTTTGGTGCTAAGGATTATGTTTGTCAGAATCTACTGTAATTTGCGGTACCAGGTTAGAGAATTTTCTGAAGCCATGTTTAACCAGCTATTTTCTCTTTTTTTTCTTAACTGTGATTGACTTTAGAGAGAGTGAGGGAAGCATTTATTTGTTTTTCCACTTAGTTGTGCACTCATTGGTTGCTTCCCATATATGTCCTGACGTGGGATCGAACCCACAACCTTCATGTCTCGGGATGACTCTCCAACCGAGCTAACTGGCAGGGCCTGACCAAGCTACTCTTATATTCAAGTGCCCGTTCTCTATTGTTGCATAACAAACCATCACAAAATGTAGTGGCTTAAACACCTATAGGCATTTATTTTTCTCATGAGTCTGCAGTTTAGGTGGGGCTTGGCAGGGAGAGCTCATTTGCTCCACATAGCTTTGGCTGAGGCAGCTCTGCAGGGCCTGGAGAATTCACTTTCAAGGTGGTTTCTTCACATGACTGGTAAGTTATTGCTGGTTGCTGGCTGGGAACTGAGTAGGGGCTCTGGCTCAGAGACCTCAACTCCCTCTTAGTTAATCTGTGCAAAGACTGCTTACACATCCTCACAATATGGTGGCTGGGTTCCAGGAGTAAGTGTCCTAGAATATAGGAAATGGAAGCATCTGCCAGTTACTTCAGGCCTGGGCCTAGAAATCAGCACAGCATCACTTCTGTTCTATTCTATAGGGTCTAGACTCAGCCCAGATTCAAAAGGAGGAAATAAAGACTCTCACTCCTTTAAAATTCAGGTAAAATTCACATAATATCAATTCACAATTTTAACCATTTTTTAAAAGAAATTTTATTTGCTTTGTGGGGGGGGAGGGAGAGAGAAAAGACATCAAATTTTTAGTGAGGGAGAGAGGGAAGGAGGGAGGGAGAGAAGGATAGACAGGGACAAACAGGAGAGAGATGAGAAACATTAATTCTTTGTTGCAGCACCTTAGTTGTTGATTGCTTTCTCATACATTCCTTGACCGGGGTACAGGGCTCCAGCCGAGCCAATGACCCCTTGCTCAAGCCAGTGACCTTGGGCTTCAAGCCAGTGACCTTTGGGCTTAAGCCAGGGACTTTGGGGTCATGTCTACGGTCCCACACTCAAGCCGGTGACCCTGTGCTCAAGCTGGTGAGCCTGTGCTCAAACCGGTGACCTCGGGATTTTGAACTGGGTCCTCAGCATCCCAGGCTGACGCTCTATCCGCTGCACCAGGTGGTCAGGCAAGGGATTGAACCTGCAATCTTGGCATGTCAGCAATGCTTTAACCAGCTAGTCTACGTAAACAGGGCATAGTTTTAACCATTTTAAAGCCTACAATTTAGTGGCTTTTAGTACCTTCAAAGTGTTGAGAACTGCACTTCTGGATGAAAGGAGTATCAGTGAATTTGGCGGGTCATGTTTTAAACCTACTACGATAGAATAAAGATTTTATTTATTTACTTATTTTTGTGACAGAGGGACAGATAGGGACAGACAGGAAGGGAGAGAGATGAGAAGCATCGATTGTTTGTTGTGGCTCCTTAGTTGTTCTTTGATTGTTTTCTCCTATGTGCCTTGACCAGGGGGCTGCAGCAGAGCAAGTGACCCCTTGCTCAAGCCAGTGACCTTGGGCTTCAAGCCAGCAACCTTGGGCTTCAGCCAGCGACCAAGAGGTCGTGTCTGTGATCCCACACTCAAGCCAGATGAGCTCGTGCTCAAGTCAGCAACCTTGGGGTTTTGAACCTGGGTCCTCTGTATCCCAGTTTGGTGCTCTCTTCATTGCACCGCCTCCTGGTCAGGCAAGATTTTAATTCTTTATGGCTAAATAGGAATATGGGTCTTAGGAAATCAGTGACTCCATGTTATTGAGAAGCCAGAGCCTTAGTGAGTATCTCTGGTAAGGCATAGTCTTATGCCATAGGTCCAGAAGAAACTCACTGGGTAGAAAAACATTGCGATATCATGATTCTGTTGAATCACATCACTAGATACCACCTGAAAATATCCCTGGAAAGGATTTTATTTTTCCTGTTGAAGAAACAAGTTCACAGAGAATAAGAAGATCTTGCACAAAACATTGGTCTAAATGACAGATGATTGGCATAAACCTGAGTGGATCCTTGGTGTAGGGTGCTTGTGAGCTCCATTGTGTTCAGCTGCCTACTAGGGTGCCCCAGCTTGGATTGGTGCTCTCTGCCTTCAGGGGTAGCCATATGGGGGTGTTGTTTTGTTAGAGTGCATTTTCACCTTCCAGTGTAATCACACATTTTAACAGAGATGATCTGTTTCCAGGGTCCATTGTGGACCCCAAAAATAGAATGAACTGCAACTTAGAAGAGGATTTAGTGAAGTTAAAAGGGTAAACTTCTCAGTGGTGAGATTTTGGTAAAACACCAAAACTAGTATAGTTTGAATCATTTTAGAGGCTTTTCATTTTTTGACTTGACTTTGATGGTAATCTAATTGGAGTCAGATGGAGTAAGTATTTCTCGGTTCCTTCTAGCCAGCAGTTGTTAAAAGATTGCTGAACAGTGGTATGTGGGTTGTCTGCTTCAGAATCGTTTGAGAAGTTTTTTAAAATCCCTTGATCCAGCTCACATGATTCTAACACGGTAGGTTTACGGTGAGACCCAGGAATCTGTCTTCTGCTTTTCTCCTTTTTTAATGTGCTCTTGGAGTAGTTCTAAAGCATGGTCAGAGTTTGGGAACCACTGGTCCTAAGTGTCATCAGTGCTTTCCAGGCAGTTTCCCCCTTTGAATCTTCCTTAAAACTACACAGTTTCTTTTTTTTTTTTTTTTGTATTTTTCTGAAGCTGGAAACGGGGAGGCAGCCAGACAGACTCCCGCATGTGCCCCACCGGGATCCACCTGGCAAGCCCACCAGGGGGCGATGCTCTGCCCATCCGGGGCTTCACTCTGTTGCGACCAGAGCCACTCTAGCGCCTGAGGCAGAGGCCATGGAGCCATCCCCAGCGCCCGGGCCATCTTTACTCCAATGGAGCCTTGGCTGCGGGAGGGGAAGAGAGAGACAGAGAGGAAGGAGAGGGGGAGGGGTGGAGAAGCAGATGGGCACTTCTCCTGTGTGCCCTGGCCGGGAATCGAACCTGGGACTTCTGCATGCCAGGCCGACGCTCTACCACTGAGCCAACCGGCCAGGGCCCACAGTTTCTTGTCAGAAAAGGAAAATGCCTGTTGGTGTTTCCAAGCTTTCCCATCACTCACCAGAGCAACATGCTTGGGTCACACCTGCAAGCAGAGGCTGTAGTAGACATACGTGCTCTTGGCTCATCTCACATCCATAGGAGTTTTGCCAAGAGTAAAGTTCAAGTCCACTCATGCTCTTTATTTCCTCTGCTTTGCCCCTTCTCTAGTTCTGTATAGTTTGAGGTAGAGACAGTGCCCTTCAGAAATGGCTGGAGATTGGCCTTAACCAATGCTTCTGAAAGGAGAATCATTAAATAGAATAAGACTTTGAAGTAGTAAATGAAACACTTGGCCTCCCTTCTTTTTTCTTTTTTTTTTTTTTGTTTCTAAGTAAAAAGCATTTATTTGCATAAAATAAGAAATACCCAAATGTTGATGTGCGCCATACTTTTCCATACAGGACTCAACTGCTGAGTTTGGGGACCTCCAGGCAGAGGAGCCCAGAACCAGGGTCCAGTTCTAGGGCTGAGGCCCAAAGGGTAGCAACGGTCATCTCAACTTCCTCTGGCAACAAGGGCCACGGTCCTGCCCTGCCCGCCAGCCAGCCATGGGTCTGCACCACAACCCTGTGTGTAACCAGGAGCTGGGCCAGAATGGGGCTGTGGCAGCCCATCCCCAGCTAGCCATATCCAGGCACCAGGATGCACTGGGACAGGGGACCTGTTTCCTCTGCTCTGCAGGGCTCCAGAAATCAGGTCATCCCCCTCCGAGGCCCAGCAGGCAGCAACCCTGAGGGTCTAACCCAGAGCACTCTTTCCTTCTGGATGCTGCAAAGGCCAGCTCGCAGACCCAGCTGGGAGACAAAACATTGCTGGGCAGGGCACCAGTGCAAACTGTCCACCCCCTCCCTCCCTCTCCATCCCTCTTTCCCTACCTGTGAGATGGGAGAAAGACACTGCCTGCTCTCGAGGCTGATCCGAGGCTGGGTGGGCAAGGGGCTGGTCTCTCGGAGCCACAGAACGGGGCCAGGTACTGAGCCAGTCTCAATATGAGGACATTGTGCTGCCTGGGGACTTGAGTGAGCTGCTGGGCTCACGTTCTGTGAGCCACGTTCCGGCCGCCCCAAGGTGGTCTAAACATAAGTAGGCCTGCCCTGCCCTGCAATGGGAGGACACGGAAGCCCCTCTCCTCAGGACCTGCCGTCTCCTCAAGACCTATCTTTGCCTTGCCCCACAGAGGCCCTGGAGCCCAAGTGGGAGGACTCTGTTTGGCCTCCCTTCTGAACAAGCTATTGCTGATGTACCAGGCCCCCCTGTAGGTGGGTGGTGGGGCTAAAGAGAGACATTTTTAAAAAATAACTTGAATTTTTTTTTGCAAGTAATGCATATGAACTAGACTAATATTTAAATTCATAAAAGGAAAACCAAATGATTTGTAAATTTACCACTTGTAGATAACCATAAACATTTTGGTTGATGTCAGTGCCTATGTAAGTAAATATACACCCTTACCTATTTCACAAAAATGGTATTGTATAGTAACCACCTTTTTTTCACTGAAATGCTTATCATGACTATATTATCAAGCCACTTACTTAATAATTTCATATAGGACGCAGATTTAGCCTGTATCTAAGGAAGCATTTTTTTTTTTTAAGTGAAAGAGGAGGGGACAGACAGGAACAGACAGGAAGGGAGAGAGATGAGAAGCATCAACTCATAGTTGCGGCACTTTAGTTATTGCGTGCTTTCTCATATTTGCCTTGACTAGGCAGCTCCAGCTGAGCCAGTGACCCTTTGCTCAAGCGAGTGACCATGGGGTCGTGTCTGTTATCCCACACATAAGCTGGCGACCCAACGCTCAAGCTGGTGAGCCCACACTCAAGCCTAATAAGCTGGTAACCTCGGGGTTTTGAACCTGGGTCCTCTGTGACCCAATCTGATGCTCTGTTCACTGTGTCACTACCTGGTCAGGCTCTAAGCACCTTTTTTTTTTTTTTTTCCATTTTTCTGAAGCTGGAAACGGGGAGAGACAAACAGACTCCTGCATGCGCCCGACCGGGATCCACCCAGCACGCCCACCATGGGGCGACGCTCTGCCCACCAGGGGGCGATAATCTGCCCATCCTGGGTGTTGCCATGTTGCGACCAGAGCCACTCTAGCGCCTGAGGCAGAGGCCACAGAGCCATCCCCAGCGCCCGGGCCATCTTTGCTCCAATGGAGCCTTGGCTGCGGGAGGGGAAGAGAGAGACAGAGAGGAAAGCGCGGGGGAGGGGTGGAGAAGCAAATGGGTGATTCTCCTGTGTGCCCTGGCCGGGAATCGAACCTGGGTCCTCCGCATGCTAGGCCGACGCTCTACCGCTGTAAGCACTTTTTTTTAAGAGAGGGAGACTGACAGGCAAAGCAGGAAGGGAGAGAGATGAGAAGCATCTGCTCACAGTTGTGGTACTATAGTTGTTCATTGATTGCTTCTTATACATGCCTGGACGGGGCCCTCCAGCTGAGCCATTGACCCCTTGCTCAAGCCAGCGACCTTGGGCTCAAGCTGATGATCTCACCCTCAAGCTGGTGAGCCTGTGCTCAAGCTGGTGAGCTCAAGGTTTTGAACCTGGGACCTACCTCAGCATCCCAGGTCGACACTATCTACTGCACCACCAACAGTCAGGCAAGACAGAGGTTTTTTGTTTGTTTGTTTATTTGGTTTTAATTTATTAATTTTACAAAGGCTTGGAGTGTAGGGCGAGAAGTATCTACTCGTAGTTGCTTCACTTTAGTTGTTCATTGATTGCTTGTTGTATGTGCCTTGACCAGGCAAGTCCAGGGTTTCGAACCAGCAACCTCAGCATTTCAGGCCAATGCTTTATCCACTGTGTTAGCACTTTTTAATGGCTGCAAAGTGTTCCATTGTGTGTACATACCAGTTTATTTTTTCAAGAGACTTGGTTATTTAGGTTATTTGCAGTTTTTCCGGTTATTAAATAGGTTGTGAAGAACATTGTTGAGTTAAATCTTTGTGTACGTGTGGCTATTTTTGTGAGCTGCAGTCCTAGAAGTGGAATTGCATGGTTGTGTATGTGGTCATGTTCCCCACCAGAAAGATGGTACCATTTTAGACCTCTGCCAACAAGGTATGAGCAGCTTGTTTGCCCATGGCCTACCAGCATTGGAAATTGTCATTTTAAACAAATTGTCACTTCTGCTGTTGAAAATTTTGTAGCATGTGATTGTGTGGTGGGTCAATTCATCTTCTCTAGAATATAGTTAGTGAAGGTGGCAGTTTCTGTCTATAAGGCAGGTTAGGCTGGTCCCTTGATGACAGGCGTTGTGCTGGATTCCTCCCAAGTTAGTTGAAGGTAGCTGACAGACCTTAGCATTAGTATCATCAGAAAGTGCAGTGTGAGTACTAGAATGGAAAAGCAGCAGGCACTGTGAGAGCATAAAATGCTCCATTTAGAGTGGAGTCATGGGGTTGTATTCAGAGAAGTTCTCTCTTAGGAAGTCATTTAAGCTAAGACTAAAGATGAGCAAAAGTAGGGGGAGGAAGTACCTTCCCAGCCAAGGGAGCAGCCCATGCAACGGTCCCGAGTTGGGAAAGTGCTTTTACTTTGTTTTTAAATCTAAGGCTGTGCTAATAAAGGATGACTTGTTTAGTGTCTGAACTGTTTTGGAGTAAAAAATCATAGCTATAGTACCTATAATAGAGAAAAACAGGAGCTGAATGCCCATCCCTAAAGGAATGGTTAATTGATACATTTATCAAAGAGAGTACCAGGGTGTGGTAAATTGGTAAATTGGTTATGAAGGGGGACCATAATCTATTGATTTGGGGGAATCAAGATCCAGAGCTGTTATGTGTATAATGCGGTCCTGTTTTTGTTTAAGCAAACAGAAAAGCCCAGTGTGTGGCCCTGGCCGGTTGGCTCAGCGGTAGAGCGTCGGCCTAGCGTGCGGAGGACCCGGGTTCGATTCCCGGCCAGGGCACACAGGAGAAGCGCCCATTTGCTTCTCCACCCCTCCGCCGCGCTTTCCTCTCTGTCTCTCTCTTCCCCTCCCGCAGCCAAGGCTCCATTGGAGCAAAGATGGCCCGGGCGCTGGGGATGGCTCTGTGGCCTCTGCCCCAGGCGCTAGAGTGGCTCTGGTCGCAACATGGCGACGCCCAGGATGGGCAGAGCATCGCCCCCTGGTGGGCAGAGCGTCGCCCCTGGTGGGCGTGCCGGGTGGATCCCGGTCGGGCGCATGCGGGAGTCTGTCTGACTGTCTCTTCCTGTTTCTAGCTTCAGAAAAATGAAAAAAAAAAAAAAAAAAAAAAAAAAAAGAAAAGAAAAGCCCAGTGTGTGTGGTTTCTATCTTGATGGGTATATCAAACTTTAAGTTTTCTCTTGGTGGTAGGGTAGATGACAGATTTCTAAAAAAATTTTATTGTTTGAAGTTTCTTCCTGGTCTTTTTTTTTCTTTTTAACAGAGTCAGAGAGAGGGACAGACAGGAAGTGAGAGAGATGAGAACCATCAATTCCTCGTTGAGGCACCTTAGTTGTTCATTGACTGCTTTTTCATATGTGCCTTGACCAGGGAGATACAGCAGAGGAAGTGACCCCTTGCTCAAGCCAGTGACCTTAGGCTTCAAGCCAGTGACCTTTGGGCTCAAGCCAGCAATCATGGGGTCATCTCTATGATCCCCCTCTCAAGCCAGCGGCCTTGGGGTTTTGAACATGGGTCCTTCACATCCCATTCCAATGCTCTATCCACTGTACCACCACCTGGTTAGGCTCTTCCTGGTCTTGAGTCCTTATCTTCATTTGAGCCAGGGACATATTTAGGTAAAACTAAAACTGGAGACTTTAATCCTTATTATATGATCAGGGTCCAATGAACTCAGTTTTTATTTTTGAGCTCTCCCCCCCCCCCCAAGCTCTGTAAAGATTTATATTGCATGAGTTTTATTCTTTATTTCAGAGGTCTTACAAAGAAAAGAGAAAATATACTTACTTTTAAAAATAGAATAAAACTTTGTCTTACAATGATTATGGACCCTGTAATAAATCTTTACATTATGGAATCTTAATTTTTCTAGTTTTGAGACATTTTTGCTGTTTGTCATCCTACATATCATTTCTATTGTAGATCAGTACTATTCATCATATATTCCAAAATATGCTAAAGCAAGATTAAAATAATAAGAAAATGGAAGAATGATGAAATCCCTAAATATTATGTGTAGATAACACAGTAGTAATTGTCATTATTGCATCATCCTTTAATGTTCTTATTGGCCTTGGCCGGTTGGCTCAGTGGTAGAGCGTCGGCCTGGCGTGCAGAAGTCCCAGGTTCGATTCCCGGCCAGGGCACACAGGAGAGGCACCCATCTGCCTCTCCACCCCTCCCCCTCTCCTTCCTTTCTGTCTCTCTCTTCCCCTCCCGCAGCCAAGGCTCCATTGGAGCAAAGATGGCCCGGGCGCTGGGGATGGCTCCTTGGCCTCTGCCCCAGGCGCTAGAGTGGCTCTGGTCGCAACAGAGCGACGCCCCGGAGGGGCAGAGCATCGCCCCCTGGTGGGCAGAGCATCGCCCCCTGGTGGGCGTGCCAGGTGGATCCCGGTTGGGCGCATGCGGGAGTCTGTCTGACTGTCTCTCCCCGTTTCCAGCTTCAGAAAAATACAAAAAACAAAACAAAACAAAAACTTAATGTTCTTATTGCATTGCCCAATGTATTGCATTGTTTTTCAAGAAGATACAAAAGAAGACTTGTTTTTCAAGAAGGTACAAAAGTAAAAAGAGACACCATCTTTTTACTTTATTTTTAGCCTTCATTGAACCCAGATGAGGATTCAGAATTTTTCTTTTTTTTTCTTTTTTTCTTTTTTGTATTTTTCTGAAGCTGGAAACGGGGAGAGACAGTCAGACAGACTCCCGCATGCACCTGACCGGGATCCACCCGGCACGCTCTGCCCACCAGGGGGCAATGCTCTGCCCCTCCGGGGCGTCGCTCTGTCGCGACCAGAGCCACTCTAGCGCCTGGGGCAGAGGCCAAGGAGCCATCCCCAACGCCCGGGCCATCTTTGCTCCAATGGAGCCTTGGCTGCGGTAGGGGAAGAGAGAGACAGAGAGGAAGGAGGGGGGGTGGAGAAGCAAATGGGCGCTTCTCCTATGTGCCCTGGCCGGAAATCGAACCCCGGTCCCCCGCACGCCAGGCCGACGCTCTACCGCTGAGCCAACCGGCCAGGGCCCAGAATTTTTCTTTTTCTATCCTTCCAGGAAAAAACAGAATTGATAGAGGACATTTTCATTATTAGACAAATCAGAAGATGAATGCAAAGAGACAGCAACACTCTAGACTCTAATTGCAGTGAGGTTGATTAAGTAAAATCTCAGATTATCCATCTTCAGATGATGCCTTAGATAAATTTTCCCATACTCAGGAATTGGCGAGTGAAATATATTTTTAAATGTATGGAAGAGAAATGTGTATTTTCTTCTGTTCAGGCATTCAACAAGAAGAACTTTGTCACACAGTATTTTGCAACATGAGCCTGGATTGTCCTGTTTTGATTTTTTTTTTAAAGTATGTGTGACAACATTCTTTCATCCTTTATGATGTTTGGCCACTGGAATTTCTTATTACTTACTGTCCACAAAATAAGTGAACAAATAAATAGGAGGTGTATATATAAAGGTGATTGGAAGGAAATAGATGGTATAACAATGAAAAAAATTATTATATTGATCTTTCTTTGGGGTTTATAAATCTAAAAATGAAAGTAGTTTTTTTTTTAAGTTACGGGAAAAAGAATATGACTGTTCTCCCACCAGCAAAATTATGAGTTGGACTCAATAGTAGTGTGTTTTGATGATACCAGTACAAGAAGACTCAGAGATGTGATAAGCTAGAACTGATTGGAGTTGGATTTGAAATCTGGCATCATTACAGGTGAGCTATACTCCCAAGTTCAGGTGCACCAGCTGGTAAGCAGTGAGTTGCATAAAAGGACTTTGCCAATTCAGGTACATATGCCTTCCAAACTACAAACCTGGGATAAAAACTTGGGTTTGCTATTAAATTCTTACTAAAATGATTTTTATCCTGTATTCTGTATATTATTTGTAAAGTGACTTAAAATATAGAAAAATAAGGGTCTATTGGAGCAAGATGGTAAATTATGACTATTTTTTCCTGGGATACTGAGGGTTAAGCATAGTTCAGAGTGTTTTTTTCTTTTCTTAATGTTGCCTAGATTTTATTGCTGAACCATACACTATGGGATTGATGTTAACAGTAATTCCCACTTCATAAGGTAAGACGTAAGACGAAGGGCTGGATACACTTTCCCCATCTTACTGGGAATGTATTTGTGGATTTGTTTTGAGTCGTTTGTTGCTTCCCCATTGCAACATTTTGTCCAATTCAGATAATATAAAAATTATGTAAAAGAGCAACATACTCTCACTTTCAAATAAATGTAAATCTTTGTTTCCTATTTTGCATTTTTATTTTACTGGCTGCTTTGTCCCTATTGAAATTTCTTTGGAAGCAATGGCTTAGGGCAGTCGATCTCAACTCTGGTTGCTAGTAAAATCACCTGGGGACTTAAAAAAATATATATAAATACTGTAAAGAAAATGGATATCTAAGCCCTAGCTACAAAAACTTGAATTCACTTGTCTGAAGTGGGGCTTCGACAGCTGACTTTGTAAAGCTCCCAAGTGATTCTAATGCTGCAGTGATTGAGAGCCACTGGCTTGGAGCTTAGATTTAGTAGTAGACCATTGTTTTCTGTCAGACTTATGTGGACCCTCAATATATAAAAGAAAGGAAGTATTACAACAGTGTCAACTTAAAAGTTTGCGTTTTATAGTATTTATTAAAGCAATCAAAATAATTTGTGAATCTTGACAACACAGAAATTATACTATTATTGTTTTCGTCCATTAAAAAAAAAACGTCTGGGAAAGATACAGTCTCATTTTAGAATGGTGGTTAACTTTGCCCTGGAAAAGAGAGTGAGAAGGGCTTCAAGGTGTTCCTTAAAAAAGAAAAAGAAATTAATGTCTGTAGTGCTTAATGCTAACATTTTTAAAATCCAGCACCGTTGCCGATTACATTATTTGTACTTTTCTGTGTGTTTGAAATAGGACATAATTAAAAATAATTTGGCTGGTATAGCGAACAAAAAAAAATTTGAAAATTGGGGTATATGTGCCTGACCAGGCAGTGGTGCAGTGGGTAGAGTGTGGCCCTGGGACACAGAGGACCCAGGTTCAAAACTCTGAGGTCACTGGCTTGAGGGTGGGGCTCACTAGCTTGAGCGTAGGATCATAGACATGACTCCATGGTCACTGGCTTGAGCCCAAAAGGTTGCTGGCTTGAGCAAGGGGCCACTCGCTCTGCTGGAGCCCCCAGTCAAGGCACATATGAGAAAGCAATCAATGAACTACTAAGGTGCCGTGGGTCTGCTACACAAGTATCTGTTTGAGTCCCTACTTTACATTCTTTTGAGAATGTATCTAGAAGTAGAATTGCTGGATCATACTGTAGATCAGGGGTCCCCAAACTACGGCCCGCGGGCCGCATGCGGCCCCCTGAGGCCATTTATCCGGCCCCCACCGCACTTCTGGAAGGGGCACCTCTTTCATTGGTGGTCGGTGAGAGGAGCATAGTTCCCATTGAAATACTGGTCAGTTTGTTGATTTAAATTTACTTGTTCTTTATTTTAAATATTGTATTTGTTCTCATTTTGTTTTTTTACTTTAAAATAAGATATGTGCAGTATGCATAGGGATTTGTTCATAGTTTTTTTTATAGTCTGGCCCTCCAATGGTCTGAGGGACAGTGAACTGGCCCCTGTGTAAAAAGTTTGGGGACCCCTGCTGTAGATCTATATTTAATTTTTTGAGAAACCACCACATTTTTCCAGAGGCTGCACCATTGTACATTCTCACCAGCAATATACAAGAGTTCCAGTCTTTTCACATACTTGTCAGCACTTGGCATTTTCTTTTTTTTTTTTTTTTTTTTTTTTTCTTCTTTTTTTGTATTTTTCTGAAGCTGGAAATGGGGAGGCAGTTAGACTCCCGCATGCACCCGACCGGGATCCACCCGGCATGCCCACCAGGGGGCGATGCTCTGCCCATCCGGCGCGTCTCTCTGTTGCGACCAGAGCCACTCTAGCGCCTGAGGCAGAGGCCATGGAGCCATCCCCAGAGCCTGGGCCATCTTTGCTCCAATGCAGCCTCGCTGCGGGAGGGGAAGAGAGAGACAGAGAGGAAGGAGAGGGGGAGGGGTGGAGAAACAGATGGGCGCTTCTCCTGTGTGCCCTGGCCGGGAATCGAACCCGGGACTCTCCTGCACACCAGGCCGACGCTCTACCACTGAGCCAACTGGCCAGGGCCAGCACTTGGTATTTTCTGTGGCTGTTCTTATGGGAGTGAAGTATCTTTTTTTTTTTTTTTTACATAGAGTCAGAGAGAGGGATAGACAGGGACAGGCAGACAGGAACGGAGAGAAATGAGAAGCATCAATCATCAGTTTTTCATTGCAACACCTTAGTTGTTCATTGACTGCCCTCTCATATGTGCCTTGACCGTGGGCCTTCAGCAGACTGAGTAACCCCTTGCTCAAGCCAGTGACCTTGGGTCCAAGCTGGTGAGCTTTGCTCAAACCAGATGAGCCTGCGCTCAAGCTGGTGACCTTGGGGTCTCAAACCTGGGTCCTCCACATCCCAATCCTACGCTCTATCCACTGCGCCATCGCCTGATCAGGCTTAAGTGGTATCTTACTGTGATTTTGATTTGCATTTCCCTGGTGATGTTGAGCATGGTTTTACATGCTTTTTGGCCATTGGTATAACTTCTTTGGAGACATATTTATTCAAATCCTTTCTCTATTTTTGAGTTGGATTGTGTGTTGTTGAGTTTTGTAGGAGTTCTTATTATGTTCTGGATAGTAATTCTTTATTAGATACATGATTTGCATATATTATCTTCCATTCTGTCAGTTGTCTTTATTGTGTTGATAGTGGCTTTTGATGCAGGTTTTTAATTTTGATGAAATCAAATTTATCTGTTTTTTCTTTTGTTGCCTATGTTTTTGGTGTTACATTCAAGAAATCATCATCATAGCCTGACCAGGTGGTGGCGCAGTGGATAGAGCATCAGGCTGGGATGTAGAGGACCCAGGTTCGAAATCCTGAGGTCGCCAGCTTGAGCCCAAGGTTGCTGGCTTGAGCAAGGGGTCACTCACTCTGCTCTAGCCCCCGGTCAAGGCACATATGAGAAAGCAATCAATGAACCAGCAATCAACGAACAACTAAGGTGCTGCAACGTAGAATTAATGCTTCTCATCTCTCTCCCTTCTGTCTGTCTGACCCTATCAGTCCCCCTCTCTGTCTCTGTCTCTGTCTCTGTCACACACAAAAAAGAAATCATTGCCAAATCCAGTGTCATGAAGCTTTTCCCTGATGTTTTCTTCCAAGAGTTTTATAATTTTTGCTCTTATGTTTGTTAGGTCTTTGATCCATCTTGAGTTAATTTTTGTAGATGGTATTAAGGTAAGGGTCCATCTTTATTTTATTTTTTTTATTTTTTGAGAGAGTTAGAGAGAGGGACAGATAGGGGCAGACAGACAGGAAGAGAGAGAGATGAGAAGCATCAGTTCTTCATTGAGACATCTTAGTTGTTCGTTGATTGCTTGTTCATTGATTGCTTTCTCATATGTGCCTTGACGGGGGGAGGGGAGGGGCTCCAGCAGAGTGAGTGACCTCTTGCTGAAGCTAGCAACCTTAAGCTCAAGCCAGTGACCATTGTGCTTAAGCCAGTGACCATGGGGTCATGTCTATGATCCTGTGCCCAAGCCAGCAACCCCACACTCAAGCTGGGGAGCCCATGCTTAAGCCGGTTTAGAACCTGGATCCTCCACATCCCAGTCCGACGCTCTATACAATGCGCCGCCGCCTGGTCGGGCCTAACTTCATTTTTGTGTGTGCAAATACCTGGTTTTCCCACCACCATTTGTTGTACATACTTTAAAATACAAAGATTTTTTGTTTTTAGTTTAAAACCTATTTAACAAATACCAAACTGGCCTGACCTGTGATGGCGCAGTGGATAAAGCGTCGACCTAGAAATGCTGAGGTCGCCGGTTCGAAACCCTGGGCTTGCCTGGTCAAGGCACATATGGGAGTTGATGCTTCCAGCTCCTCCCCCCTTCTCTCTCTCTGCCTCTCCTTTCTCTCTCTCTGGGTCTCTCCCTCTCCTCTCTAAAATGACTATTAAAAAATAAATAAATAAAGTACCTTGCTTGAAGATTTCTGGATTTAATGATACACTTGTAAAAAGACAGGCTTGTTTTCTCCTTAGGATTTAAGCAACAGAATGAAAATATGTTTGGCTTAATAAACTGCCAGAAATGCTGTGCAGATAGTCTGACCAGCAGAGAGTGACGTGAGACCAGATTGGAAAGAAACGTTAATGTCATGGATGGGGGAGAAGGAATTACAGTGTTTGGGAGAGAGAAACTTATTTGTACAGCATTATAGGCTTGACTATATTAGTTTTTAAAATACTTTGAGTTTTATTTCTTTAAATCACAGCTTAAAATAATGATCCAGTATAGATGTAGGCTCTACCTGATAAAACGTGAGGAAGTCCTGGGTAGTCCTGTACACCTTTCCCATTCAGCCTTTTCAGACACAGGTTCCTGTCAGATCTAATCTTGGAAGTAGGATGTTACAGTTTGTTGACTTCAGAGTCCCAATAACATGAGGGAGAGCACACCTTGCTTGCCATGTTTTGGGGCACTTTGCTGTTACTGAGCTTACCTACAATATTTTCTCCAATTTACAATGGCAGCACAAGGTAGAGTCATGTTATCAGTATGCACAGAGAAGGTCACAGTCCTCTTTAGTCCCAGCCCTGGCTGGGGGACTGTAAGTGAACTTGGTTACAAAGGTAGTCTCAGCCTTTGTTGAGGAGACTTTGTTAGTTGGCACCTTGCATTTTTGCCAGCAGCAGTAGTATAAGATGCGAGGGTTTTATAGCAATTCCACTACATCCTTTTGAAAAAAGTGGTTTCCAGGAACTTCATATCCAGATAAAAAAACCCTGCATACGTAAGTGGAGAGACTTATATTTGAATACACACAAATCTGTCTGTATTTTGTCTTTTTCTAAGATGTGACTTGCCAGTCCTCAAGGAGGGCTTTGGAAGTCACTCTTCCTGAGCAGCCGTGGCCTCTTGCTGCTCTAGTATTAGGATGCTTTATACCCAGAGGCCTGTTATGTGTGCATTGTCTATGGTGGATTTAAGAGGTGCAATCTGAACCAAGTTAGATAGGACACTTTTTAACCTTTTTAATTCACTGACATACGGTACTTGTGTGTGGCCTTGTTCACTCACTGGTTTGATGCTCAATCCATAAAGCCAAAGCTCAGTGCTTTAAAGGTTTATTATCACAACTGGGATGTTGATAGTTTAATAAGAGTTAACTACTAAACAATTATTCTTCTTTTAGGTGAATGGAAGAGAATCAGAAGAAGAAAATCTCAATAAATCTGAAATAAGTCAAGTGTTCGAGATTGCACTTAAACGGAACTTGCCTGTGAATTTCGAGGTAAGTTTATTTTACTTGTAGGACTCTGTATTATAAAATTCTGTTGGCATTCATCGTTGGCATTTTTTTCTAAATAACATTGGAATAATAATCACATATATGTGAACTTTCAAATCTAAGATTTAAACGCAATATATTTAGCAAAGCAGCGTTCTCTTCTAGGGGTTGTTAGGGCCAGCCCTGGATCTCAGTCTGTAGGTCTGTGAACCTCCTAAAATAGGCTGAAGAACATTGTGCTTATAAGGTCACATGTGTATTCTTCTAGAGAGGAGCCATTATTTTCATAAGACTGTCAAAAGCATCCGTTACCTCAAATGTTAAGACATAAGTTTTGTCATTGTCCAGTATCTGCCCCCGACAGTTCACTCATTTAATAACTTATTTGTTTTTGTTTTATTATAGTCTAAAAACAATAATTTACAGCTATTAGTTGAAAATGGATAAAAAAGTTATATTTAGTACATGTTTCCTTCAAATACATAGTGAGTCCAAATAGACTAAGCAGGAAAGGGAGACTTTTTCATTCATTTTCCTTAGAATTTGCCATGTGTCAGACTGTTTTCTTGTGATTTCCATTCTTGGTTATGCAAGCTTATGTTGTAATAAACAATGCAGATTTTTTTAGATCAATTTAGTGTTTTTTTTGTTTGTTTGTTTTTGTTTTGTATTTTTCTGAAGCTGGACACGGGGAGAGACAGTCAGACAGACTCCCACGCCCTACTGGGATCCACCCGGCACGCCCACCAGGGGGCGACGCTCTGCCCACAAGGGGGCGATGCTCTGCCCCTCCGGGGCATCGCTCTGCCGTGACCAGAGCCACTCTAGCGCCTGGGGCAGGGGCCAAGGAGTCATCCCCAGCGCCCGGGCCATCTTTGCTCCAATGGAGCCTTGGCTGCGGGAGGGGAAGAGAGAGACAGAGAGGAAGGAGGGGTGGGGGTGGAGAAGCAAATGGCACTTCTCCTATGTGCCCTGGCCGGGAATCGAACCCGGGTCCCCTGCATGCCAGGCCGACGCTCTACCGCTGAGCCAACCGGCCAGGGCCAATTTATTGTTTTGAAGTTATAGAGTATATAGTCTTTCAAAGAGCTTTAAACTTGCCCAATGGTACTTTAGGCAGGTGTAATTTGCAGTGGGACATTTGCTTCAAAGAATTTAAAGTGATCCATAAACTTCTTTTGTAGTATTTTTGCTGTTACCGGGTGATCCCCAAATTTTATGCCTTTCATAAAATTATACCTTCTTATATTATGTGCTAGCACCCTAAACTGGTGCCTGAGTTCAGTCCTTAGTCCATCATCTGACTGATGATGATTTCTGACCTACAACTTGGCAGTGCTTACCTGCCTACCATTGGGTGGGTACAGGTAGGGGTGGGGAGTAGTGTTTGGATCACAGGACCACTCCACATCCCTTCACACCCACCCCTGCTCCGCCCTGGCAGGTGGGGTTTATAGTATTCCCCTTCTGGAGTTCAGAGCACCAGGTGGATCTAGGGCTGGTATCTTCTTACCTGGCTCTTCATCTCTTCCAGCTTTTCTCTTTCTGTTTGGGCTGGAAGGTGGGAACTGGGGAGGCAATGGGACAGGGGACATACAGAATGACAGGGCTAGTTATTGGGTGGGAACTAGGTAAGAGCCTCACCTCAAGAAACTACAAGGTCTCCCCTGGCACCTCTTGCAGGAAAGAGAAGAAATGCTCTTCTTTCCGCTTCCTGAGGGATTTGTGTAGCATGAGACTGGATTTGCAAAGATTGGAGGGAATGGTACCAAGATTGTGGGAGATGGGGATTTCTGGCTTCCTGGGTCGTCACCTCATGGTTACAGAGATGACTGCTGGGGCCAGGGCCCTGGATCCCTGTAAAGCTTGTCACCTGCTCCCACTAGTTACTGCACTGCCTGAAAGTCATGAACTTCCTGAAACCTTAGTGAGAGGTTGCCATTTTAATTTTGGCTCAGTGGAATTTGGGGACTAGATTGCTTCCATCACACTTCCACTTTTGTTTAGGTTTCAGATTTGGCTTTCAGACGTGTGTGCAGCAATATGTAACGTATAGCTGGGAGTACGCACAAAAAAAGTTATGGGAGTGCCCTCTGGTGGTGAATATCTTTTAAAGTACCCTGCTCGCAAAAATTAGGGGATATTTCAAAATGAATATGAAGCGATAGAATATCCCCTAATTTTTGTGAGCAGTATAATAATTTAAAACATTACAGTTGGTGGCATTGAGTTTGCTTATATAAGTACTTATATTAAATATCTTGCCCTGGCAGATAGCTTGCTTAGTTAGAGCATTGCCCCAAAGCTCAGAGGTTGCCAATTCTGTACCTGGTTGGGGGACATACAGGAACAGATCGATGTTTCTCTCTCACCCTTACTGTCTCTAAAATCAGTAAAATAGACTTTTTTTGAGAGAGACAGACAGGTACATACAGGAAGGGAGAAAGATGAGAAGCATCTCATAGTTATAGCACCTTAGTTGTTCATTGATTGCTTTCTCATATGTGCCTTGACTGGGGGACTACAGCCAAGCCAGTGACATTGGGCCTCAGTCGGCAACCTTGGGGTTTAGAACCTGGTCCTCAGCATCCCAGGCCAGCACTCATTCACTGTGCCATCGCCTGGTCAGGAAATAAAATAGACATTTTAAAAATATTAAAAAAACAACAACTCTCAAGTATCAAAGGATCATGTTAATTTCATAATTAGGTTGATCAAAGGCTTTCATTTCCTCCCACAGTTCTGTCTCTCATACCTGGAAGACTACCTGGCATATATCAGATGCTCAGCAATTATTTCTGGCTTTGATGGGCCAGCTTCCTTTCTGCCATTTGCAGTAGATCACTCTAAACTCAGGACAGTCTCTGACCTTGGGGAGATGTGAGCCATCCTCATAGGAGGGCAGTAATAGAAAATGTCTCCCTCTTCCATGCCTCACTGTTTTGGACTCATATCAGACCCTCAAGCATTAATACATTTGAAAGATAAGGAAAAAGAGAAGAAAAAGCATTTAGCATGGTCGCTGTTTCCTTGTGCCTACATTTATACTCCCTTCACTTAATGGGTGTTGCCCTGAATTCCCCTTTACCTGTGTCTCATGTGAAGTAGTGTACTAACCAGTGTGCCCTACAGCTTGTGATAAGTGTCTGTCACGCTTTCACTCAGTCTTTCCCCCTAAAACAGGTCGCCCGGGAAAGTGGCCCACCCCATATGAAGAGCTTTGTGACCAGGGTGTCAGTTGGGGAGTTTGTGGGGGAAGGTGAAGGGAAGAGCAAGAAGATTTCAAAGAAAAATGCTGCTATAGCTGTTCTTGAGGAGCTGAAGAAGTTACCACCCCTGCCTGCAGTTGAGCGGGTGAAGCCCCGAATCAAAAAGAAAACCAAACCCATAGTCAGGGTAAGAACCTTTCTGAATGAAGAGGGTGTTTTCATTGCCCGCCATGGGAAGTTGAGAAGACTGGTTGCTAACTCTAGTGGAAGGAGAGGGAGCTAACGTGTACATGCCAGGCCTGGAAGACCCTGTACAGGGGCCCTCCTGTGTAGTTCTGTAGGGGGCCCAGGTCAGGCAGGTAAGAACACTGAGCCAAGTTCAGTGGAGGCACCTGCACATGTCTGTGGATGTGGGTGTTCTCACAGCACTGTAATCACAGGGCTGTGAATGCCCACCCGTGGGGAGAGCGGTGAACCGAGCTTTCTTCTCATGGATTGCTGCAGTCCATCTGGAAGGAGATTTGTGGGAGGAAAGCTGGCTGGGGGCAGGTGTAGGAGCAAGACGTCTCACTACACACCTTCCAGAGTTTTGAGTCATGCCAGTGAACCTGTCAAAAATTATACTACCATTCTACCCCTCAAAGAAGGGACAGGAGTCCATGTGGAGATGTTTATGAAGGTCAGTTAGTGTTGTCTATATAGTTTCATGCTGCATGAAGATCCAAATTTTTCTTAAACACAAGTTTCTTTTTTTCACTCAATATATCCAGAAATCACTCTTCGTCAGACTGGCTGAGGATTTCTTGGCCACTGTAGGGTTCTTAGGTTCTTCTTTCTATGTGGCATCAGCTTGAAATATTTTGTTTAGCATATTTTTAATGGTTCCTGGATTTTGAGTCATTATTTAAAAAGCTGGGAACACATCTTATAATACAGAGTTTGGGGAAATTTTAGAAATAATGTTCTTTTTTCTACCATTTTATTCATTGTAATATGTTGAAATTGTTTAAGAAAAAGACGCTATGATGATGCCTGCTTACTCATAGTGAAATGTTGATATTGATTTGCTAAGAAGACCTTATAAATCATCTTGGAACAATCAGAAAATCATTAAGTATCTTTTAGTTAAAAAAGGTTTAAAAAAGAACAGGTTAATTTGTAGCCATTAGATCAAGGAACTCTTGTCATGGCCTGATCTCTGAATTGGCCAGGTCCTTTCTGTGATTAACATGGCACTTGATTTCTGTAATAATTGTCTCTCAGGTACAGAGTGGCCCAGAACATGGCCAGGTGATGAACCCAATTAGCAGACTGGCCCAGATCCAACAGGCGAAAAAGGAGAAGGAGCCAGAGTACATGCTCCTTACAGAGCGAGGCCTCCCACGCCGCAGGGAGTTTGTGATGCAGGTGGGTCCGTGCTGCTTGTGGATGGCCCTTCTCTCACCTTGTTCCATCTCAGAGCCTGGTGAGATCCAGGGCCTGATGCCTTCCTGAGGTGGCCTGGTCTAGTGGGACACTCCCTGCCGTCAGCATTATGATATTAAGACCATGCTGCTTTCAGTAACTTGGGTGCCTTACTCAAAGCCACAGGTGCTGCTGTTAGCCGGCGGGAGCAGAGACACAGGCACCGGGGTTTGGAAGAGCAAGGGGGGTGGGGCTGTGAGTGTGTTGTTTTCTTCATTACATCTACCTGCAGGTTTATGGTCTGTTCAGAAGATAAAGTTTATAAGTTAAACACTTTTCTTTCTTTTTTTGAGGTAGAGACAGAGTCAGAGAGAGGGACAGACAGGAATGGAGAGAGATGAGAAGCATCAATCATCAGTTTTTCGTTGCGACACCTTAGTTGTTCATTGATTGCTTTCTCATATGTGCCTTGACCGTGGGCCTTCAGCAGACCCAGTAACCCCTTGCTCGAGCCAGCGACCCTGGGTCTAAGCTGATGAGCTTTGCTCAAACCAGATGAGCCTGCGCTCAAGCTGGCGACCTCGGGGTCTCGAACCTGGGTCCTCCACGAACCAGTCCAATGCTCTATCCACTGCGCTACCGCCTGGTCAGGCTAATACTCTTGATTGTAAATTTCATACCTCTGTGACTTCAGTGTGACTATTATAAACAATAGTGTTATAAGTCAGACTAAAGGTAACTGTTTGTACTGGCCTGACCAGGCGGTGGCGCAGTGGATAGAGCATCAGACTGGGAAGTGGAGAACCCAGGTTCGAGACCCCGAGGTCGCCAGCTTGAGCGTGGTCTCGTGACTTGAGCAAAAAGCTCACCAGCTTGGTCCCAAGGTCGCTGGCTCAAGCAAGAGGTTACTCGGTCTGCTGAAGGCCCGGGGTTGGGGCACATATGAGAAAGCAATCAATGAACTAAGACAGGGGTCTCAAACTCAACTCAGCATGTGGGCCGCAGAGCAAGATCACAGCTGTTTGGCGGGCTGCACTAGGTCTACAAAAGGCAACTATTACGCAACACTTTTCTCACTGCAGTTGAAAACAAAAAAAAAATCAGTACAACAAGCACAATCGTACATGCAGTTTACTCAGTGTCACAAAACGACCAGAAACTGTAGTTCACATCACAACTGCTGTTAACTAAGCTAATATCTAGCTAGGATGCTAGAGAAATGAAAAATACAAGTAGGCCCCTAGGCTTACTTAATTTTATCCAAAATATTTTGAACTTCGTGGATTAGTCTGCGGGCCGCACAAAATTGTTCGGCGGGCCGCATGCGGCCTGTGGGCCGCGAGTTTGAGACCCCTGAACTAAGGCGTCGCAACAAAAAACTGATGATTGATGCTTTTCATCTCTCTCCGTTCCTGTCTCTCTGTCCCTGTCTGTCTTTCTCTCTGACTCTCTGTCTCTGTAAAAAAAAAAAAAAAAAAAAAAATGCTTGTACTGTCCAGTCTGATCATGTCATTGACCAATCAGTATAGTTCTTTCATGAATGTTGATTATTTTTGTCCACATTAACAAGTGAGATGAAGGTAAAACAAAGACATATCGGAACTCCTCTTATTTGTAAACAATATGGGTAATTCTCTGCTCAATCTGCTAATTTTCACACACTGGAGGAATTTTGTTTTTTGGGTTTTTTTGTTTTGTTTTGTTTTGTTTTTTGTATTTTTCTGAAGCTGGAAACGGGGAGAGACAGACAGACTCCCGCATGTGCCCGACCGGGATCCACCTGGCACGCCCACCAGGGGGCAACGCTCTGCCCACCAGGGGGCGATGCTCTGCCCCTCCGGGGCGTCACTCTGTTGCGACCAGAGCCACTCTAGCACCTGGGGCAGAGGCCAAGGAGCCATCCCCAGCGCCAGGGCCATCTTTGCTCCAATGGAGCCTCGCTGTAGGAGGGGAAGAGAGAGACAGAGAGGAAGGAGAGGGGGAGGGGTGGAGAAGCCATTGGGCGCTTCTCCTGTGTGCCCTGGCCGGGAATCGAACCTGGGACTTCTGCACGCCAGGCCGACGCTCTACCACTGAGCCAACCGGCCAGGGCCTTTTTTGTTTTTTGGTTTTTTTTAATTGATTTTAGAGAGAGAAAGGGGGAGAGAGAGAAAGAAACATCAGTTTATTGTTCCACTTATTTATACATTCATCAGTTGAGTCGTGTATGTGCCCTGACCGGGGATGGAACCTGCAACCTTGGCGTATTGGGACGACGCTCTACCATTTGAACTACTTGGCCAGGGCTCAGTGTTTTGTACTAGTTACAGTGTCATGACTGAGACTTGACACACTTTAAAGCTTAATCTTTATTATTAACCTTTTCTCTGTCCCTTAAGTCTAGAATAGACATTCAGCAAAACTACTTAATCCTTGCTCTGTAGAGTTTGCAGGCTTTAGTGGTTTGAAACCTCCACCATGGCTGTTTCCATAGCTGGTCACGGAGTTGGGAGAAGATGAGCAGCACAGTTACGTATTATTTCCACTGTAAAGACACAATAGGTGTAAAGAATTTCAAAAGCAAAGGTAACTAAAATGTAGTCATATTAGGAAATGGTCAATCTTAAGTATTCATTGCTTGTCTATAAAAGTAATTTAATTATAAGTTTACATAATATACTACTTGATAATGGCTGCTGCAGGCCAACTCCCAGGCACCACTGGGAGGGCATCTGGCTTCTGGCCTTTGCTGGGTCCATTGGCCCGCACATCAATTCCTGACCAGTCTTTACTGTGAAGGTTTAAGCACTGATATGCGCCCTTCCTTCTTTTATGCAGGTGAAGGTGGGAAACCATACTGCAGAAGGAACAGGCTCCAATAAGAAGGTGGCCAAACGCAACGCAGCTGAGAACATGCTTGAGATTCTTGGTTTCAAAGTCCCGCAGGCTCAGCCCACCAAACCAGCCCTTAAATCAGAAGAAAAGGTGACTGCTTGGGCTCTGTGTCTTTGCTCTTTAATTGCAAGATGACCTCTCCCCTCATCCTGGAGGACTTTGGCACCTCCAGGGCCAAGCTTTAGGCCAAGTTTCATCTCCATTCAGACCATTATAATGTGGTCAGAAGGGAAGTTGCACAAATAACTCTGGGTGAAGTTGTTAGTGTTTCAGCATCTTTGTGGTCCAGGATGCTTTGCTGGAGGGCAGCCTGCTTCTCCCCGTTAGTAGGATGCTGGGTAATTAGGTTTGAAATGAATGAATGTGTGATTCCATCATTTGTGCTCTTTGAATGATACCCACATAAAAGACTCAGGAACTTGGGATTTTGTTTGTGTGGAGCAGGTTTTGGTTTTTCTGGGACACTGAGATGGTGTGATTTTAGAATCGGGACAAAATCCATAGTGTTTAGACTTGAGATTTCTTTTTTATAAATTTAACACTAAAGATAATCCCATATAGGAAATTTTGCTTCTCCCAAGACTGTTAAAGCAGTACCCTCAACAAAAGCTTTGACTGACCATGTCTCCAGTCGCTGAGTGCTCCTCTCAGGATAAACGGGAAAACCGTGGCCTGATTCATTCACCTCTGCCAGTTGCATCGGCCATGAGAATGGCATATACTGTGGCCACCTGGTTAATAAGTGGGACCCAAACACTCATCATAGAATTTGCATAGATCCTGGACTTGGCTTTTGGGTTTTTCGTTCCAATATCTTACCTCTCAGAAAGGAGACTTTGCGTTTGACAAAATTTTTATCTAGTAATATTTCCCCCTAAGTTTGTCATCTCTGGAAATGTCACCTCATCTCTTAATTGGATATTATTAGCTCCAGGAAGTAATGTTTAGTCTGAATCTAAAAGCGTCTTTCCCCACCTTGGGCTCTACCAATTTAGTATCGTCTGGCTCCTTCTGTTTAATGCTCCTCTCTCTCCCTATGAGTGCACATGGAGGCTCCGCATTCAGTCCATACGCGGTGAGGCTCTGGGGACAGGCTGGCGTGGATGGGCCTGTACACTAGGGAGAGCGGGCCTTTGCCTTCGGGCTTGCTGGGCAGCAGAAGCAAATCCATGGTCAGGCTTTGGGAGGACTTTTGCTGATTGCCGCCTCATATTTCAAAAGTATAAAAACCAAAGTCTAATGCTAATTAGAGTTCTATTTTTTCAGACAGCAGGAACTAATTTTTTAATGGTTTGATTTATACTCATAGCCTTTTTTTTTTTTTTTAAGACACCCATCAAGAAACCAGGGGATGGAAGAAAAGTAACCTTTTTTGAACCTGGCTGTGGGGATGAAAATGGGACTAGTAAGTGATGTTAACATTGTCTTGATCGAATGTGATTCTGGGGTTTCCATTGTTCCTGGTAATAGTTAGCCCAGTGGACGAGTTAAGGTGTGTTCAGTTCTTCATCCCTTTGCTAATGTGTACGCTGAGGGTGGGCTGCTGTGAGGTTTTGTAATGTCTCTCCAGGCAGGCAGTGCTTGTGGACTTCTGTTGATTAGTCTATGTGTCCCTCCCTAGGCAATAAAGAGGACGAGTTTAGGATGCCTTATCTTAGTCATCAGCAGCTGCCTGCTGGAATTCTTCCCATGGTGCCCGAGGTTGCCCAGGCTGTAGGAGTCAGTCAAGGACATCACACCAAAGATTTTACCCGGGCAGCTCCGAATCCTGCCAAGGCCACGGTAACTGCCATGATAGCCCGTGAATTGTTGTATGGGGGCACCTCGCCCACAGCTGAGACCATTTTAAAGAATAACATCTCTTCAGGCCACGTACCCCATGGACCTCTCACAAGACCCTCTGAGCAGTTGGACTATCTTTCCAGAGTCCAGGGATTTCAGGTAACTGCTCGGCCTGAGCTGTGTGGTCTGGACCTCAGTGCAGTCATCTGGGTTCCTTTCAGAAAACCCAAACTGTGCACTTTGTTCTTTAAATTAAGTTCTTTGTCTAGGGGGATGAGGGGCTAGCATGGTAGAAGGGTTGTTCTGAGGAAGGGTAGGGAGGTGTGGAAAGTGTTATAAGACTGTATGATAAGAGAAAATTCTTGACCTTTGGTAATAAAATTTTAAATATCCAAGCCAACCTTAGTAGTACTAAAACCTCTGATCCTAGTGGTAGTTACAGATTTAGATCTCAGTGAGGACAGACTCATAGTGCTCACCTGGTTGGAAAGGACATGGCTTATTTTAGAGCAGGGTGGGTTTTCTTGTTTGTTTACTGAGGGAGAGGGGGGGAGAGAGAGACAGGAAGGGAAAGAGATGAGAAGCATCATCTCCTAGTTGCATTGCTTGAGTTGTTCATTGATTGCTTCTCATATGTGCCTTGACTGGGGGGCACAAGCCAAGTCAGTGACCAGTGATTTTGGGCTCAAACCAGCAACCATGGGATCATGTCAATGATACATACCATGCTCAAATTGGCAACCCCTCACTCAAGCTGGTGTGCTCAAGTCAGATTAGCCCGCATCAAGCCAGCAATCCTGTGGTCTTGAACTTGGGACCTCAGTATCCCAGATTGACGCTCTATCCACTGCGCCCCTGACAGCCTTTTGGGCTGATTGAGCAGAAGTTAGTGTCCCTGTGTCAGGCCAAGACCAGAGAGAGAGGTGTCATTTCCTTCGCTGGGCTCAGAGCAACATCCCCATTACCCCATTCATATTCACTGCTTGCCTACGCTTGCCTCAGTTTTCTTTTCCCCTTTTAGGTTGAATACAAAGACTTCCCCAAAAACAACAAGAACGAATTTGTGTCTCTTATCAATTGCTCCTCTCAGCCACCACTGATCAGCCACGGTATTGGAAAGGACTTGGAGTCTTGCCATGATATGGTATGTTCTCCCACACAGTGGGCCTGGTTCTAGCCTGTTGCTGGCCTCAGGAAGATAGGGGGAGAGGTCTCCCGCAGACTTCAGACAGTTAATTGTTTTATGGATTTTATTTTTATTTTTAAAATTTTTTTGCAAGGGAGGGAGGGACAGACAGGAATGGAGAGAGATGAGAAGCATCAACTCATAGTTGTGGCACCTTAGTTGTTCATTGATTGCTTTCTCATATGTGCCTTGACTGGAGGGAGGGGGCTACAGCAGAGCGAGTGACCCCTGCTCGAGCCAGTGTCCTTTGGGCTTAAGCCAGCGACTATGGGGTCATATCTGTGATCCCACACTTGAGCCAGCGATCTCGTGCCCAAGCTGGCAGCCTCAAGGTTTTGAACCTGGGTTCTCTGTGTCCCAGGCCAGTGCTCTATCCACTGCACCACCTCCTGGTCAGGCTCTTAATTTTTTATTTTTAAATTGATTTTTGGAGAGAGAGGAACAATTGACCTGTTCCTGTATGTGCCCTGACTAGGGATTGTACCCACAACCTCTGTGTTTTGGGGTGACACTCTGACTATCTGGCCAGGGCTAGATTTCATATTTTTGAAGACTTCTAAGTTCACTGGATTGATTTCACATTCTTTTTATGAGAATTCACCAGCTTTAGTCAACCCATCCCTTGCCGACCTTGAGTCCTGGAACTCCTCCAGATACCATATTCGGTTCACCTCCCACCAGAAGCAGGACTTGCAGGCCCAAGTTCTGGCAGCTGTAGAAAGCTGCTTACTTTGGTTTTCTATTCAGATGAAATTTTTGTTGTAAGAAATACTGAAGCCGAAAAGGAATTGATAAATCTACATAAACTTCAGCACATTCACCTGATGGAATATAATGCATTCATCATATTGTCTCCAAAGATAATGTAATCTAACAAGAAAAGATGATTTTTTTAAAAAGCAGGATATAAAGTATGTACAGTCCAGTTACCACAGGGTTAAAAATACTGGAAGAAAATATTATATATAATACAATTAATAGGTGGTTTAATGATGTAACCTTAGATACTTTATATTTTTATTTTAAATTAAAAATTCAGACATTATAGAAGAGGGTTATTTAGTGGGACCACCTGCTTTGTTGGGTAATAGGAGACTCTTCCCTCCCTAATCAGTGTGGTCCCGAGCATGGCTGTGGTCTGACTTTTCTTATTCCCTGCTAGGCTGCACTGAACATTTTAAAGTTGCTGTCTGAGTTGGACCAACAAAGTACAGAGATACCAAGAACAGGAAATGGACCAATGTCTGTGTGAGTGAGCTAATTTACATGGAAAGGCTGTTCTCTTTTTCTTCTTTGCATTAAATTCAAACTGCGCACCCCTGTAGTGAAACAGTGCCGCAGTCACTTCCTGTCCTGTTCCCTGGAAAGCTTGCCAAGTTTGGGGCAGGGAACTCCACTCCCTATTTATTTATGTATTTATTTATTTTATTATTTTTGTATTTTTCTGAAGTGAGAAGTGGGGAAGCAGACAGACTCCCGCATGTGACTGACTGGGATCCACCCAGCATGCCCACCAGGGGGTGGTGCTCTGCCCATCTGGGGCGTTGCTCTGTTACAAACGGAACCATTCTAGTGCTTGAGGCAGAGGCCATGGAGCCATCCTCAGCACCCAGGCCAACTTTGCTCCAGTGGAGCCTTGGCTGCGGGAGGGGAAGAGAGAGACAGAGAGGAAGGAGAGGGGGAGGGGTGGAGAAGCAGATGGGCGCTTCTCCTGTGTGACTAGGCTGGGAATCGAACCCGGGAACTTCCACATGCCAGGTTGACGTTCTACCACTGAGCCAATCGGCCAGGGCCCCCACTTATTTATTATTTTTTTAATTTAATTTTGAATAGTTACTATATTCACATGATTCTGAATTCAAAATTATTTTAAAAGGTATGCTATGATAAATCTTGCCCCCGTGCCACCCCTATTCATCTCATTCTCCCCGCCCTCTACCCAGAGATCACATTTTTTTAGTTTCTTATGTTTAGATACTTCATTTTTCTTTATGTGAATATAATCATATACTTCTTCCTTTCTCCCCCAAAGATAACATACCATATTTTCCCATGTATAAGACTCACCTCAATTTTAGGGCCCAAAATTTGGAGATAAAAAATGTATTACATAAAGTTATTGAACTCAAGTTTTATTCATCATAAAATTCATACAACTCCTCATCACTGTCAAAACTCCCATCCATTAGCTTGTCCTCATCTGTGTCTGATGACGAATCACTGTCTTCAATAATGAGCACAAAAACAGGTGCAAAAAAGTGGGAAATGCAAGTAAAAAACAACAAAACTACAACCACTGTATGAGACGCACCCTGTTGTTAGACCCCAAATTTTTCAGGAAAAGGTACGTCTTATACATGAGGAACTACGATACTGTGAATACATTCTCCTCCTTGCTTTTTTCAGTTGATGGTATATCCTGTGAACACTTGACTATAATCCAGTTATAATCTGAGGCCTGTGCTTTTGGGCTTTTGAGTGGCTGTGAATCTCTTTTTAACATGGGTCCGATTCTCTTAAATTTCAAAGCTAAAAAAAAAAAAATCAAAGCTAGTGTCATTTTCATTTTTTTTTTTTTTCCTTAAAGGTGTGGGAGGTGCTGAACCCCTTCTGGCCATGAACCATTATAAAATCCCCAACATATACTGAAAATACTGAAACTGCTTTGAAAATTTGGAATTTCTGATACCTCCAGTGGGCCGAGAGACGTGGTGGGTGCAGAATGGAGACAGCAGTGGTGGAAGGCGGGAACGCAAGGAGGCAGCCGGGGCTGTGTGCCCATGTGCTACGGCTTGTCCCACGTGGCCAGCTGCTGCCGTGGGGCGGCGGGGCCTGCCAAGCCCGGGCTCAGTTGGGAAACCAGCAGGTCCATGCCCTGGACACCTCAGTGCTTGGTTTGGGGTTTTATTTTTTTGTTCATATTTTTTGCTGTGTGAAAGAAGAAACAAAGCAGAAAGCATGACCCCTTCTCAAACTGGCTCACTCGAACACTTTGGGACAAATCCTGGACGCCCATGCCGGAGAGAGGCCTTAGAACAGCTGGCCTGGAGCTGAAAGCACCAGAGAAAAATCAGACGCTTCCTACTCAGCGCAAGCTAACCTTTCTAGCGTGCTATGGCCCACCACCTCCCGTGGTACCACCCATCACCACTGCTTTCTCTTCCAAAAGAGACACATATTCTTAGTTTCATTATTTTCTTTTGATTGAAATGACACTATATAAATTTTGAGTTTCTCAATTGTATCTAGTTACATAGCACAGTTTAGAAACTTCTGAGACTGACTTTATCAGTAATCTAACCGGCAAAGATTAAATTCATGTGTATGTGCTTATACATTATTTTATTGGACTAACCCAGGATCATTTCAGTGATGCAAATTGTATGCCCTCTGGTTTAGCTGAAACAGCCCTTGGACTTCTCAGAAACTTTGATGAAGTCTCCCACAGTTGTATAAATTGGACATTTTGAGAATTTTAAACTTTAAACAATCATTTGGCTTCTTTTCTATTTCATTTTTGTTAATGCAACAGTACCTAAATGAACTGGTTTTTGTTTGAAAAGTTATTAAAATTGTGTGTATAGACATATGGCTCTTGAGGGCACATAGCTTTCACTACACTACAGGGTGTGAACTCCATGTAGTACATGTAAACTGCAGATCGGTTTTCCCGAGTGCTTCACACTGTTGATTACATCTCCATGTAGGGCTGAAAGGAATGACCTATGTTGATCTCTAAAACTGTGTTGCTTTTGATGTTGTGTTACTGTGCACAGAAGTGTGTGCGCTAAGGTTTTGCACATGGTCCAGATGGAAAGCACGGTAGCTTTGCAAGTTAAGTCCTGCTTCGATTCATTGTTTATGCTGGAAATTTTTCTCCCCATGGAATGTAAGTAAAACGTAGTGTTTGTCACCAATAAATGGTAATACTAAATTTTTTTTGTTAATTTATTCTCAAATGCCACTACTGCTAGGTTGGGTCGCCCCCCCCCCCCCAACTTGTTCCCAATCCTTTTTTTTTTTTAAGGAAAAAAAACTTTGTAATGCTTGTGATTCTATTTGGGAAAAATTCTGAATATCTGAAGTAACTTTATATCAACCATTGATCAATAAACAGCTACTAATGAGTATTTTGGTCCTGTTGAGCAGTAACTAAAGAAGTCAGGGAAGATGTGAGTGAGGGCACAGAAGCATGGCATGGGGGGCACCGAGGGGAGGGAGATGCCTCTCATTGAACCTGACATTGTTAGCGGAAGAAATGACCTGGAGGCGACCTCTGACACCAAGACAGTCTCTTCACTTCCTCCTGTGTGCTCACACTCAGAGGAGTAAAGGTGAGGCATTGCTTTCTAGACTGGCTGAGGAGGGGGCTGGGGGTTTTCTCAATTTCAGAAATGCTCGGAAAAGCTGTTCCCTATACAACCAGCCTTTGGATTGGACTGCCACAAGGAAAGCTTTCAGAGTATGGGGAGATGCTGGGGGCAGTGGGGACTCAACACTGCAGGCACAGAAGTGGTGAAAGGAAACTACATTTCCCTTCCTCAGTCCTAGACTCAGCCATTTCTTCAGGGAGCACTGTCTCCTTGAGTGACAGATAGCTATAGAAGCCAAGATCTGGTTGCTCAGAGCATTCATGCTTCTGAGGTGGTTCTGGGTCCTCTGAGCAGACAGGAAATATGTCTATTAATGTACACACATGTATTTATATATGTTTAAATAAAGCCATGCATTTATACTGATTCCTCCAGCAACTCCAGGTTCCCTACAACCTTCCTGTTCTGTTCTTAGTACTTTCTCCAACATGGAGACTAGCCAGTCTCCCAGCCTTGCCAACCACCTCCTCCCCTTGCCATCTAGCGTGCCTGCCCTGTGTTCTTAGGTGCCTGTGGAGGGTGCATTGCCTCGCCTCTCAGTATGCATACTGGTGACAGAACACTTAGAAGTAACTCAGAGCTACTAGTGGCTGTTTGCACTTGGCCCTCATTGACAGCACTCCAGCAGAAAGTTGCTTTGGAAAGATGTCCAGATGGGACACTCTTGAATGTTCTGATTGTAAACTTTCAAACCAGCCTTGCCTGTGAACAGGCCCTGTCACTGCCATCTGCTAAGGGCTCACTCATTCTGCAGTACCTTTTACTTGTCCCCATGGGCTTTGAAAGAGCTCTCTGGGAATGGAGAGTTTGCACTACATTTTATTCCAATGTGATCTCTCTTTAAGAGTTGCAAGAAACTTTGAGCCCCATCTAGGTACTTCTGTCCATGGGACAAGGTATGCAATCCTCGTTTTTAGAATGTAGGCAGGCCCTGGCCGGTTGGCTCAATGGTAGAGTGTCGGCCTGGCGTGCGGGGCACCCGGGTTCGATTCCCGGCCAGGGCAGGTAGGAGAAGCGCCCATTTGCTTCTCCACCCCCCCCCCCCTTCCTCTCTGTCTCTCTCTTCCCCTCCCACAGCCAAGGCTCCATTGGAGCAAAGATGGCCCGGGCGCTGGGGATGGCTCCTTGGCCTCTGCCCCAGGCACTAGAGCGGCTCTGGTCACTGCAGAGCGACGTCCGGGAGGGGCAGAGCATCGCCCCCTGGTGGGCGTGCCGGGTGGATCCTGGTCGGGCGCATGCAGGAGTCTGCCTGACTGTCTCTTCCCGTTTCCAGCTTCAGAAAAATACAAAAAAAAAAAACAAAACAAAAAAAGAATGTAGGCAGAAAAGCAGACAGGAAGGCACCTAAGAGGTAGGTCTAAAATTAAAGGCTCTGAGTCAGCCACAGTAAAACTTGGTCTTAAGATTTGTAGAGCATTGATCCTCGAAGGCAGAGGCTCCTTGTGGTCCTTACAATAGACAAGCTTGGGATGCCATCCCCTCATAGTGGTGTGCTGACATTGTCGTTCCTCTTAGCGCAGGGAGATGTTAATGAGTGAAGACAATTTCCCTCCAGCTGGGTTTTTTGTTTTTTAAAGTCTTAGATCTGTCACTTCTGATTCTAGGTTTTTTTCCACAGCTCGCTGAGCTAATATGTGTGGCTTTGCAGGACAAATGGCCAGTGACATATGCCTTGGCCTGGATTCCAAGGTCTGTTGAGGCAGTGATTTTTTAATTTAAAAGTAAACCGTGCAAGTTTTGGAAGTGTGCCTTGCACATGCAATGGTGTATTGAACACAAAGCTGGGCTGTGAGGTGTGCTCTGAGCACCTGGAGCTTGGCAGGGTGCAGGCAGGATCTGTCTGCCAGCTCCCCAGCTGCAGCAACCTTCAGCCATTAGGAATGGCCCTGCTTCCTTAGGCTATAGTAGAAGCAGCAATTGTGGGATGGGGTGGGTGTCGTCTTCTCTGACCTTTGACATTGCTGAGCTTGGATGAATTAGTGGGCAGTTGCTTCTACTTTGGCGTAAGGCTCTATCAGAATCCTAGTGTCACTTCAGACTTCAAAAATATCTGCCTTGTTAATCATGTATTGTGCTTGATATCCCAGAGGTCCCTTTGTTTTTCTTTTCCTGTTGTTCCGACTGGGTGTTTTCTGCTGCCTTGTCTTCCAGATTGCTGACTTGGTCCTCTGCTTGATTCCCTCTAATGTATTCATTTCTGACTGGTTCTTGTTTTTTGATTTCTTTGCTTTCACCAAGCTCACCTCTTTTACCCTTAAGTTCGTTGAGCATCCATATTGCTGTGTTGACTTTGTTCTATTCTTTCATTTGGGACATGCTTCATCTCATTGTGGCTGACTTCATATGTTCATTTCTGAGTTTGGTAGATCTGCTACATCTCCCAGTCTTGATAGAATGGCCTATGTAGCAGATGTCTTGTGAGGCTCGGAGCCACAGTCTCCCTGGCCACCTGAGCCTGGTGCTTCAGCGGCCTTGTGTGCACCATCCTGTTGCAGTTGAGCCTTGATTGCTGTTTTCTTGTTAGTGGTAGGGCTGACCCTCCAGCTGCTTAGCTGGGAGTTGGCCCTTCTGCCACATGGAGGTGATCCCATGGGAAAGAACTTGCTTTAGTGGTCTGTCAGCCAACTCCAACCTTTGGGTGTGGTGTTTGTGGAGGTGGTCTGAAGCTAGCCACCAGGTGTGTTAGATCTGAAGTATCTTAAGAGGAGCTCCAGTGTAGGCCAAGATCAGCTATCTGTGCCTGGTTTGGGACTGTGTGGTGGTGGGAGCTACAAAGTGATCTGTAGTTGGGCACCCTGCTGCTGGGCTTGGAGGCTCCTGGGAGAGGCTATGCTACAAACCGAGGCTGGCTGCCACTCTTCTCAGACTTGGTGCCACCTAATGGGAGTTACCCTGCAAGTTGAGACTGGTGCCCTGTGCCAGGCTTGGGAGTGCTTAGCTAGAGGTTTAGGGTACATGAAGCTAGCTGCTCCTTGTTTGGGGTTTGTGGCCTTCTGAGAGATTTCAGTAAATTCCACAGCACCCATGGAGGAAGAGTGGAAAAGTTGCTGGGAATGACTTGGGCACATGGGTTGGGTGGGGTGCCAGGGAGACACAGGTGATGTGAATTAGAGATCAGTGTTAGTTTAATGGAGAGCTCAGATTGGTGCTGCCTTTGCTTTGGTCCCTGGGAGGAGCTGTCCTGACCCTCCAGCCTTTTCCCTGAAGCTAGTCAATTCAGTTCCTCCTCATAGGCCCCTGGAGCTTTCTGAGTTGCTGTCCCAGGCTGAGGGGACTGGTGTGGGGCTGGCAACCCTCACTCCTCTGGGGGGACTCCATCCACAGCCAAAAGACTCTCCCTGATTCTTCATCATCACACGTGAGGGTGGGGCCTTCCCATTCTGGGTCTCTGTCTCTCCTACCAACCAGCCTTGTCCTTATTTCCTATTTATCACCATAGTAAGAGGACTTGTTCAGCTAGTCTTGTGGTGGTTCTAGAATTAGTTGTAATTTGGATGTGGTCGTGGGAGGAGGCAAGCAGTGTGTATACCTACTTCACCATTTGACTGTTAAGTCCTCAGAAAAGTTTTGAAGCTTCACTAACTGGCTAGGGTGCTCGGCAGGCACCATCTCAGGGACTCCTTCCCTCCTTCTAGCTTGAGATCTGTAGTCAAAACAGAGCTTGCTCTCTCTAGGGTTGGCTCCAGCTTCACTTTGGAGCTCGGGAGCGGCTCTCCAGTCATCTTAGGATTCTAAGCGGCTGTCTGGGGAGTGGCAGGACCTGGTGGGTGCTGAGCTCCCTTCTCCCCTGTGGCCCCAATTGGAGACAAGTCATGTCTGTCTTCTCAGTTCCTGGGAGCAGCATTTCCCCTCCATACGCAGAAGGGTTGACTTAACTGCAAGAACATGGATGTTTTCCTGTGCAAGGTAAATAAACCGCTTCTCTCATTTTGTTTCCCACCTTGACCTATAGAATTGTGGCTTTATTTCATGTGGACAGTGCTTATTTCATGTTCACATTGCCAAGTTTTTTTCTCACATCCAGTTTATAAGGGAGGGAAGCCAGAAATAGGTCAACGAATTCATAGTTTAGGGTTGCTTTTTTCCATCACTTCACACAGGAGTTTTTAACCCTTTGAGTAGTGAGTTTTTTTTCATGCTCGTTGACCTCCCAGATTGGTTCTATTTTCTTCAAAAAATGAAATTAGGCCCTGCCGGTTGGCTCAGTGGTAGAGCGTCGGCCTGGCGTGCAGGAGTCCTGGGTTCAATTCCCGGCCAGGGCACACAGGAGAAGCGCCCATTTGCTTCTCCACCCCCCTCCCTTCCTCTCTGTCTCTCTCTTCCCCTCCCGCAGCCGAGGCTCCATTGGAGCAAAAAGATGGCCTGGGCTCTGGGGATGGCTCCTTGGTCTCTGCCCCAGGCGCTAGAATGGCTCTGGTCGCGACAGAGCGACACCCCTGGTGGGCAGAGCATCGCCCCCTGGTGGGCGTGCCAGGTGGATCCCGGTCGGGCGCATGTGGGAGTCTGACTGCCTCCCTGTTTCCAGCTTCAGAAAAATTAAAAAAATAAAAATGAAATTAGTTCCAGTTATACTTTTATTAACTTAAAATCATGTTTGTTTGATAACCAATTTATGGAACAAGAAGAACATATATTTGCCTTTTTGTAATGTTGCCTTACATATTTTTAAAATAAATTTTTTTTTTTGGATGGTCAGGAGGCACAATGACGTATGTGGAACGTCCATACTACTCAAAGGGTTAAACAACTGCTTTACCACCTATCACGTAGCAACCCCAAAGAAGGGTATTAATGTTCCTTTGTAAAAAGATAAGTAATCTGAGTGACTTACTTAGAAATAAGGATTTTATGGAGACCAGGAGGGGGATAAAAGTCTTCATTATGAAAGTATCCGAGCACCATAAACCTGTCCTTAAGAGGTTCTTAAGATACATTAAGTTTAGGGCTTTTTATATTGCTGATTACAGATACAATACTATGAAATGTGTGCATCTTGGCAAGTCACACAAATGATTCTTTACTTACACTGCCAAATGAAAAGCATCAGAAAACAGACAAAAATACAGAGGACAAGAAAAAGACAAATTGACATCAACCTCAAAACAAGGATTTAGTAACAAAAGTCTCCACAGTGTCCGTCAAAATTTTTAAATTATCCAAACAGTATAAACGCGCAACTCAAATCAGTGTCATATACTGAATTATTAATACTTTTCCCTTGAAGATACAAACTGGAAAAGTCATGTTTATGATCACACAAACCACCTAATTTGCTCAGGATTCAGAGTAAAGCAAAGCAACATTTAATATTTTTTACAAGATGGAAGTTGTAACAAGTTCAAAAGGAAAACTTGCTTTGTTTTTACACAGCTGTGCTCTGAAGTCTATCAGCTTTCCTCAGAAACCATCCTGGGCTTTAGTAGCCAAATCACAGTTCAAAGCAGTGTCACGCTGGCCGCCTGAAGGTACCCTTGGAGATACTGGAGCGCTTCTGCATTGAGGCTAGTGCTCACCATTGATGGAACCTACAAGAGTCGGGAAACACACAAACTGGCTGTTGGTGATCCTCCCATACTAGCACATAAGCCATCTCTTCAGGAGAGCCACCACAGCTCTGGGAAGGGCAGTCCCCCACCTATGACTGTTAAAGGCATTCCCAAGTAATTCAACCACTTTTCTGTCTTCAAAAATTAATAGGTCAGCCTGACCAGGCGGCGCAGTGGACAGAGCGTCGGACTGGGATGCAGAAGGACCCACATTCGAGACCCCGAGGTCGCCAGCTTGAGCGTGGGCTCATCTGGTTTGAGCAAAGCTCACCAGCTTGCACCCAAGGTCGCTGGCTCAAGCAAGGGGTTACTCGGTCTGCTGAAGCCCCACGGTCAAGGCACATATGAGAGAGCAATCAATGAACTAAGGTGTCGCAACGAAAAACTAATGATTGATGCTTATCTCTCTCAGTTCCTGTCTGTCTGTCCCTATCTATCCCTCTCTCTGATACTATCTCTGTAAAAAAAAAAAAAAAATTAATAGGTCAAAAATGTGGAGCCTGACCAGGTGGTGGCGCAGTGGATAGAGCATCGGACTGGGATGCGGAGGACCCAGGTTCGAGAACCCGAGGTTGCCAGTTTGAGCGCGGGCTCATCTGGTTTGAGCAAAGCTCAACAGCTTGGACCCAAGGTCACTGGCTCAAGCAAGGGTTACTTGGTCTGCTTAAGGCCCCTGGTCAAGGCACATATGAGAAAGCAATCAATGAACAACTAAGGTGTCACAACGAAAAACTGATGATTGATGCTTCTCATCTCTCTCCGTTCCTGTCTGTCCCTATCTATCCCTCTCTCTGACTCTGTCTCTGTAAAAAAAAAAAAAATGTGGATACATAAGGAATTACTCTTGTTCACTGCAATAGAGGCAACGTGATTATAATGTTTTTAAAAAGTTCTTATGGGTTAGTGATAATGAAATACATATGGGTGAAATGACATGCTAAGGCTTGCTCTAAAATTCCCCAGCAAAGAAAAGAAAGGAACACTTAAAACATTGGCAGAATATAGTAATTATTGAAGGTTGGTACGTGAGGGTATGTTGTACTGTTCCTATATATTTTTGAAGTTTTCCGTAATAAAACAATGAAAAATATAAATTTCTCTTAAGACTCTGTAAAAGGTGATGGTTAATGGGACAATACAGCCACTATTAGGTTTATTCTATGTTCTATTATTTAATTTAAATATGCTGCAGTTACATAAAATCAATAAATGCTGGCATTTTAATAGGATTATTTCAATCTGGGTAAGTAATACATTTCTAGTCAAAGGGCTTTATCTCTGATTTACTTTTTTTTTTTGAGAGAGGGATAGATAGGGACAGACAGGAAGAGACAGGAAGGAGGAGAGATGAGAAGCATCAATTCATAGTTGCGGCATCTTAGTTGTTCATTGATTGCTTTCTCATATGTGCCTTGACCAGGGGGCTAAAGCACAGCCAGTGACCCCTTGCTCAAGCCAGCGACCTTGTGGTCTTGTCTATGATCCCTCAGTGTCCTGGGCTGACAATCTCTGATTTACTTCTAAAATCATTCGCTTGAAATATTTTTGTGGCCCATCATTTTAAAGAAAAATAAGCCTTAACTGTAACTCACTGGGATGTTGTTTGATTATACTGACGACGAAAGGTACCAGAACTACTACTGCCCTCTCAACTTCCTAGAAATGTCTCCATCAATCACAGCGTTCCTTGACCACAAAGGTACTTACCCTTCCTGGACAGGCAGTGGACAATTTGTGAAGTGACTGTGCCAGGTGAATCTTGGGGTTGGTCACCATCTGACCTACAGGATCATGCTCTTTTTTCCCAGCAAATGCCAACTGTGAGAAGGCAGTCTGGTATCCTGGTGTGTCTTCTATGTCAATAAAATGTTCTTCATCAGGAATGGAATCATCTTCAGGTAATTCAAAAAGGCCAATCAGAGACTGCAGTAAAGGAGTCCTGGGTTGGAAGAAAGCAGCATAAAAGGTTAGTACTTTGAAGTTTTATTTTATTTTATTTTTTAGTACTTTGAAGTTTTAAAGAATGAACAGCAATTCCTTAGAAACACGAATTATAGACCCACAGTCTCAAGAGTAATAAGGGACCATTGAACTCAAGAAGGACATCGGTGCTTATGCCTAACCAGAAACCATTTTTCAATTCTTTTGGCAGCCACAGCACCCTAATTTCTCTTGAAAACGACTCCTTCTTCTGAGCTCTCAGCCGGCTGTGTGACCCAGGCCTGGCTAGTTAGAAGGCTGTGTGCCTCAAGGCTAATGAAGGAAGTTCAATGCTATAAGGTAGAAGAAATAAGCCTCAAGATGTCACATCACTTTATGGAAGGGCTGTCTGAAACCATAAGAAAAGGAGAGGCAAGAGGTCAGCTTAGGTCTGCTGGACATTGAGCACAGCATGTAAGATCTTGACTTGGCCTGTTCAGTTTCTCTTAAAACTGAAGCCAGTTTACTTGAGCACTTACCATAAAACAATTTTAAAAGAGAACAGGGACTTTTACCAGACTTTCAAGGGACCTATGATTGCTTCCCCTGTCCCCCTCCCCCAATAAAAAGTATTAAGTCAGGAAACAAGATCATCTTAAGCCCAGGAGGATCCACTTGATGGTTGCTAGTGGAGAATCTGAAATCACAACTCCATTCTCTTGGCCCTCTAGCGAGTAAGCTTGGTTGATTTTGTAGCCATAGGAGGATGTATTAATTTCCAAGAACTTTAGAATGGGTACTTGCCATAGCTTGGTATACTCAGTGTCCATCATAGGGGGACATTCTGTTAATAATTTGGTTATGCCCACTGCACAAATCTTTTTCTCTACATTTCCAGATACTTTTTGAATTTCGGGAATAATGATTTTTTCCAAAACCATTCCAAACATTCTGTTAACCAAAACAAAATAAACTCAGTCAATATTAAATTAGACTACTACTATAATTAAAGTTAAATGCTTATTAGATGTTAATTTATGCTAAATGACTCCTTTTATGAATATAGAAAATACAAAATAACAAGGCTGCACTGAATGTAAGATATTTAGATACGACAAACATCAAACCTGGACCCTATCACATTTTGTGAATACTAAAGCCTATGCTCAATCTTTACATTTTTCAGTCTTGTTATTTAAAAAAATAACTCAAGAAACTCAGAAGAAAAAAGAATCACCCACCACCCACCAATAATTAGTTGTAACATTTTTGGATTATAAACTTCCCAACCTTCTACACCGACATAACCTATAAACTATGTAAATGTTAATGGTTATAGGAAAAAAAAAATTCTGTGTTGTTAACAAGTTTTTCACGATTCTAAATGATGCAAATGTCTCAGTTTTTACATTAATAAGTCCTTGGATGTGGGTATCAGAGAATGGACATTTAATGCTCTATAGATCATTCCAACTTAGGCACACCTAGCAGTGTGTCAACTGCTGGCTTCCTCACAGTCTCTACTGCTAGAAAGCCTGTTTGCTGGCACTGCTGCTCTTCTGGTTCATTTCTTACATTTTATTCAATCTGGAATTTTTTCCCTTTCACTACAGATAAACATGAGTTGTTTTTTTTTCTCCATCCTCATTTCCTTATAGTTTTCCTTTCTCTATTAATGGGGAATGCCACCTAACTACATTCTTTGCATATACACTGAGCAGTTTTATTGATCCAAACTTCTCTCATTTGAAAAATCACACTGTTAACAAAGGCAGACTCCTGAAAACACCACCAACCATCTAACATCACAAAGAACACTGGCTGTGGAGAGTGCCAGAGTGGGGAGTAACGGGGGGTTAAGGAAATGTTTACAGGGATTTCCTTCTTTATGATGCAACACCCCAAGAATATTTTGAAAGCCACAAAGATACTATCACTGCACCAAGAACTATGAAATCATCTATAAAACAGAGACGTTGATTTAAAAAAAATTCTAATTTTTGCTTTTAAAAATAAAATAGCCTGGCCTGTGGTGGTCCAGTGGATAAGCATCAACCTGGAATGATGAGGCTGCCCATTACAAACCTTGGGCTTGCCTGGTCAAAGGACATATGACAATCAGTGACAACTAACGTGAAGCAACTATGAGTTGATACTTCTCGCCCCACTCCTCCCACCCCGTAAAAATCTTAAAAAAAAAAAAAAGAAAAAAGTAAATAATAAAAACAAACTTACTTTGGTTGTATACCATCAAATATTTCTTGTAATGATAGTGCGCCATATTTTATGCAATACAAATTAATAAAGACTAAGAAACCTGTTGAAAGGAGATGTAGATTAACAACAGAGGTCTCACTGCACAAAACAAATTATTTAAAGTCTGCCAGATGAAATACCTGTCATCATTAAAAAAACAAACACCTAATGACTAACTTTAGCATCAATACTTGCCTTTTAATACAATTTTAACTTAAGAATTTCTACCTTTACAGTACAAAGTCTACATGCAGTCTCTGATTTATATTTCTATTAAAAATATTTTGGTATCGCCTGACCGGGTGGTGGCACAGTGGATAGAGCGTCGGACTGGGATGCGGAAGACCCAGGTTCAAGACCCCGAGGTCACCAGCTTGAGCGTGGGCTCATCTGGTTTGAGCAAAAGCTCACCAGCTTGGACCCAAGGTCGCTGGCTTGAGCAAGGGGTTACTCGGTCTGCTGAAGGCCCGCGGGGCAAGGCACGTATGAGAAAGCAATCAATGAACAATTAAGGTGTCGCAATGCGCAATGAAAAACTAATGATTGATGCTTCTCATCTCTCTCCGTTCCTGTCTGTCTGTCCCTGTCTATCCCTCTCTCTGACTCTCTCTGTCTCTGTTAAAAAAAAATTTGGTATGTAAACTTAAAAACTAATCTTTGGAACACAATATATTTGAAACTGGTTTGGTGTCTGAGGAATACAAACATCTTCCAAGTATTTTTTTCTAGGTAACCATAACACCTTAAGGATTTTAGCTACTTTCTTTTATTATTTCTGCAGGAACATCCAAATGATTTTACTTACTCTTGATGAACTTTGTTGTTTTGGAATTTTGAAGTCTTTGGAAAAGTAGAATGAAGATTTGCTTCCTGTATTGGTCAACTGACTCACTAAAGAATTGAATAAAAGCAAAAATAAAAATTCAGCATTTTTCTGAGTACCTAAGAGAACCCTGACTAATGTACAAGCTGAGATACTCATACTCACGGAGGCATGTGCTCGATTATACTGTTCAAAAGATAAAAACCTTGGTGGTCATTTGCTTTGGATGCAATAAGCTTTTGGAAAACACCTAATAAACCAGGCTACAACAGAAAAGATCAAATAATCAGGTTAAAGAGGCAAAGATTAATTATTTCAAAAGTTAAACAGGCAATATCTTGGAAAAGAGTATATGCTGTAATAATCTAATTAGCATTTCTACTTTAGTTCTTATTTCTGATGTGTACAGAAAAATAATCCCACCGTCACAAGCCCTTATTGGGTTCTTATTTTCTACCATGGAGATAAAACTAAAGGATATACATTACTATAGCCTACTAATTACTTCTCCTTATAGTTACATCAAAATAAATTGACTCACGATTTTGTCAGCTGCAGCGCTTGCTATTGTGTTTGAACCACGTTCTAGGAACGCTTGGAGAAGCCTCACTAGAGCTGGGATGTTTCCTGTTCTTTCCCAGAGCACTGGCTGAAGGAGATGAGGAAATAAGGCCATATAGGAAGATGGGATATCATTTTTGTGTGTTTCCAGAAGCAAAGACATCACTTGAAAGACATATGGAATAAACTCTGTTGAGGAAAGTATAAACAGCTGTTAGCTACTAAATCAATGGCTCTGACACAAAAGGTTCGCATCTGTTAGGAAGACTGCATTTTATAACCACTTTAATAATTTTATTCGATTAGGAAGAAAACGCCCTTTAACTTACCTTGTACATCATTTTGTAAAATTTCAGTAAACACCAGAAACAAAGCCTCTTCGAAATTTACAACAGCAGCGGGGTTGGCTTTGCAAGTTATTCTTATTGATAAACATATTGCTTCAAACATGTAGTGATTAAAGTGAGGTTTGCTTGGGTTCTGAAATTTTTAAAAAAGGTTTATTACTCTAATCATCCAAGTGACTATATTAAATGTCATTTAGAATAAAACACACTCTTTCTAAAATACATTAAAAGAGATGCCATCTTTTAAAAAATCAGTATTAAGAAAAAGCACCAATTATGATAAAAAGCCAACATGTATTAAAAAAAATTTTTTTTTTAATGAGCAAAAAGTCTACTACTAAAAATGTTTCCCAGTCACAGGGAGCTGACAATACAAGCCTTACCTGCCCGTCCTGTAGGAACTTGTCTTCAACCCATACACTCCCACAGCCATCACTGTTAATAGTGGTACAAGGAACGAGCAGGGACACTAAGTCCTGGCTCTGTCACTAGCCTTGCATGGGACCTTCAGACAAACCTGAACCTCTGTGGGCTTTGCTGTCTGTCTCTACAGTGATAATCCTTCACATCAGCAGTTTTCCTGGAAGGAAGCTACTACATGAAGCTGATGAACTCCGGAGATGAGCGTGTAAGGGGCAGGGGAATTAGGGACACATGATGGGTGGGACCCTGCTTCTCCTCGCCATTCCTCAAGGCCCAAAGCAGTTGCAGACCCTTACCCAGACCTCGGTGGAAAATAATTACTGTTCTCCAAAATCCCTCTAATACTTCCTATGAATTATTTCCTTTTCATAGAGTTATTAGAAATAAGACCCAAAAGGAATTTTGTCAGCCTTAAACTGATTTTATTTTCTAAAACTCAGAATATTTAAATAGTCTTTTGTGTTCATAGACTACTTTTGGTACAAAGCCTACTTTCCTAATATCATTTCAGACGGTCTCTACTTTCTCAACTTTCTTTAATGAACTTGTTACCTTTTAAATGAGAATAAAAACATTTTTAAGTGTCTAAGCCTACACTGGAAGGTGAGTGCTGCCATCTCTCCAATCTAATGTTAGCCCCACACTTTCAGAAACGTCCATCAACTGTTGGGTCAAGAACAATTAAGACCTTTCCCTGAGTCTGACTTATTGCCAGGGAACCCTGATGCTCAAACAGTTTAAAGCCTAAGTTAAAGCAACTGTACTTTCAGAAATGGTTGTTACCTTACTAACAGCTAAGAGCTTCTGTGTAAGCTGAGTGATGAGAGTAGGGATGTAAGGGATTATGGCTTCTTGTAGGAGGGAAAAACTTCTCATGATAGCTGTAAAATACAAAAACAACAGAAACAAGTAGTTTAAACTTCAGACCAAATCAGTAATTGGGGGGGAAGCCCACTGATTCATCAACTGAAAACTTAAGACCATTAACCCCCAGATAGCTCTCTACATTTAAAATAATCTTAATTTCCCTTCCTTTTAAAATTAGGCCTGGGACTGTCAAACAAAAGTTAGCTGGGAAATACCAAGTATTTCTAGAGGGCATGAGGCTTAAAGAATTTAAAAAGGACAATACAGGCCCTGGCCGGTTGGCTCAGTGGTGGAGCGTCGGCCTGGCTGCGGGGGACCCGGGTTCGATTCCCGGCCAGGGCACATGGGAGAGGCGCCCATTTGCTTCTCCACCCCCACCCCCTCTTTCCTCTCTGTCTCTCTCTTCCCCTCCCGCGGCCGGGGCTCCATTGGAGCGGGGATGGCCCGGGCGCTGGGGATGGCTCCTTGGCCTCTGCCCCAGGCGCTGGAGGCGCTGGAGTGGCTCTGGTCACCGCAGAGCGATGCCCCGGAGGGGCAGAGCATCGCCCCCTGGTGGGCAGAGCGTGGCCCCTGGTGGGCGTGCCGGGTGGATCCCGGTCGGGTGCATGCGGGAGTCTGTCTGACTATCTCTCCCCGTTTCCAGCTTCAGGAAAAAAAAAAGGATAATACAAAAATAATGAAGTGATTAAAAGGACAAAGAGGAGAGGAAGCAGTAGGAAACCTGATTGCATCCTACCAGAAACAGAAAGAGGGCCCATCCACCCTAAAAAGAAATTAGGAGCCTAAGAATAATCCAAAAATACATATATAAAGCTATGGAGGGTTCATACTGCAAAAATATTGTTCATTAAAAGATGCCTAAAAACATTTGGCATGAAAGATAATACATTTTGCACAAACAGAATAGGCTTTTATTAAGAAAAGCACCTACAATATGCCAGAAATAGGATAGAAAAATACCTTCCTTGCCTCCTAAACTTTGCAACATCTCCTCTACCTGAGCCAAAGCCTCACTCTCCAACCAGCTATCTGCTACCTATCCCTCACTTCATCTTAGACACCACTTCCTAGAGCAAGCCTGTCCATGAGCTAGGTAAAGAGTAACCAGTTAGAGGATGGATCTATACCCCTCCTCTGGGCTGACACACAAGCCTTTCATTCACTCAGATAATAGTATGTACTGAGAAGGCATTATATCCTCGGTGCTCTCGCATACCCTGAGAACACAGCAACAATAACCAAGACCAGTTACGGCCTCACAGAAATGCACATTTAACAATCATTACACATCGCTGTTGGAAGAAATATAGTGCTGAAAACACATATAAACACATGTACACATGTGCACAACCCCCCCAGGGGTCCTGACCCAGGACAGAGGCATCGATTTCTTTGAAAAGTATTTCCAATGAATCAACACTGTGCCACTGCTCAGTTTCTTAAAATGCAACAGTGAGTAAGGCTGACTGCTGCTGGTCAGAGCTCATACCAAGACACTCTCCTAATGCAGCACCTGGCAGGTGGTTCCAGTTGCCTGTGTCCTTGGCAGTATGTCTATGAAGGCAGGATCTCTGTGGGGTCGATCAAGTGCACCCAGGTTTCACACTAAGACCTAGCATAACGTGCCATCACTCAATGTTGTCTGAGCTAACCTTTGCCCTCAAAAAATTCAATCTAGGAAAGGAAACAAGGAGTTTGCTTCTTTTTCCTTTAATAAAGAGTTCTCAAATTAGGGTAAAAAAATTTTCCTGAAAACACTATTAATAGTAAATAAAACCATATTCTTCATTTTCAAATATCTAAACTTACTTCTTGGCTAATAGTATACAACTCAGTGTTTACCCTTATAATCAGAGATTAGAGACTTACAGGCTGTGTACACCAGGGAAACGGCCTACCTTTCATAATATATTCATTTTCTGAAGAGCCAGGAAGTGTGAGAGCTTTGAAAAGGTTTGTTAGCAGAATCTCAACAAACGGTGCAATTTCTGCAGCTGTAAAGCTATAGATGAAAAAACAGCTTTCAGTCACTACCAATCTTGAACTTGTCACTTTGGCAAGTTCTAAATCACACTTGGCAACTACTAAATCACACTTCTTGGCATAAAAGTGAGCCATTTCCCACCACTGACAACCAGTAGACAGCTTAGGAAAATAACTTTTTACATGTGCTTATGTTAAATTTCTAAGAAGGCACATCTGAGACCAATCACAATTAAACCAAAACCCAAACAAACCCAACATCATCTAAAGCTGTGAAAGTCATCCCTGGTTCATATCACCATTAAGAACAGAACTCAGACTCTCAGGGGGCTCATTCACTGTCACCTGTGCTTCCTGGAGGTGGGGCAGATTCAGAACTGTCTTCTGCATAAATTCTAGTCCTGAAGACAAATACTGGCTTGACTCACCTCAATGAATGTCCTTTTAACCCTTAATTGGCCTCAAGTTCTTGAAGAACCTAGAATTGTTTTCCATCTCTTACCCAAAGTTCAGTTTCAAGAAATAACACTGTTGAAGAATGGCCTGAAAGACATGTAGATCATCCATTCCTCTACATTTTATCCTGGATCAGGCCAAAACAGCTACTATCTTGGACCTTAGAAAATTCTTTTCACTCAGTTGTGTCACATTTCAGCACTGAGTAAAAGCCAGCCAGGTGAAAATAATGCCTATTGCGGCTTCTGCACGTACTCCCTCCAACAAAGGCCCACCCTGAGATGCCTTCTCAGTAACTTTTACCTTCCTAAACTATTGCACAGAATCTCAACACATTCCCATTTATTAAATTCACCCCAGTTCTCTTCCTTTGCTCCAATTTCCTCTACTTATCATAATATATGTATTTTGGCATGCTGCCTTAAATCCTTTCAGGTTGAGACTATATATAACAGGTACTTATTTTTCTAACTACTAATAAAATTATAAATACATTGAGATATCCCTGACCAGTACAGAACACCTCACCCCAAGCTGAAAAAATATAAACTGCTTAGAATCCAATACTTACAGCGTGGTATGGTTAGGCCCCCTCATAGTGAACAGTCTCTCAAGAGCATGTGCTGCATAAGTATGAACAACAATACTTTCAGCTTGAAGATAATTAATCAAGAGAGGAATAGAGACTAAAAGATGCTCTTTTGGTACCTGAAAAATACAATAATAATATACATGCTCTAATTCAACGAGGCTATCTTTGAGTACAAGACAACTGGAAAAGAGCTTGCTCATTCTAAAAAGTGTTCTTTCAGCTATTACAAATGGGAAATGTTATGGCTGAGAAATCAAAACCTCTACCCTACCTCAATGGGCCAGTTCACACTCACTTTTCCAATTCTTTCTCTAAGCATCAAAACTATGATTAGGCTAAAATCTTGCTACTACAGAGTATCAGGCAAAGCAGATTTCATTAATTTTAAGAACTATTTTTTGTTGAAGAATTGAGCACCTGAAACCTATATAATTGTTAAGAAGTGTTACCCCAATAAAATTCAATTAAAAAAATTTAAAAAGCCTGGACTATGATGGCGCAGTGGCGAGAGCATTGACTTAGAACGCTGAGGTCGTCGTTTTGAAACCCTGGGCTTGCCTGGTCAAGGCACATATGACAAGCGATGAATAAAAGTGAAGCAACTTTGTGTTGATACTTCTTGCCCCGCCCCCTCTGTAAAATCAATAAACAAATAACAATAGAACCCTACACTTTTCATAGCAGGCATTTCTTGGGAAAGTCATTCAAGCCTTGTGCCTCATTTCCTCTTCTAAAAACCGGAGGAAGGCCTGGCCTTTGGTAGTGCAGTGGATAGAGCATCGACCTGGAATGCTGAGGTCGCTGGTTCACAACCCTGGGCTTGCCTGGAAAAGGCACATATGACAAGCAACCAATGAACAGCTACAGTGAAGCAACTACTTCTCATCCCCGCCCCCTTCTCTCTGTAAAATCAATAAATAAAACCTTAAAGGGGGGGAGGGCAGGGAGACAAAAATAATCCTAATCTTCATCAAAAGCCTCTAAAACTTTAGACCATCCATTTGTCTTTAAAATAGAACAGCATCACATGGTTGCATGTAACCTTGGTAAATACTTGCCAAAGACACAAAAAAATTATAAAGCAAACTAAAGAACCATCCACAGTAAATAAACTATGGCATATTCTTGTGGTGGAACACTACACAGCTATTACAAATGAACTACATTTCTACTAAATGAGTAACTCTCTAAAACAATGTTATGCATGCAACAAACAGGATGTGTGGACCAATGCCTATAGCATGGCATCAGTTATATAAAGAGGATGGGGAGAAAGTGCCCCGGGAGCCACTATGTATGTACATTTCAGTAATAATGGCATGGAGTTAAGATGTGGTGATGAGGTTTCATTTTACAGGGTGGGGCAAATTCAGGTTTATAGCTGTGAGTACACGAAACAGTTTATTCTTATTTACTTTAATTATTGTATTATTTTCCATACAAATAACTGTAAACCTACCTCTGCCCCACTTGTATTTTCTATCACCTCACACCTGTTAGAACAGCTATTATCAAAAGGACAAGAAATATGTTGTTCAAGGGTCAATTTACATATATTGCATCATCATGCTGTATATCTAAAATATTTTTTTATACATATGTGTACACACACACATATGGGTTTGAGCCCCAGTCAGGGCACGTGTGAAAATCAATAGGTGCACAACTAAGTGGAACAATGAGTTGATGCTTCTCTCTCTCTCTCTCTCTCTCCCTCTTCCTCTCGAAAACAAACAAAAAAACAAAACTAGATCAGTGTTTTGTTAGTTATAAAAGCATCTTGCACTTAAAAGTAGCATGAAATAAAAAAATAATTTCTATTATTAAAACAGTAAGACTACATATTTTCTAAAAATTAAGGCCAATAATCAGAAATATGGCAAAAGTATGACTGAATAGTTCACAGAAAATAAAACCACCCATTAAATGGAAAGTTTTGCAATCAAAATGAAAAATGCACATTAAAACTGCAAGAAGGCCCTGGCCGGTTGGCTCAGCGGTAGAGCGTCGGCCTAGCGTGCGGAGGACCCGGGTTCGATTCCCGGCCAGGGCACATAGGAGAAGCGCCCATTTGCTTCTCCACCCCTCCGCCGCGCTTTCCTCTCTGTCTCTCTCTTCCCCTCCCGCAGCCAAGGCTCCATTGGAGCAAAGATGGCCCGGGCGCTGGGCATGGCTCTGTGGCCTCTGCCTCAGGCGCTAGAGTGGCTCTGGTCGCAATATGGCGACGCCCAGGATGGGCAGAGCATCGCCCCCTGGGGGGCAGAGCACCGCCCCTGGTGGGCGTGCCGGGTGGATCCCGGTCGGGCGCATGCGGGAGTCTGTCTGACTGTCTATCCCCGTTTCCAGCTTCAGAAAAATGAAAAAAAAAAAAAAAAAAAACTGCAAGAAGATACCATTTCAAATCTATGACACTGGCAACATACTCTACTGGGAAAACAGGCACTCAATTTTTAAAGAAATGCAACAGAGGAGCTGGCCGGTTTGCTCAGTGGTAGAGCATTGGCCTGGCGTGCAGGAGTCCCGGGTTCGATTCCCAGCCAGGGCACACAGGAGAAGCGCCCATCTGCTTCTTCACCCCTCCCCCTCTCCTTCCTCTCTGTCTCTTTCTTCCCCTCCCGCAGCCAAGGCTCCACTGGAGCAAAGTTGGCCCGGGCACTGAAGATGGCTCTATGGCCTCTGCCTCAGGTACTAGAATGGTTCTGGTTGCAACAAAGCAACGCCCCAGATGGGCAGAGCATCGCCCCCTGGTGGGCATGCCGGGTAGATCCCGGTCGGGTGCATGCGGGAGTCTGTCTGACTGCCTCCCCGTTTCCAACTTCGGAAAAATACAAAACAAAAAGAAATGCAACAGGATACAACCCCCCATGGAGGCAAATTTAGCAAGATCTAGCAAAACTACACATGCATGCATTGACCCTCTAGGTAGCAATGCTACTTCTAGGAATCTATCACACATATACAAGACTATTAAAAGTATTATTTAAAATAATTCATACTGCCCTAGTTGAGTAGCTCCTTGAATGAAATGTTGTCTGAGGGCACTTAGGTAGCAGGTTCGATCCCAGGTCAGGGCACATAAGAGAAGCAGCCAGTGAGTGTACAACTAAGTGGAACTGAGTGGAGCAACAAGCTGATGTTCATTCTCTCCCCCCCAAATCGACAGAAAAATTAAAAAAATATAATAATTGGTACTATTTAAAATAGACAAAGGTAGAAAATAACCAGCATATTTATGTATGGGGAAGACTGGTTGAGTAAACCATGAGTGAGCCACCCTGTGGAGTACTACAGCTATTAAAAAAGATAGAATGAGGAAAATCTGTATTATAGAACGACATTCAGGATTTAAGTGGGGGAAATAAAAACACGTGGAAAACAGTGGTTAATATACACTCTCCTGTGTAAAAGGAGAAATATAATGTCCATAGGAAAGGTATTGGGTTATATTTTCATAATTAAAAACGGAAACAACCCAAAACTTGGTTTAAAAAAATGGCAGAGGGAGGGAACAGGGATAAAAGCTACACCTTTCTGAATGCACCTTGCCTTCTACTGTCTGACTTCAGAGGCATAAGTAACCCTTTTCAAGACCTCTGAAAATAAAAACGCACAAGAAATGAACCTGTTTATCAAGTTTGTGGCAAAAATGCAAAGAATAATTTCAAGTTGCTTTAAATACAAAATCTTTTTTTGACTACACATACTCAATAGGATCATACTGTAAGGCTATAAAAATCACAAAAATATCAAACTGCACTCAGCATTATTACTTTAGTAATAGTATTGGTATTACTATTTCCCAGCTCGCCTGTGAAAGAAACCTAGAATCAATTACAATTCATGGTCTTTAATTTTTTTATTTTTTATTTATTTATTCATTTTTTAGAGAGGAGAGGGAGAGACAGAGAGAGAGAAGGGAGGGAGGAGCTGGAAGCATCAACTCCCATATGTGCCTTGACCAGGCAAGCCCAGGGTTTCGAACTGGCGACCTCAGCATTTCCAGGGTCGATGCTTTATCCACTGCACCACCACAGATCAGGCAATTCATGGTCTTTAAATAACATTTCCCACCTTCAAGAGGTGGCTAACTGAGGTCTGGAGCAGCAAATGTACAAATTGAACCTGGAATATTGTCATAAATGAAAGAAGCCATTAAAAGGCTACTAAGTTTATTATGTCAAGAGGGCACAGGAATCTGTGCATATAATGGGGCCCCCACTGGCCAAAGATGGAACAACTAGAGCATCAAAAATACCCTCATCTGTCATCTTTGGAGGTTGGAGTAGATGATGCTTCTGAAAATCCCCTGCCCTCTAAAATCAATAATTTTTTTTTTAAAGATTTCATTTCTTTGTTTTAGAGAGATAAAGAGGGAAGAAGAGAGAAAGGGGGTGGGGAGGCAGGAAGCATCAACACCTAGTTGTTGCTTTAGGGCGAGCCCGCGGCTTTGGAGCATTCCAGGTTGACCGCACCCACTGCACCACCACTGGGCACGCAGTAGATAAAATAAATCAATGATGGAATATACCTCTCCACCTCAATCCACTGATCATTTCCCCCTTTTATTGATTTTAGCCAGAGGAGGGGGGAGAGGCACAGAGAGAGACAGTAATATCAATCCGTTCCTTTATGTGCCCTGACCAGGGAACTGAACCAGCACACTCTGCAGTTTGGGCCGAAGCTCTAACACAAGGAGCTATCTAGCCAGGGCCCACTGATCACTCTTAGCATCACTAAAAGTAAACAATCAGGGTGTTTTGTTTTTTTTTTAAAAATGTATTAATTTTTAGAGAGGAAGAGAGACAGAAACAAACAGGTATTTGTTGCTCCGCCCATTCATACCATCACTGGCTGACTTCCCGCATGCTCCCTGACCCGAGATCAAACCCACACCCAACTGAGCCACCCAGCCAGGGTGACATGCTGTATGTCTCTCTCTTTTTTTTTAGAGAGTCCGGAGGGGACAGGGAAGGGAGAAGAAGGGAGGGAAGAGGGAGAAAGGGAGAAAGAGAGCACCTGTGTGCACCCGCATGGGGAGAGGGAGGAGCAGGAAACATCAACTCCCATATGTGCCTTGACCAGGCAAGTCCAGGGTTTTGAACCGGCAACCTCAGCGTTCCAGGTGGACGCTTTACCCACTGCGCTACCACAGGTCAGGCTATGTGTCTTAATGAAATGAAATAAAGTATAACTATGACAAATTCTTGCCCTCCTCCAAGTATTAACCCTTTGAGTAGTGAGGGTTTTTTTCAAAAAATGAAATTAGTTCCAGTTACAGTTTTATTAACTTAAAATCATGTTTGTTTGGTAACCAATTTATGGAAACAAAAACATACATTTGCCTTTTTGTAATATTGCCTTACACATTTTTAAAATAAATTGATTTATTTTAAAAATAAATGGTCAGGAGGCATGAGGACACACATGAACGTTCATACTACTCAAAGGGTTAAGTGGCATATAATATAAATGAAAGGCTACTTACTTGATTCCTGAAAATCATAATGTATTTGATACCATCAGCTTTAAGGACAGGAAATTCATTCACTATTAAAAAAAAAAGTCATAGTTATTTATTTATTTATTTGGGTTTTTTTTTTTTTTTGTATTTTTCTGAAGTTGGAAACGGGGAGGCAGTCAGACAGACTCCTGCATGCACCTGACCAGGATCCACCCGGCACGCCCACCAGGGGGCAATGCTCTGCCCATCTGGGACGTTGCTCTGTTGCAACCAGAGCCATTCTAGCGCCTGAGGCAGAGGCCATGGAGCCATCCTCAGCACCCGGGCCAACTTTGCTCCAATGGAGCCTTGGCTGCGGGAGGGGAAGAGAGAGACAGACAGAAAGGAGAGGGGGAGGAGTGGAGAAGCAGATGGGCGCTTCTCCTGTGTGCCCTGGCTGGGAATCAAACCTGGGACTCCTGCATGCCAGGCCGACACTCTACCACTGAGCCAACCGGCCAGGGCCTAGTTATAGTTAATTAAATGTTAAGAAGAACTATTACTCCCAAACTGGTGACCTTATCAGAATTTTTTTTTTAAGCAAGAGGAGGGGAGATAAGACTCCCACAAGCACCCCAACTGAAATCCACCTGGCAACCCCTGTCTGGCGCCAATGCTCTAATCAATCAAGCTATTTTTAGCACCTGAGGCCAAGGCTCAGACCAACAGAATTATCCTCAGTGCCCAGGACTGACACTTGAACCAATCAAACCCTTGGCTACAGGAGGGTAAGAGAGAGGAGAGAAGCAGATGCTCGCTTCTCATATTGCTTCAATGGCCCTGACAGGGATCAAACTTGGGACCTCCATATACCTGGCTGATGCTCTATCCATTGAGCCAAATGGCCAGGACCATTACCAGATTTTAAACACATGGTTTTGGTAACCAAAATGTTAAGTAATTAAAGCTTATTAATAATATAATAATCTACTATGTAGCTATCAGCTCTACTAAGAATATAATAAACAGTTTAGTTTTTCCCCTTACCTTTAAGTTTCATTACAAATAAACATGCATTAGTTACAAAACTAAATAAAAATCCTTTAGATCATGGCTAATGACCAGATCATCTTCTTCCTAGAACTAAAACTACAGGGTGTCCTCAGGTTACGACAGTCTTGACATACAATATTTAGAGTTTATGATGCTCACTCCATAAAAACTTTAAAAAATTGAAACGAGTATTTTGGCTTATGCCGTTAGCACCATACTTGCAGACTACATAGGTGAACTAGTTTGGATACACGCGGCAGAAAAATACATAGTAACACAACATATGAGTGAGGGAGTTGGCGTCTGCCAGTATGCTTATCTATACCATTTTGGACTGTTAGAAGTGCAAATGTCCCATTTGTGTTAGGCTAGGGCAGGCATGGCCAACATACTGCCCGCATAATAAGTTTATGTGGCTCGCGGGCCAAAATAGTTTATGCAGCCCGCGATTAAATTTTTAATATTCTCCACTACTCAGAAGCAGAGGCGTCTTTGATTATTAAAAATCGAGATATTTAAGAAGATAGTGATACACGGAAAGGAATTCCGCGTGTGACTAATTTAGGGTTAACTTCCAATAATTGGTCGAATGGATTCGCAATACTTATTTTTTTTAAAAATTCCATTATAAAGATTTATAACTTTTGTACTTGTCTGTACTCAATATGAACTGTTTGATGTTTAGCGGCGATGTGAAACCCACATTCTTTTAGGTGGAGTTTGCCAGTGCGCACCCAAGGTCAAACAGTTTGTTATTTTTGTGGTCAAGTGTGCTGAATCAAGTGGCATTGTAGCATAGACAATAGCTGCAGTTAATAACTGAAAACATGTCCAGGTTGTTTGTAAAATGAAATAATTGTTTTATTTGCGATATAACCCCTTCAAGCTTATTCTATTAATTAAATATGTTTCAATTGTGATAAGTTTGGATATTTATACGGTATGTAATTACATTTTTTTAAAATTCATTTTTAGAGAGGAGAGAGAGAGGGAGAGAGAGTGACAGAGAGGGAGAGAGAGGAGAGAGAGAAAGAGAGAGAGAGAAAGGGGGCGGAGCTGGAAGCATCAACTCCCATATGTGCCTTGACCAGGCAAGCCCAGGGTTTTGAACCGGCGACCTCAGCATTTCCAGGTCGACGCTTTATCCACTGCACCACCACAGGTCAGGCTTGTAATTACATTTTTATTAAAATAATATTGTATATTAAAAAAAAAATTTACGCTCATTTATTCATAAACATATTACATAATAAATTTTGTTTACTTAAACAAATTGTTTTTTGTATTTAACATTTTTTAATTTTAATATTTTTTCCGGCCGGTGAGAAAAGTTTTCTTTCTAATCTGGCCCAGGGGCAAAAACTGTTGGCCACATCTGGGCTAGGGTGTGTTTCGACACCAAAATTCAGGTCATGTCACTGTCACTGTCATAGGAATGGAATGTGTCGTAACCTGAGGACCCCTGTATTATGGATCAAGAACATGACTCTCTGGCTTTAAACTGCTCTAGTGGTGGGAAAATAAATTAGTAAAAGTGATAGAATAGTGGCCAATTATTAAAAATTCTTGAAGCTGGATAATATTAACATGGAAGTTCATTACAGATCTTTCCCTACCTTATAATGTGTTAAAATTGTCTATACAAAAAAATTTTTAAGCGGATTATCTATGTATCTTGATCAATACAGTTTCATCAATATAGGAAATTATTCTTAATATTTATCAGTTCCAAGTGATTTAAATTTACTTCAATTTTTAAGTGTTTATGCCTGACCAGGCGGTGGCACAGTGGATAAAGCGTCAGACTGGGATGTGGGAAGGACCCAGGTTCGAAACCCCGAGGTCGCCAGCTTGAGCACAGGCTCATCTGGTTTAAGCAAAAGCTCACCAGCTTGGATCCAAGGTCGCTGGCTGGAGCAAGGGGTTACTTAGTCTGCTGAAGCCCCACGGTCAAGGCACATATGAGAAAGCAATCAATGAACAACTAAGGTGTTGCAATGCGCAACGAAAAACTAATGATTGATGCTTCTCATCTCTCCATTCCTGTCTGTCTGTCCCTATCTATCCCTCTCTCTGACTCTCTCTCTGTCTCTGAAAAAAAAAAAACTGTCTTTTAAAAAAAATTTTTTTTAAGTGTTTATTTTTAAAATGAAAAGAAAATTGAAGTTTAATTCCTAGACTATATCCCAAGTTAACAAAAAGCTGAGCTACAATTCAGTCTTACTTGTTGCTGTTTTCCTTCAATACAAGCCTGTTTTCATTATAAAAAGTTAATTTTACCCAGGCAAAATCTGGAGGAACCATTTTAAGATTTTACTCAATAGAATACCTACAACAAGCATAGGGCCAATGTTTTGCATATTATAGTGAAGTAGAGCCCCCATTATGACTTTTGCCATAATGTTATTTATTTTGTAGTAAGTGTTATAAGTTACATAAATAATTTTTCACAAAACTCACCATTAGCTGACTTTAAATCAGGGAGAATGTGATTCACAAAGAATTCAGTCAGATTCACAAGTTCATTTGCTTGTGTAATTCCATGCTGAAAAACAAATTTGTAATGGGGTAAAATAACATGAAATACCTGTATATATCGACCATATTGGTAATTTAGTCAACATTACAAAAGCAGGTTAAAAATAGAGATGAACACTTCAAAACACAAACTGCTTCAAAATAAAACAAAACTATTTTAATAGACAATGAAGAAACTTCCCTAAATTGACAAACACTGACTCTCAGCTAAAGGAACAAGTGTGGCATCTGTCAACTTTTTGGTCTTTCAGAAACTTAAGTGCTGAATGGGACCAAAAAAGAAAGGAAGAAAGAAAAACTTCTGGACATGGACAAGCGTGGTGACGGGAGAGGCTGGTGGGGTGTAAATGGCGATGGATGAACACGTGACTTGGGGGGGTGAATATACATTATGGTGTACAGAGATGTGTTGTAAAATTGGGCATTTGAAACCTGTATTATTATTATTGTTAAACCAGTGTCACCCCAATAAATTCACTTAAAAAATAAAAGGATAAATGTTTAAAAAAGAAAAGAAACTTAAGTGCCTGACACATCATCTTTGGAGACTCTGAATTCTAATCAGAATTAACAGATTAACTAGCAAAGTAGGCTGCCTCATCAGAAATATAGTACTTCTTTTTGACTTCTGTGTGGTTACTGACAAGTCTGTTTTAGAAATAAAACTACATCGAAAAGATTCACCTTCTGTGTTTGGGCTTTTGATGCCAAAGACGTCACGAGGTAAATGGCCGCATCTTTGTGTTTCCAGTTGACAGATGGATTTTTTGCATATTCCTGAAGCATAGAATTAACATAACCAGAGAAGATTCCTGTCACAGGTCCCTCAAAAAACTTGCATAATCCTCGTACTAGATCACAAGCCGCCCTGCGTCTAGTGTCGATGTCTATAAAATCAAAGAAACATATCACAAGATAAAGAAACCACCACCAGCCAACCAAGTTCATAAGAAAACTGCTGATAACTATCAGCAACGTAAACATTGTTTTACAGGAAACAAAAATGAGATTGAAAATTAAAGTTCACAGTAGTATAACAAACACTAATAAATACATTAGAAAAACAAATGATTCAATTGATATAGTTCATGTAAAAGCTGCTTTTTATGGTGTAGAAGTTATAAAAAAAAGAAAAGTTTTCCAACCAAAGCCAGTTGAAATGACAAACTAATCTTGACTCCCTTTCTTCCCCATATTTACTAGAAAAAGAGCAACTTTAAAACTGGCTTGCTACGATTAAGTTATTATTTTAAAAAAACTTTTTTTAGCCTGACCAGGTGATGGCACAGTGGATAGAGTGTCAGACTGGAATGCGGAGGACCCAGGTTCAAGACCCCGAGGTCACCAACTTGAGTGCAGGCTCATCTGGCTTGAGCAAAAAAAAAAAAAAAAAAAAAAAAAAGCTCACCAGCTTGGACCCAAGGTCGCTGGCTCGAGCAAGGGGTTACTCGGTCCGCTGAAGGCCTGCGGTCAAAACACATATGAGAAAGCAATCAATGAACTAAGGTGTCACAAAGAAAAACTGATGATTGATGCTTCTCATCTCTCTCCGTTCCTGTCTGTCCCTATCTATCCCTCTCTCTGACTCTCTGTCCCTGTAAAAAAACAAAACCAAAACAAAACAAAAAACCAACTTTTTTTTTTAGGTGAGAGGAGGGGAGACAGTGAGGCAGACTCCCACATGTGCCTTGTCTGGGATCCACCCAGCAAGCTCATCTTGGGCCAGTGCTCAAGTATGAAGCTATTTTTAGCACCTGAGGCAGACGCTTGGACCAACTGAGCCACTGGCTATGGAAGGAGAAGAGGGAGAAAAAAGGGAGAAGCAGATGGTTGCTTCTCCTGTTTGCCCTGACTGGGAATCAAATCTGGGATATCCATATACCAGGTCAACACTGTCCACTGAGACACTGGTCAGGGCTAGATTAACAGTTAAAAATGAAAATACATACCAGATCCTTCCAAATCTCTTCTTATATACTCCTCAGAATTATCTTCAAAGGCATCTTCATCTGCAGCTACAAAGAGAGATGATATTTCAAATAACCCCTCAAAAGACATGACAATCACTATACTTTTGCATTTGACTATGCAGAAAATAGAACTGACATGTTTAACAGCAAAGTGTTCTTTGCCAACATGATTACTTAGAGCAGCAAATGGTAGCCTTAAAGGTAATTCACACAGCTGTGCTACTAGCTCATTTGTTCTAATGTGACAGAATCCCCATAATTGAACTTTATAACCAACTTTCAAAAGTTAGTGTTGGGAACCAGTCTAGGGATGTCAACTTTTTATTTTGTCAGATAAGGCTATTACAAAAACAAACTAACAACTACAATGACCATTATTTCACAAAAATAATTTCAACACTAAAAAGCAGGACAAACAATATCAGAACAAAGATTTATCCTTAAAATAGTTTTATGAAAACACAAAAGAAAATAAAACCTTATTATATTGTCCTTTATTTTCCTCGTTTTGTTGCAAATATACTGCTCATAAAAATTAGGGGATATTTTATTGCTTCGTATTCATTTTTGAAATATCCCCTAATTTTTGTGAGCAGTATAATTTGAGAACCACTGATCTAATGATTCCTGTGATACAGAAGACAATTCCTTCCACATTTACTATTTGCTCTTCCCAAATGGGAGAAGGAAAGTCACTGTGTATACAAATAAATACAGTCTCTTAGAACTACCTTCACCTTAAACACAAACTAAGTGGGCTTTCACTCAAAGGTTATCCATCACTCCTACCTTAAGTCAGCTATTGGAAAACAGCTATTTGCCTTGGTGAAACACTACAACAACCAAAACCAATTATTTCCATAATTTGTAATCCTGGATATTTGCTTTCTTCTCAATATAACAGGACTGTTAAAGTCTTGTTCAATATTTCTATGAAAAACCTCCATAGTACACAACAGAGCTCATCACGGCAGTGCTCACTTCATAAATGCCTTTATACCACACTTTCTGCCTTGGTTTACAAAACAGGCAATAAATATGTACAAACAGTTTTATTTAGCAATAAAAAATCAGCACGTTACAAAAATCAACAGAGAGAAGACTTAACTAAATTTATACTAACATACTCTTTAAAAAAACTGAACTTTTGATCTGCTGAAAAAGTTTTACACTTCACTAGAATTACCTCTGAATTCCATGTTAGGCACAATAACCTTTTCACAGATACTTGTCAGCGTGTTCTGGTCCTCAAAAAGATTCTTATAGTGAGGTCTCTCACAAACTGAAGCCAGAAACTGAATGGCATTACTTACCAACTGAAATAAAACAAAAATAAGCATGTTTTAAAAAGCAAATCTGAACTGTTTACTTCTTGGAGAGGTAGTAAGAGAATTCCTTAATTATTTGTCTCCCCCATCATCTTACCAAGTCATATTTGACCTCCTGTCCTGTTGTAACAAGTAAGTTCCAGATGGCGGTGACAAAACGAGGCAGATACCTTTGAAATTCTTCATCATATTTCTGTGCATACAGTGCGGCGTTATCACAGATCTGGGATTTTAAGAGTTCCAATAAGCCTGCTTCTTCTTCGTCCTCACATAAGAGAAAACAAACTCAGACATACAACTTTAATGCCATCATAAATACAGAGAGTGGCTGTTAATGCCTGAACTGACTTTCAGAAATTCAAATCCAAAGCCAAGTGTTGGACACCACAGCTGTGCTATCACCAATCTACCCGTCTAGTCTTTCAAACAAACCAATCACGAAATACTTCTCATTTATTAATCATTGAGAACAGCTCTCAAAAGTCTTCAAGTTAAATAAATAAAGCTCTTCTTCTGGTTGCTGAATTATAAAATATTTCCATATTAAACTGAAAACAACATTCCTACAGAAACCTAAATGATCAAGAGCATATCACACTTTCCTTTGCAACATGGTTAGTTGGGTTGTGTCTTGCTGTCTCCCAAAAGGTTTTCATTTCAAATATATTAAGATGTATCCAACTCCCCCAATGAGGTAATGCTACAGGATTCTCAAGTAACATTTTAGTTATAAAATATTAAACAACAATCTAAATCAAGTGTCAGCAAACTAAAGCAAAGTCTGGCCTGCTGCATATTTCTGTAAGTCAAGTTTTATTAAAACACAGCCATACTCATCCTTTTTCTCATTTATACAATTTCTAGTATTGCCTATGGCTTGAGTTCAACTACAGCTGCAGAGCTGAGGAGTGAGAGCTGTGATGTATACCACACAACGCCAAAAGCACCTGGACCTGTTTCCAGGCAGAGTCTGCGTACTGCAATCTAAACCATGACAGTGATTTATATAACACTTTCAACTATTTTTTTTATTTTATTTAGATTTTATTTATGGATTTTAGAGAGAGGATAGAGAGAAACAGAAAGGCGGGGATGGGGAGGAGTGGGAAGCATCAACTCATAGTAGTTGCTTCTCCTACGTGCCTTGACCAGGCAAGCCTGGGGTTTCGATCCAGTGATCTCAGCGTTCCAGGTCTTTATCCACTGCGCCACCACAGGTCAGGCTATAACACTATCAACTACAGATAGTGCTCGACTTACAACCACAATTGGTTCCGACAGACTAGTCGTAACACGATTTAGTTGTAAGTTGAGTAGGCTGTATGTACAGTTCTGTGAAATGTTATAAAAATCTTTGTCATATTTTATCATAATTTTATTTCATTATTATTATATATCATAATTTTCTTTGTTCATTTTATGCTATTTGTATCATCTCTACACCATTTTGTTTCTTATTTTTACATTTGTCAGGTTTAAGTAAAACACTGCATTACCAGTACAACTGGTTTAATATTTGCGAAGACAATTTCCTTTTGGTAGACATCTTGGGAGGGGTTTGATGAAAAATATCCAAGACACAAAACACAAATTGCTATACCGAGTCTGGGATAACAGTTGAAATGGTGCGCGCAGAGATGGTAGTGCTGCCAGAAGCTGGTCCGCACTGTCATACGCCCAGCTGGGCAAAAGCTTGCGCTGCCAGACGCAGAGCAGTCATGGCTAGCAATTGTGGCCGTAAGTCGAATGGTCGTTAAGTTGCATAGGTCGTAAGTTGATCAATATTTGTATAACAGCAATTCACAAATAACTTTTGAGCTATTCTATGTGCCAAACAGCTCATTTCTCAAGGCATAATACAGGGACTGCTACAGTAAAATGACAAGGTGGCATATGGTTAAACGGGCACACAGCTCCCTGTAAGATCTAAGTGAAAAACTTTCTGTAAATTTAAGTGTGAAGACAAGCTTTGTTTTCCGAGAAAGGGTTTTTTTCCTAGCCAACTGACAGAATTATGGGAGCCATCTTTTTTTTTTTTAATTAAAACAAATTTACTGATTCATCTTTAAGGGAGACAGAAACATCAATCTGTTCCTGTATGTGCCCCGACTGGGAGCAGACCTGCAACCTTTGAGAACAGGGAGAATGTCCTAACCAAAGAAGCTGTCCGGCCAGGGCTAGAAGCCTTATCTTTTTTTTTTTTTTTTTTGTATTTTTCCGAAGCTGGAAATGGGGAGGCAGTCAGACAGACTCCCGAATGCACCCAACCGGGATCCACCCGGCATGCCCACCAGGGAGCGTCGCTCTGTAGTAATCAGAGCCATTCTAGCGCCTGAGGCAGAGGCCACAGAGCCATCCTCAGCGCCCAGGCAAACTTTGCTCCAGTGGAGCCTTGGCTGCGGGAGGGGAAAAGAGAGACAGAGAGGAAGGAGAGGGGGAGGGGTGGAGAAGCAGATGGGTGCCCTGGCCGGGAATCGAACCCGGGACTCCTGCACACCAGGCCGACGCTCTACCACTGAGCCAATCGGCCAGGGCCGAAGCCTTATCTTTTTTTGTGGCCTTTTATTTAATACATCTTAAGATAAAATCTCCTAAACACTCCCAAAAACTGACTCCCAAAATACTGACTCAAATCACCAATTCTAATTTTTCTTTTACTTGATGTTGAAGTACTCTTAATATTTTATTTTTTGTTTATTGTGTCTTGGGGAAAAGGTAGATCATAAATATATTAATAGAAAAGCAAATGAGTAATAAAGTAAGTGCTGTGCACTGAAAAGCACATCTCACAAACTCCAGAGGAAACTTACACATTACAAACCTTTATCATGTCACCTATTTCCTATACTGTGGATGACTTTTTTTAATACAGAGATAGAGAGTCAGAGAGAGGGACAGATAGGGACAGACAGACAGGAACGGAGAGAGATGAGAAGCATCAATCATCAATTTTTCGTTGTAACACCTTAGTTGTTCATTGATTGCTTTCTCATATGTGCCTTGACCGTGGGGGCTACATTAGACCGAGTAACCCTTTGCTCGAGCCAGCGACCCTGGGTCTAAGCTGGTGAGCTTTGCTCAAACCAGATGAGCCTGCGCTCAAGCTGGTGACCTCGGGGTCTCGAATCTGGGTCCTCCGCATCCCAGTCTGACGCTCTATTCATTGCGCCACTGCCTGGTCAGGCTGTGGATGACTTTTTAAAAAAGAAGCTATTATTACAGAGGTCTATGTTTCTTAATATCTTCAATGACAAATCATTTTTTTTTTTTTTCATTTTTCTGAAGCTGGAAACAGGGAGAGACAGTCAGACAGACTCCCGCATGCGCCCGACCGGGATCCACCCGGCACGCCCACCAGGGGCGATGCTCTGCCCACCAGGGGGCGATGCTCTGCCCATCCTGGGCGTCGCCATGTTGCGACCAGAGCCACTCCAGCGCCTGGGGCAGAGGCCACAGAGCCATCCCCAGCGCCCGGGCCATTTTTGCTCCAATGGAGCCTCGGCTGCGGGAGGGGAAGAGAGAGACAGGGAGGAAAGCGCGGCGGAGGGGTGGAGAAGCAAATGGGCGCTTCTCCTGTGTGCCCTGGCCGGGAATCGAACCCGGGTCCTCCGCACGCTAGGCCGACGCTCTACCGCTGAGCCAACCGGCCAGGGCGACAAATCATTTTATATTTTATAAATGCTCACACTGTGAATACTCTAAGGCCTTTCTTTTGATGTAATAAAATAGCCTAATCTATACATTGTGACCCAAGCCAGGCCCACTGTAAAAGTAATTAATTCTGTATACTACAAATAACCAAATATGAAACATCCCACATAATCAAGTATTACTCGCGTTCTTGGAATTTGATCAATTAACAACACAAAGTAAGTAAATAAGGAACCAGGATGTTAAATGTTCTTAAATAACTTTATTTCATTTTATGAAGTCTATCCTCTCAAGGTTTTCAGAAGTTACTCAAGTATTTTTAAATAAAAAAAATTGAGATTGGCGGCTTCTCTGGCCCCTGTCCCCTGGACCGGAGAACTTCTTTGGGCAGTATGCGCTGTACTAAATAAAGCTTTTGCTTATCCACATTTCATGGCTACGCCCTTCCTTCTTCCTCGTCAGCAAAAATACCTTACATTTGGTGCTGAAACCCGGGAGGAGTTGAAGCCCGCTGGGGCTGCTCCTCTCCTCTTCCTTTCCGAGGAAGAACTAGGATCTCCAACTTTCCACCCACTTCCGCACACGGTGCGGTAAGTCTCCTGCCTCCAGCCACCCCTCAGTTCTTTCCGCCGAGACTCCCTGTCCATAATCGCAGCTGCTTCAGGGACCTCTTATCCATTCCGAGTGCGTGTGTGTCCGTGGAGACGTCCTGGTCACTCCCGCTTTACCTAACCGTCAGGTGGCCAGAGGCTGAGTTGTGGGCCATCAATTCTCATCTCTGATCACTTTGAGGACTGAGGGCAGCCATGGGAGGCACAGGAATCTAAACCTGACTCAAAAACACTCCTGGAATGCCTTATCCGAAATCTCTCCCTCCCTAAAGGAGAAACTGTTCTTCTTTTCTGCTGTGTCAGGCCACAGAACCCACTGATTAATTGAACCAGGTGGCCTCCTGAAGGGACTTTTGGTTTTAGCACCCTCGCCAATTTAACTATTGCCAAAGAACTGGGAAATGGTTGGAGATCCCTTACATTCAAAGGCTTCTAATATTTGCACTCCAGTCCTAATCTCTGTGCCGCCTGCTATACAGCGCAGGCCCTTTTTAGTCAGAGAAACCTCACATAAACCCTCCATTACTGATCTTTTCTCCTTCGCCAACCCTCAACTCTCTTCCCCTCCTGCACGGCTCCCTCCCTCCTATTGGGCTCCTCCCCTCCCTTCTTGGGATCCTGTTTCTCATTCACCTGCAAATACTAGTCTCTCTTTCTCCTCCCCTGCTGGCCAGAGGCCCTTCCCTTCTCCACTGTGTTCTTAAGCCCCTCCTCTGTCAGCCCATTCTCTCCAGACATTGGCCCTCATGCCAGTTTGCAGGGCTCCTGACCCTAGGCCCAACCCGGGTCTTCTTGCAGGAAGGCCTGCTCCTGTCTTACCTCTGGCTCCAGCGTTTCCAGCTGGATCTGGGTGCCAGGCTCCCCAGAAGACCCCCTCCTCTTATTCTCAACCCCCAAACCCCTATCTGAGACTTGTGAACATGGCATTTAAAGTTTTTAATGGTCACGGCTAGTAGAAAAAGGCCAAGGCTGTTCGCCAGGCCTGCATACAGTAGAAGGTAACACTCCAAACCCAGGCTCTTGTGGTAGCCCTGAGGCCGGCAGAGCAACAGGGTCAAGGCACAGGAGGTACCCGACCCAAGTCTGGGCCGCAAAGAGGAACCCCACCAGGAACTTGCTTTAAATGTGGCAAGGAGGATCACTGGGCCTGACAGTGCCCCTGTTCATGGCTGCCCACTAAGCCCTGCCCTAACTGCAAGCAGCCCGGTCACTGGTGGAGTGACTGTCCCTTTGGGAAACAGGCTTTTCCTCAGCGTCTCTATGTGGAGGACAAGCCAGCCAGGCGGGCCCATCGCTCAAACTCCTAGGTCTCATGGATGACTGATGCGGCCTGAAATCAGAGACCCCCATCACTCTCAACAAGCCCAGGGTAATGCTGCAGCTAGCAGGTAAGTCCATCTCATTTCTTGTGGAGACGGGGGCTACCTTCTCTGTTTTGCCGTCACACTCTGGACCTTTAGTTCCCTCACAGGTCTCGGTTATGGGAGTGGATGGGACCCCTTCTTCCCCCTGACATGCAGTTTGGATGGAATTCCCTTTTCGCACTCCTTCTTAGTTATGCCCTCATGCCCTGTACCCCTCCTGGGTCGGAGCATTTTACAAAGTCTCGAAGCCATTATCTAGCTGACAACATCTTTCTCACTACCAAGAGCTCCCCCATAATCAATACTACCCTCATTTCGAACCATGTCTCTCGCCTCAAGCTTGCCCCATGCAGGACCACTGGCAGTCAGAACCACTGGGCCCCACTCATCTCCGGCTCACCAAAAGGCTGAGCCCTGCAGATCCCCCTGCTGCTCCTGTCCCTCCCACCGGGAACCTGCCACCAGAGTGAGCTGAAGCAGGAAGCAATGCTGTTCAATGAGACTGGCCCAAGGGAAGAAAACATCAATCTCCTCAACCGTCTGCGAGAGAAACTGAGCAAGAATCTCTCCTACAGCCTGCTTAACTCCTGATGGCAGCCACCCATCCTCACCTGGGCTGCCCCTATCCTAGGTCCTCTTCTAATTATCAACATATTACTCATATTTTCTCCTTTTTTAAAAAAAAATTCTTACAGGACTGCATCCACGAAGTTTCTCGAGTCACTGCCAAACAGATGTTCCTCGCGACTCCCCTCAAAGCCATCACCTTCTGACCTCCCCTCCCCACGACACCCCTAACCAGCAGGAAGTACCCAGATGAATACTGGCACCCATCTAACATAGAAGGTTGGAATGTAAGGTCGGTGGGCAATGGGGGAAGGTCATGTGAGGAACCAGACCCAGGAATTTTGGCTGGAACTGCCCACACTCATGCATGCCAAAAGAAACTTCCCAGAAGTCCTTTGGAAAAAGGTGACTGTCTGTCAGCCAATGACATTTTGCCACGTTATATTACCTCGACCACCCTAAACAACCCTTTAAATTTTCCCCAAACGGTTTCCTCTATGTGACTTCTCTGGCCCCTGTCCCCCAGACCAGAGAACCTCGTTGGGTGGGATGCACTGTACTAAATAAAGCTTTTGCTTATCAAAAAAAAAAAATCCCTGGCCGGTTGGCTCAGTGGTAGAGCGTTGGCCTGGCGTGCGGAAGTCCCGGGTTCGATTCCCGGCCAGGGCACACAGGAGAAGTGCCCACCTGCTTCTCCACCCCTCCCCTTCTCCTTCCTCTCTGTCTCTCTCTTCCCCTCCCGTAGCCAAGGCTCCATTGGAGCAAAAGATGGCCCGGGCGCTGGGGATGGCTCCTTGGCCTCTGCCTCAGGCGCTAGAGTGGCTCTGGTCGCGACAGAGCGACGCCCCGGATGGGCAGAGCATCGCCCCCTGGTGGGTGTGCCGGGTGGATCCCGGTCGGGCGCATGCGGGAGTCTGTCTCCCCGTTTCCAGCTTCAGAAAAATACAAAAAAAAAAACCCCAACCCCCCCAAAAAACCTGTAAAAGAAAACCTGCATTTAAAAGTTTGTATTCTCACTTTTCAAAAAAAAAAAAAAAAAAGGCCCTGGCCGGTTGGCTCAGCGGTAGAGCATCGGCCTGGCGTGCGGGGGACCTGGGTTCGATTCCCGGCCAGGGCACATAGGAGAAGCGTCCATTTGCTTCTCCACCCTCCCCCCTCCTTCCTCTCTGTCTCTCTCTTCCCCTCCCGCAGCCAAGGCTCCATTGGAGCAAAGATGGCCTGGGCGCTGGGGATGGCTCCTTGGCCTCTGCCCCAGGCGCTAGAGTGGCTCTGGTCGCGGCAGAGCGACACCCCGGAGGGGCAGAGGATCGCCCCCTGGTGGGCAGAGCGTTGCCCCTGGTGGGCGTGCCGGGTGGATCCTGGTCGGGCGCATGCAGGAGTCTGTCTGACTGTCTCTTCCTATTTCCAGCTTCAGAAAAATACAAAAAAAAAAAAAAAAGAAAAAAAAAAGAAAAAAAAATTTGAGCTATAGGCTGGTTTGTAGTGGCACAGTGAATAACAGTGTCAACCTGGAATGCTGAGGTCACTGGTTTGAAACCCTGGGCTTACCTGGTCAAGGCACATAACAACATGCAGTCAATCAATGAACAATTAAAGTGAAGCAACTATGAGTTAACACTTCTTGCTCTCTGTCCCCTTCTCTCTCCTCTCTCTGTAAAATCAGTAACATAAAATCCCCAAAAAAATTTTTTTTAAAAATTGAGCCCTGACCAAGCAGTGGCACAGTGGATAGAGAGTCAGATTGGGATGCAGAGGACCCAGGTTCGAAACCTGAGGTCGCCAGCTTGAGCACAGGCTCATCCAGCTTGAGCGCAGAGTCACTGGTTCGAGCATGGGATCATAGACATGACCCAATGGTCGCTGGTTTGAGTAAGGGGTCACTCGCTCTCCTATACCCCCTAGTCAAGGCACATATGAGAAAGCAATCAATGAACAACTAAGAAGCTGCAATGAAGAATTGATGTTTCTCATTCATCTTTCTTCCTTCCTGTCTATCTGTCCCTATCTGTCCCTCTCTCTGTCTATCACAAAAAAATAAAATAAGTAAAATGAAATTGAGATATAATTGATATATAACATTATATTTCAAATAATTCTTAATTTTAACAAAAGAGTACACTGGCAAAGCAAACATTTTAAACAATACTTACATCAGTTTGTAGAAGCTTGTTATCTAATGTCAAGAGGGTATGGAAATTATTCATCCAAGTTTCCATGTTATCTTCAAAAAATTCTGGGAGATCCTAAAGAAGAAATGGTGACTTGAAACTTTTTATTAAAATAAGTGTGCTCGTTAAATAAGTTACCCCCACACACAAACACACCAAACCTTTTCCACATGCCTACTGACTCCAGTCCACACTTCCTAGCCAGACAACCGTTATCTATTTTGACAAGAATTCTCTGTTTCACCTAGGTCCAACTTCTGTCTCAATTTTATACACTTTCAACCACAAATGATGCCATTTCAATTTCCTGTCCCAATTTAAATCTATATTATTCCTTCAAGGTCCACTTAAGATTGTATGACGCCCTTCCTTACAAAACTCAGTGCTTACCAATATACTCCTTTTCCTTTTTGAACTACTGCATTTAGCATAAGATGACCACCAATTCAAACTTATGATCTTACACAATTAATGACTTCCTATGGAATAGTACTGCCTTCTTAATGGGGCTGATAAACTCCCCAAGGGTAAGATTATGACTTTGCTGTCCCTGGCTATGTTTGACAAGTTAATTAAGAGCTTCATCCTACCTGACTTCTAGGAAGCAGAATTCAAAAGACGGTACAAGCAAACCAGTGCCATCCTTTAATTAAGAGTTTCTCAAAATGCTGTGTCACAGACCAATGATGTGGGTCTGCCATTTTGGGACATTCATCTGCTCTATCCTGATCCTTTTGTGGAATTCTTTCCCTACCACTGTGAGTCATGCTGTAAGGATTAAGTCCAGGTACTTGGCTCTGGCTATAAGCTATGAAAAGGGAAGATCCTTCCTCTTACCTCTCAGTATAGTAATCTGAACCAATAAGATCCCCTTATGCTTCCTAGAGCCCTGAATCTTTAACAATTTAACAACAGAAAGAGACGGGTTGCCACTATCTCAGTAACAACAGGGTGATCAGGCATTTTCTGCTATTTCACTGTGGCTGTGTTTTGTCTGAAATGAGACTGGTCCTTTACCTTTCTAAAACCCTCTGTCTCCCAAATATGCTTCCAATAAAAGCCTTTTTTTACAAGCTAGCCATAGACCTTAAATCAAAACATGGCTCCCGCAGTGTTAAACTGCACTTAAATGAACAAGAGGAAGGCCTGAGAATGTGATCTCTCAGTGTCTTCAAAAAAAGAGTAGAGGCCCTGGCCGGTTGGCTCAGTGGTAGAGCGTCGGCCTGGCGTGCGGAAGTCCCGGGTTGGATTCCCGACCAGGGCACACAGGAGAGGCGCCCATCCGCTTCTCCACCCCTCCCCCTCTCCTTCCTCTCTGTCTCTCTCTTCCCCTCCCGCAGCCGAGGCTCCATTGGAGCAAAAGATGGCCCGGGCGCTGGGGATGGCTCCTTGGCCTCTGCCCCAGGCGCTAGAGTGGCTCTGGTCGCGACAGAACGACGTCCCGGATGGGCAGAGCATCGCCCCCTGGTGGGCGTGCCGGGTGGATCCGGGTCGGGCACATGCAGCAGTCTGTCTGACTGCCTCCCAGTTTCCAGCTTCAGAAAAATACAAAAAAAAAAAAAAAAAAAAAAAGAGTAGAGGATAGTTCTCCAAAACAGTGACTGAGGATGTGGGGTTTCTTTTCCTCACTGGCCTACAGAGAATGTTCCTTTTCTTCATGGAACATCCACTAGCATTTCTAGGAACTACTATAAACAAGAACACTATTTGTAGACAAAGAATGGGGTGGGGGGAAAAAAAACTAATTTCTATTAAAAAAAAATATCAATGCTGGCAAAAAAAGCCTTTATCAAATGAAAACCTGCATATTTAACAACACAGAATACGAATCAAAAAAATAAATAAAACAAACCTTACCTGGAAGTTTAAACTGTAGAACAGTTTTGAGATCAGGATAAGGGAAGAGAAAAGGATCCTCAGAGCAGAGGCGTCGTTCGCATGGGTACTACAGAGCTCAATGGTGGCCTTGGGAAGGAATTCAGGAACAGTGTTTGGTTTTTTTTAGTATATTATAAACCTTCATGAAACAGCTCTGCACTAGACTGAGATTAGCAGAGATTTTGAAAAATATTTTAAAGTATATATTTTGAAACTGCCTATCATGTCACTACTAACAAGTCTAATGTTAGTATTTTGGACTAGATCCTTTCTTCCTTCTTTGTGCATATACACAAAAATGTCTTTATATGTTCTCATTAAATAATTCCCCTGCCACTTGGCATTTAGGTTATTTCCAATTTTTTATTATTCTAACTGAAATAAATAGGCTTATCTAGAAAACTTTGTGCATATCTCTCACTTTTATAGCTTAATATTCTAAAGTGCATTACCAAAGCAGAAGAGTAGGCTCTAAGCACAGATTTTGGAAGCCAGATATACCTAAATATAACCCAAATTGTTACAGTAACTATTACAGTAACTAAAAATAAGATCCTAGTGCTTTATGCACAACTACTATGTAAAAGACATTGAAGTAATGTCACTTCCTAAAATTAGGAGAAATTATTATTAAGGTGCTCTTATGAAAACGTCAAACTCCAAAAAGCTAGTACCATTTATAAGCCATTAAACAAGACACCAAAATGTTCACTTCATGGCACTTTGGCTAAGACTTTTAACATCATTAAAAAGAAAAATCTTTGCCTGACCAGGCAGTGACACAGTGGATAGAGCGTCAGACTGGGATGCCGAGGACCCAGGTTCGAGACACCAAGGTCGCCAGCTTGAGTGCAGGCTCATCTGGTTTGAGCAAAAGCTCACCAGCTTGGACCCAAGGTCGCTGGCTCGAGCAAGAGGTTACTCGGTCTGCTGAAGGCCCACGGTCAAGGCACATATGAGAAAGCAATCAATGAACAACTAAAGTGTTGCAATGTGTAATGAAAAACTAATGATAGATGCTTCTCATCTTTCCATTCCGGTCTGTCCCTCTCTCTGACTCTGTAGAAAAAAATAAAAAAAGAAAAAGAAAAAGAAAAATCTTTGCCACCCTGGCCTAGTAGCTCATTAGTTAGAGCAGGGGTCCCCAAACTTTTTACACAGGAGGCCAGTTCACTGTCCCTCAGACTGTTGGAGGGCCAGACTATAAAAAAAACTATGAACAAATCCCTATGTACACTGCACATATCTTATTTTAAAGTAAAAAAACAAAACGGGAACAAATACAATATTTACAATAAAGAAAAGTAAATTTAAATCAACAAACTGACGAGTATTTCAATGGGAACTATGGGCCTGCTTTTGGCTAATGAGATAGTCAATGTGCTCCTCTCACTGACCACCAATGAAAGAGGTGCTCCTTCCGGAAGTGCGGCGGGGGCCAGATAAATGGCCTCAGGGAGCCGCATGTGGCCCGCGGGCCGTAGTTTGGGACCCCTGAGTTAGAGTGTTATCCCGATATGCCAAAGTTCTAGGTTCAATCCCTGATTAGAGCAGACGTAAGAATCAACCAGTGAACAAACAAATCAATAAGTGGAACAAACAAATAAGTGGAACAAACAAATCAATGTTTCTCTCTCTAAAAATCTATTTTAAAATATAATTTAAAAAATCTCTGCCAATTCAATAATTGGAAAAAACTGATCACATTTTGTCCAATGTTGTTTTATTTATTTATTTATTTTTTTGTATTTTTCTGAAGCTGGAAACGGGGAGAGACAGTCAGACAGACTCCCGCATGCGCCCGACCGGGATCCACCCGGCACGCCCACCAGGGGGCAACGCTCTGACCAACAGGGGGCGATACTCTGCCCCTCCGGGGCGTCGCTCTGTTGCAACCAGAGCCACTCTAGCACCTGGGGCAGAGGCCAAGGAGCCATCCCCAGCGCCCGGGCCATCTTTGCTCCAATGGAGCCTTGGCTGCGGGAGGGGAAGAGAGAGACAGAGAGGAAGGAGAGGGGGAGGGGTGGAGAGGCAGATCGGCGCCTCTCCTATGTGCCCTGGCCGGGAATTGAACCTGGGACTTCTGCACGCCAGGCCGACGCTCTACCACTGAGCCAACCAGCCATGGCCCAATGTTGTTTTTAAAAATAAAGATGTACCATCAGTAAGACATCCTAACCATGAAAAATCTTGTGTATTCTCCCATTTTAAGAAGTGAATAGCATATAACTTTCTTTTTTGAAATGAGGAAATGAACCTTTTCTAGAGTCAGCAAAAATAGGTTTGAGGCCCGTGTGATACTGAACACTCTCCTTATTTGAAAAAAAAAAAAAAGGTCGCTAACATCTTTTACTCTTACAGGATTCTCACAAAGATGATGTACAAAATATTAATTAAATTATATAAACAGCCAAATCAAAATTTGGATATATTCCTTTAGAGACTCATACTCAAATACTTAAGTGAAATATGCTGCCTAGAATTTGCTTTCAAATATTCCTACAGAATGGAGAACAAAGTTTTTAAAAACCAAAATGTTAATAACTGTTTACCTTATGTAATAGATACATGAGAGTTCACTATATAACATTTGCTCTATTTCTGTGTAGGTCTGAAAATCTTCAAAAAAAATGCACCTCTAAATATTATCTAGAAAGTAAGCTTCCACAGCATTCTTTTAAACAAAATTTATATATGTATTAAAGCAATTTTAAATATTAATTTAAAAATATCACCAAAATATTTTACCATACCTTAAACAGATTAGTCAAAGGCAAAGCAAAGGCATCCAGAACAAGTTTAATTTCAGTCCATAACTCATTAGATTTAAATTCATGGCGGTATCTAGAAAATTAAGGTAAAATAGGTAATTTACAAATTTTTATTTACTGACTTTATTCAAGGATAGATTAATGTAAAAAATATGGCCAGACAACTTTCTGAAATTCAAAGGAAATTTTTGGGTTTTCTTTTTAAGGAATCAAGCACAGTTTAACAGGACTAAGTATTTCACAGGGCATAGGGCAATATGAAATAAACATCCTACTTAAGAAACAAAATCAGTAATGAACTGACAATAGTCACAGACAAATAACTGTTCACACAAGTAAAAACATTTGGAAAAAAGCATTTTAAAATAGAAGTTTACACATCAATACCTTTTAAATAAAGAATGTGCTGTACGGAGGACTCCATTAATAACATGAAAGTCACCACTCTGAAAGCGATTCACCATTTCTGTCAGCAAGTCAGGCCACTTCTGAGGGAAATCTTCTCTACCAATAATGCTAATGGCATCACTTAACTGAGGGGAGGAAAAAAGATTAATTAGAGGAAAGCTCTACAAACAAGCCTACCTAAAAAGCAGGGCCTTACATTACCTGCTTCTGAATCTGCTCTGGGCTGCTAAGCATCAAGTGAACTATGTTGGCTTTAATAGCTACTCTGTCGGCTTCACAAATTTTGTTTGGTTCATCTTCAACCTAAAAGCAAAACATCCAAGAGCAAGTAACATAAAATTCATGTCCATGACCAGATGGGTGTGTGGATAAAACAGAACCATTTGTTTCCTGGTTTTTTAAGAAAAACACAGAGAAAGGTAGGGCCTTCCCTCTACATCAGGGGTAGTCAACCTTTTTATACCTACCGCCCACTTTTGTATCTCTGTTAGTAGTAAAATTTTCTAACCGCCCACCGGTTCCACAGTAATGGTGATTTATAAAGTAGGGAAGTAACTTTACTTTTATAAAATTTATAAAGCAGAATTACAGCAAGTTAAAGCATATAATAATAATTACTTACCAAGTACTTTATGTCGGATTTTCGCTCAGTTTGGGAGAATAAATCTTTATAAAACAACTTACTATAGTTAAATCTATCTTTTTATTTATACTTTGGTTGCTCTGCTATCACCCACCATGAAAGCTGGAATGCCCACTAGTGGGCGGTAGGGACCAGGTTGACTACCACTGCTCTACATGAATGGGTCAGATTCCTTTAATAATCTTATGAAAACAAGAACCCTTAGAACAGAAAAACATACATTCCATACCGAACGCAAATATTTTACATACAAATTAATGAGCTTGACTCCCAGAAGCCCATTAAGGCTCACAGTTTTATATGTAAACTTATCAGAACATGTGGTTAAGATCTTTATATATGCTACTTCACCTACACTCATCTTCAAAAGCTTCAATTTTGACTCTCACCTTAAGTCAAAGGTCTTTTCAATGAAAACCTCTTGACCATTATGAGTTTACATCCAGGACTACATTACCCATATGGGTTCAGGAAGTCTCACTAATTTTACAAATTAAGATAGAGGTAATTAAAGTTTAAAAAAAAAAAGCCCTGGCCGGTTGGCTCAGTTGTAGAGCATCGGCCTGGCGTGCAGGAGTCCTCGGTTCGATTACCAGCCAGGGCACACAGGAGAAGCGCCCATCTGCTTCTCCACCCCTCCCCCTCTCCTTCCTCTCTGTCTCTCTCTTCCCCTCCCACAGCCAAGGCTCCACTGAAGCAAAGTTTGCCCGGGTGCTGAGGATGGCTCTGTGGCCTCTGCCTCAGGCGCTAGAATGGCTCTGACTGCGGCAGAGGGACGCCCCAAGATGGGCAGAGCCATCGCCCCCTGGTGGGCATGCCGGGTGGATCCCAGTCGAGTGCATGCGGGAGTCTGTCTGACTGCCTCCCCATTTCCAGCTTCGGAAAAATACCAAAAAAAATACAAAGAAAAAAAAAAAGATAGAGGTAGAAGAAGGGATTTTTAAATGTTTTAAGATTCAGAAGGTCGCCTGACCAGTAGTGGTGCAGTGAATAGAGTACTGATTGGCCTGGGACATTGAGGACCCAGGTTCAAAACCCTGAGGTCCTAAGCTAAGGTGTGGAAAATACCTGTTTCTTCATTTATAATAATTTTATAATATTATTAAACTTATAGGACAATTAGATTCACCTTAAAATCAGTATATAGTTTCATATCCCACAAGATATAAAGCATAATCTCTTATCAAAAACTTCAAAATTATTTTACATTCTATAAATTTTCATATATATAATGCAGTTTTCAGCTTTATATAATTTTTCCCAGTCCACAATGGAAACTGCTTCAATTATTCATTAAGAGTGTGTCCTCCCACATGTCTCTTCAGGAGACAATGAGCTAATTTTCAACCAAAGATGGAGGTTAAAACCAAGTTTCACAACTCTCTAGCAACCTGGGTTATCAAGTTGAAGTAATCTATATGAATGCAAATGAAACAACAGAAATTTTGGGAAAGTATTTTGTTTAACTTTTGTCAGTTCTTTCATATTTTCTATATAGACAATCATGCCACCTGTGAACAAAGATAGTTTTATGTCCTCCTTTGCAACTGGTATACCTTTTATTTCCTTTTCTTACTGCATTAGCAAAGACTTACAATGCAATGTTGAAATAAATGGTGAGAAGGGACATCCTTACTTTGTATCTGATCTTAGTGGAAAAGCTCCAAGTTTCTCACCATGAAATAGGTCTGCTGTAGGTTTTTTGATAGTCTTTTTTTTTTTTTGTATTTTTCTGAAGTTGGAAATGGGGAGGCAGTCAGACAGACTCCTGCATGCGCCCGAACGGGATCCACCCGGCACGCCCACCAGGGGGCAATGCTCTGCCCATCTGGGGCGTTGCTCTTCTGCAACCAGAGCCTAGAATTCTAGCGCCCGAGGCAGAGGCCATAGAGCCATCCTCAGCGCCCGGGCCAACTTTGCTCCAATGGAGCCTTGGCTGAGGGAGGGGAAGAGAGAGACAGAGAGGAAGGAGAGGGGGAGGGGTGGAGAAGCAGATGGGCGCTTCTCCTGTGTGCCCTGGCCGGGAATCGAACCCGGGACTCCTGCATGCCAGGCCGTCGCTCTAGCACTGAGCCAACCGGCCAGGGTTGATAGTCTTTATCAAGAAAATTCCCCTCTATTCCCTTTTCTAAGAGTTATCATGAATGGGTGCTAGATTTTTGTCAATTTTTTCTGTATCTGTTGGTATGATCATGTGATTTTCTTTTTTTTTAGTCTACAGATGTGATAGATTGCATTAACTTTTTTTTACTTTTTTATTGAATTTATTGGGGTGACACTGGTTAATAAAATTATACAGGTTTCAGATGTACAGTTCTATATCTATATATTGTATTGTGTGTTCACTACCCCAAGTCATGATGCTGAATGCTGAACAAGTCTTACATACCGGGGATAAGTCCCACTTGGTCATGTGTTTACTTTTATCCACTTTTTTATTTGATTTGCTAATATTTTGTTAAGGAGGGTCCTGTTCAGCCTGACCTGTGGTGGCGCAGTGGATCAAGCGTCAACATGGAACGCTGAGGTCGCCTGTTCAAAACCCTGGGCTTGCCTGGTCAAGGCACATATGGAAGTTGATGCTTCCTGCACCACCCCCCGCCCCCTCTCTTTCTCTCTGTCTCTCTTCTCTAAAAAATAAAAAAATAAATTAATTTTAAAAATTACTATTAAAAATGTTTAATTTTATATTTAATCTGTCTTTGAATCTTTCAGGAACACTGCATATATAAACATTATAAATGTACAGAGTATTAAACTATGTACTGTATTCACAAAATACTTACAATTCTCCAGTTTCTTTTAATATAGTTCTTGAATGTCACTGAGGCACACACTTTGATAACATTATCCTGGGACTTCTCCAGTAATGTTAAAAGCAACAGTGGGTAATTCTGATTTCCTTCTACAGATTCAAGAAACTTCTCGGCTGTAAAAGAATTTCCATGTTAGGTTTGTTACTATAATCAAATCTTTCCACTTTATGTATATGCATACTATACATTTATATCTGATTGAAGCATCAAAAAATGAAAAGATAATGATATTTTTCTTTAGAGAATCTATCAAGGGAGAACTGGGCCTAACTTTTCTAATCTATTGGACTATATATGATGTTGTATTAAATTTACATAATACTTCAGTTTTCAAATCACTTAACTCACCTGATTCTCACAAACTTATAAAGGGATCAGATGACTACACCATCTGAAAGAGAATCTGCTTCTCAGAAAGATTAAGTGACTTTAGGGCAAAAGTTACACACCCTGTCTTGTTCCAGAAGGATCATTATTAGTACTACTGGTAACGGCAGTAATAATTCTTTTACAGTACTACTGGAAGATTAGATGAGTTAATCCATGCTAATATGTTACTATTAATGTACAGGTCTGGTGGTTTACTCACATATATTATTTCATTAAGCTGCCACTACTACCCAGAGAGGTAGGTAATATTTTCGTTTTAAAGACAAGGCCACTGAGGTTAAGTAATTAGTCAAAGATCACAAAGCTAGAATATTTCATTACTGAAAACAGTTTTTGTGCAGTCCTTATTCAACTATATTAGACTTCAGTTTTCTTCTTAAAAGAAGCATTTCTAATACAAGCATTTTTTTTTGCATGTGCAAGAGAGAGAGAGAGAGAGAGAGAGACAGACAGGAAGGGAGAGAGGAGAAGCATCAACTCATAGATGTGGTACCTTAATTGTTCATCGATTGCTTCTCGTATGTGCCTTGACCAGGGGGCTACAGCCGAGCCAGTGACCCCTTGCTTAAGCCAGCGACCTTGAGCTCAAGCCAGTGACCATGGGTTCATGTCTATGATCCCACACTCAACCCAGTGACCCCAAGCTCAAGAAGGTGAGCCTGCACTGAAGCTGGTGATTCTCAGGGTTTCGAACCTGGGTCCTCAGTGTCCCAGGCCAATATGACATCCATTGTGCAATCACTGCCTAGTCAGGCTACCAGCAATAAATTTATACAAAGATTTTTTTTTGTATTTTTCTGAAGCTGGAAACGGAGAGGCAGTCAGACTCCCACATGCGCCCAACCAGGACGCACCCAGCACGCCCACCAGGGGGCGATGCTCTGCCCATCCGGGGCGTCACTCTGCTGCAACCAGAGCCATTCTAGTACCTGAGGCAGAGGCCATGGAGCCATCCGCAGCGCCCGGGGCCAACTTTGCTCCAATGGAGCCTTGGCTGCGGAAGGGAAAGAGAGAGACAGAGAGGAAGGAGGGGGAAGGGATGGAGAAGCAGATGGGTGCTTCTCCTGTGTGCCCTGGCCGGGAATCGAACCTGGGACTCTCATATGCCAGGCCGACGCTCTACCACTGAGCAAACCGGCCAGGGCCTATACAAAGATTTTAACACACATTTAAACTCACAATACACTTAGGAATAGTAAATCTCCTAGGTTTACTGATCACACAGTGAAGGTTCATAGCACTTCTAATTTTTCTTTTAAATTTTTCCTATTTTTAAAAAAAATATTTATTTTATTGATTTTAGAGAGGCAAAGAGAGAGTGAGAGACAGGGGCATGGAGAGAGCAAGAAAGAGACAGAAACAGTGATCTGTTCCTGGATGTGCCCTGACCAGGGATCAAACTGGCATCCTCTGCACCAACTGAGCTATCCTGCCAAGGCTAATTTTTCCTATCTGGAGCCTCACTCATTCCAAGGATCCAATATTTATTGAAAATATCTGCAGTCAGCATCTACTATTCTTTTCTACAATATGATTTAACACTTTTATTCTTTCTGAATTGAATCCCAAGAGTTTAACTTCTATCCTCAAACCTTCTCTGCTTTGTGTCCACCATGCCTTTCTTGAAAGATGAGAAATGAACTGAAACATGTTTGAAAGTAGCAAACATGGTTTCTTTTGAGTCTATTAGGCTTTCACTGTTTCCTTAGTGGTCAACATTTTGTATAGGGCAACACATGGTTATCCGTGATTTGGTGGAAAGCCCATATAGGTTGCCAGGTCTTTCTTAAATTGTAACAAATATCCCACAAGCAATTTTCTCATGAGTTTAAGTCTATTCCTTTCTGTATTCATTTCCCTCAACTTGCTCACAGTAGTCATACTGACATGTTTCTATACTCAGTGAGCCTCAAAATGTCTTCTAGTTCTTACCTTTGTCACATCTCAATTACTCATGGAGTATAGTGGTTTATCTGTAAGCTGGGATCCACTACACACAGCTACCTCCAAATCACATTATCAAGATGCTGAGTCAGTCTACCTTCACATCATTTTATCAAGATGCTGAGTCAGTCTACCACCGAACCCCAAGTTTTGTGTTCATAACTCTTCCCAGAAACAGTTTATTCCTACACTGTGTCCTGCATTCATAAAACAATATCTGTAGTATCTTGACTTTAAAAGACACAATTGCCCTGGCTGGTTGGCTCAGTGGTACAGCGTCGGCCTGGCATGCAGGATTTCAATTCCCAGCCAGGGCACACAGGAGAAGCGCTCATCTGCTTCTCCACCCCTCCCCCTCTCCTTCCTCTCTGTCTCTCTCTTCCCCTCCCGCAGCCAAGGCTCCATTGGAGCAAAGTTGGCCCAGGCGCTGACGATGGCTCTATGGCCTCTGCCTCAGGCACTAGAATGGCTCTGGTTGCAACAGAGCAATGCCCCAGATGGGCAGAGCATTGCGCCCTGGTAGGCATGCCAGGTGGATCACAGTCGGGAGCATGTGGGAGTCTGTCTGCCTGCTTCCCCGTTTCCAACTGCAGAAAAATAAATAAATAAAATAAAATACAAAAAAAGACACAATTATTGGCCCTGGCCAGTTAGCACAGTGGTAGAGTGTCAGCCCGGTATGTGGATGTCCCGGGTTCAATTCCCAGCCAGGGCACACAGGAGAAGTGTCAATCTACTGCTTCTCCATCCTTCCCCCTCTCACTTCTCTCTCTCTCTCTCTCTCTCTCTCCTCCTCCCCCCCCTGCAGTCCTGGCTCAATTGAAGCGAGTTGGCCCTGGGCACTGAGGATGGCTCTATGGCCTCTGCCTCAGGTGCTAAAAAATGGCTCCAGTTGCAACGAAGCAAGGGCCCCAGATGGGCAAAGCATCGCCCCCTAGAGGGCGTGCCGGGTGGATCCCGGTCGGGCGCATGCGGGAGTCTGTCTGACTGTCTCTCCCTGTTTCCAGCTTCAGAAAAATAAAAATAAAAAAGACACAATCATTAAAAATAACTTTTAATAATGTTGACAGAGGCTTCCTGGGAAAATCCAAGAAGATTAGTGCCAGTAATTTTTCTTTATCCAAGAACACATTATTATTTTTTTTTTTTGAGAGGAAGGAAGGGGGGAAGAGAGAGGAGCAAGAGGAATGAGAGAGACAGTAGAGAGGAGTGAGAAGCGAGGAGACAGAGAGAGGGGAGAGGAATGAAAGGAGAGATAGAGAGGAGCAAGGAGAGAGTGAGAAGCATTGACTCATAGTTGCTTCACTTGTTTTTCACTGATTGCTTCTCATACATGCCGTGATGGGGGGTGGGGGTGGGGGCTCAACGCAAGCCAACAACCCCTTGCTCAAGCCAGAGCTGGTAAACTTGGGATCATGTTGATGATCCCACACTCAAGCTGGCAAGCCCTTGCTCAAGCCAGTAACCTCCAGGTTTTGAACCAGGGAGCTCAGCTTCCCACATTGACACTTTATCCACTGTGCCGCCACCACTAGTCAGAGCAAGAATACATTACTTCTTTAAGCACTATAGGAAGATCACAAATTATCTCTCTTGGAAATCACAAAGGCTTTTCTAGAATAGGACAGATGCATTAACATGCTTATAATTCTATTTATTATATATAACATCAATATGATACACACATGAATTCATTTGTGCCCTCATGAGGTCCTTCAGAAATCCTTTTCACGGGCTCATCTGGTTTGAGCAAAGCTCACCAGCTTGGACCCAAGGTTGCTGGCTCGAGCAAGGGGTTACTTGGTTGGCTGAAGGCCCGCGGTCAAGGCACATATGAGAAAGCAATCAATGAACAATTAAGGTGTCACAACACGCAACGAAAAACTGATGATTCTCATCTCTCTCTGTTCCTGTCTGTCTGTCTCTATCTGTCCCCATCTCTGACTCTCTCTCTGTAAAAAAAAAAAAAAATCCTTTTCATGAGCATGTAAATTCTGAAGTAGTAGATTAAGAGTATTTCTGGTAGCCCTGGCTGGTTGGCTCAGCAGTAGAGCGTCGGCCTGGCGTTCAGGAGTCCCGGGTTCGATTCCCGGCCAGGGCACACAGGAGAAGCGCCCATCTGCTTCTCCACCCCTCCCCCTCTCCTTCCTCTCTGTCTCTCTCTTCCCCTCCCACAGCCGAGGCTCCATTGGAGCAAAGATTGCCCGGGCGCTGAGGATGGCTCTGTGGCCCTGCCTCAGGCGCTAGAATGGCTTTGGATGCAACAGAGCAACACCCCAGAGGGGCAGAGCATCACCCCCTGGTGGGCATGCCGGGTAGATCCCGGTCGGGCACATACAGGAGTCTGTCTGACTGCCTCCCCGTTTCCAGCTTTGGAAAAATTAAAAAAAAAAAAAAGAGTATTTCTGGTTACTATGGCTTACATCAAGGATCGTCTGCTCACAGGACATATATGGCCCCCAAAATTAGTTTGATCTTTACAACTTTCAAAATTGTTTGAAGGTACTACTTGCTATCATTTTAAAATGAGAACATTTATATAAATAGCCTTTTTTTTTCAAGTAAAGCTAGAAATCTGACCTTGCAAAACTGGCTTGAATCCCCCAAAGTTAGCTGGTTCCAAACAATATTTTCCCCTTAACTAAGGCATACCAGTCCCCATTTGGCCTACCTCCCTCACTTACCCTCACATCTGACTCCTGTGGGTATCTGAGCTTGCAAGTCTAAGTTTATACTAAGTTTCTAATGGAAACCGGTCATATTAGGGAGGAAGCAAGAAAGAAAATCCTAGATCTTAAAATAGATATATTAATTAAATCAAACCCAGCATGGAGTTAAGACACAGTGTTTGATTGCCTGGTTTCATTCACTTAATCACTTTTTAGGCAATTAACTCTCTTCTCTATGCCCTAATTATCTAAAACTGGCAGGTGTGGGCAATTTCAAAAAGGTGAAGGTACAAAGCATTCTAAACATACTAATACTTTTTATTGTAGAAGAGGCTGTATAAAAGCTATTTTACTAAATAAAAACAACTGAAAAAAAAAGTCCCACACCACTGACCACCTAGGCCAGGTAGCTTAGTTGGTTAGAGCATTATCCTGATATGCCAAGATTGCAGGTTCGATCCCTAGTCAGGGCACATACAAGAATCAACCAAGGCACAGTGGATAAAGCGTTGACCTGGAACACTGAGGTTGCCGGTTCGAAACCCTAGGCTTGCCCCGTCAAGGCACATATGGGAGTTGATGCTTCCTGCTCCTTTCCACCTTCTCTCTCTCTCTCTCTCTAAAATGAATGAATCTTAAAAAAAAAATTTTTTTTTAAATAAAATCAACCAATGAATGCATAAGTGGAACAACAAATTAATGTTTCTCTCTCGAAAATCAATTAAAAAACAACAACCTACACCACTATATGTTATAACAGTTGTTAATAAGCCAATCACACACTCTAAGGCTAGAGAATAAAAAATTAACTGACAATCCAAGTGTAAATCTTTTTAATTTACAAAGAGCAGACTGCACAAAGGTTTCCTTCACCTGTCCTTTAAGAATAAATCAACCACAAAACAATATTTATTTATTCTCTTTACCTGGACGTCTGACGGTGGGGTCAGGATCAAGAGTTTTCTTTAAATATTCTGTTAACGTTTGCAAATTTGCATCACTGAGCTCCATTGCAATAAAACCTAAAATAAGAAATAAGGTTTGGGCAATTGGTCACATGGAAACAGTAATCTGCATAAAAAAATCCTTTTGTATTACCAGTTTTCTACCGTCTGAAAGTCATCGATTTGCTGTTTGAGCAGGGCTATTAAGCCTGACTCTGATAGGCTTTTGCTGGACTTGAGGTGGCTCAGTGATTAAAGTGCTGACCTGGGCAGTTCAAAGCGCTGAGGTGGGCAGTTCAAAACTCCAGGCTTGCCCGGTTCAAGGCATATGTGAGAAGCGACTACTACAAGTTGATGCTTCCTGCTCCTTCCTCCACTTTCTTTCTCTTTCCTCTCTCTAAAATTCAATAAATAAAACCTAAAATATATATATATGGGCTTTTTTGAAACAATGGTGAGATGATTTTGAGATAAAGGAGAAAAAACATGATTTCAAAAAAAGGGGCATAACCGGACCAGGTGGTGGCACAGTAGATAGAGCGTCGAACTGGGATGCGGAGGACCCAGGTTCGAGACCCCGAGGTCTCTAGGTTGAGTGCGGGCTCAACTGGTTTAAGCAAAAAAAAAAAAAAAAAAAAAAAAAAGCTCACCAGCTTGAGCCCAGGGTCGCTGGCTCGAGCAAGGGGTTACTCGTTCTGCTGTAGCCCCCCCCCCCTGTCAGGGCACATATGAGAAGGCAATCAATGAACAACTAAGGTGTCACAACAAAAAACTGATGATTGATCCTTCTCATCTCTCTCCGTTCCTGTCTGTCTGTCCCTGTCTATCCCTCTCTCTAACTCTCTCTCTCTGTCTCTGGAAAAAAAAAAAAAAAGAAGGCATAGAAAAGCAGTTGAAGAAATGATAAGTTATCATAAGTTGATCTACTTTATTTATTTACTTATTTTTAAAGATTTTATTTATTCATTTTAGAGAGGAGAGAGAAAGACGGTGGGGCAGGTCCAGGAAGCATCAACTTGTAGTTGCTTCTCATATGTGCCCTGACAGTGCAAGCCCAGGGTTTTGAACCAGTGACCTCAGCATTCCAGGTCGATGCTTTATCCACTGTGCCACCACAGGTCAGGCAAGTTGATCTAATTTAAATGCTATGAAACATGCAGCCAACTTAGCGAAGTTGGCTGGAGAATCATCCTGATGTGCCAAGGTTGTAGGTTCAGTCTTCAGTCCAGACACATACAAGAATCAACCATTGAATTTATAGATGGGTGGAACAGCAAATCAATGTTTCTTTTTCTCCCCTCTCCACTAAAAATCAATAAATATAAAAAATTTTAAAAACACATTTAAATAGCCTGATCAGGTGGTGGCGCAGTGGCTAGAGCGTCAGACTGGGACATGGAGGATGCAGGTTCAAAACCTCAAGGTCGCCAACTTGAGCACAGGCTCATCTGGTTTGAGCAAGGCTCACCAACTTGAGCCCAAGGTCGCTGACTTAAGCAAGGGGTCACTCACTCTGCTGTAGCCCCCCAGTCAAGGCACATATGAGAAAGCAATCAATGAACAAAGATGCTGCAATGAAGAACTGATGCTTCTCATCTCTCTCCCTTCCTGTCTGTCATTAAAAAAAACAAAAAACTAAATAAACAAATGCTATGAAACAGAACAAAGGGTTAAAAAGACTCACTTAGAAAGTTTTTTAAAGCTCTACCATAAGAAATTAAAATTTTAGTCAGTAAATAAGGATCCTATAGTTTTGAGATTAAGAAAATTAGAACAGGCCTTGGCCGGTTGGCTCGGCGGTAGAGCGTTGGCCTGGCGTGCGGAAGTCCCGGGTTCGATTCCCGGCCAGGGCACACAGGAAAAGCGCCCATCTGCTTCTCCACCCCACCCCCTCTCACTTCTCTCTGTCTCTCTCTTCCCCTCCCGCAGCCGAGGCTCCATTGGAGCAAAAGATGGCCCGGGTGCTGGGGATGGCTCCTTGGCCTCTGCCCCAGGCGCTAGAGTGGCTCTGGTCGTGACAGAGCGACACCCCGGATGGACAGAGCATTGCCCCCTGGTGGGCGTGCCGGGTGGATCCCGGTCAGGCGCATGCGGGAGTCTGACTGCCTCCCCGTTTCCAGCTTCAGAAAAAAAAAAAAAAAAAGAAAGAAAATTAGAACAAATTCCTTTGTGTACAATATCCCATCACACGTATTAACAAGCTACTGTTAGAATATGTATCTGGAAAGATGATTTTGGGGTTCAGAAGATGACAACTGTGATTAAGATTAAAAAGCAATTTTTTAAACCAAAAGCAAAGGCAACAAAAGCAAAAATAAACAAATGAAAGTACATCAAACTAAAAAGCTTCTGCACAGCAAAGGAATCCATCAACAGAATGAAAAAGCAATCTACCAAAAGAAGAAAGTACTTGCAAATCATATATCTGGATAAGGAGTTTATATCCAAAAACTATATAAAGAATTCATATAACCAGGGGTGGGGGTGAGAATCCAATTTAAAAATGGGCAGCTCCTTCTCTCAGGAGGAGCATGCCTGCGCCGTTCCCTCCCGAGGGGCATCACCTTGACCTTCTCTCTGCTAAGCTGAGGGCTCTTCTTTCACCTCTGTGACTTGTTTCCTGAGCCCCATTTTTTCCTACAGCTCATTTTTTTCTATCTCTGTGATTTTCTGAATAACTTTTCTCTTCTAGTTTGAAAAAAGAAATGAGCAGAGGATCTGAATAGACATTTTTTCAAAGAAGCCATACAGATGGCCAACAGGTATGTGAAAAGGTATTCAACATCACTGATCATGAGAGAAGTGCAAATCAAAACCATGAGATAATCATCTAACACCTGTCCGAATGACTATTATCAAAAAGACAATAAATAACAAATGGTGAGGATGTGAAGAAAAAGGAACCCTTGTATACTGTTAGTGGGAATGTAAATTGGGGCAGCCACTACAGAAAACAGTAGAAAGGTTCCACAAAAAAATTAAAAATAGGACTAGCACAGCCTGCACCTGTGGTGGCACAGTGGATACAATGTCCACCTGGAATGCTGACATCACTGGTTCAAAATCCCAGGCTTGCCTGGTCAAGGCCCATACAAGAAGCAACTACTATAAGTTGCTGTTTCCCACTCATCCCCCCACATTTCTTTCTAAAATTAATAAATCTTTAAAAAAAAAAAAAAGGCCTAGCACATGATCCAATTCTTTTATTTTATTTTATTTATTCATTTTAGAGAGGGAAGAGAGAGAGAGAGAGAGAAAGAGAGAGAGAGAGAGAGAGAGAGGAGCAGGAAGCATCACTCCCATTTGTGCCTTGACCAGGCAAGCCCAAGGTTTTGAACCTGCAACCTCAGCATTCCAGGTCAATGCTTTATCCACTGCTCCACCACAGGCCAGGCACACGATCCAATTCTACTTTGGGATATTCATCCAAAGGAAAGGAAAGCACTAACTCAAAAAGATGTTTGTACCCCCCATGTGCATTGGTTGCAGCATTATTAACAAGTCAAGACATGGAATCAACCTGTCAATCAACAGATAAAGAAATAAACACACAAAAAAAGTAGTATACATACACAATGGGATATTAGAAAATCTGACACCATAAATGGACCTTTACAGCATTATGCTAAGAGAAATGTTAAAGACAAATAACGTATGATCTTATTTATATATGGAATCTTTTAATAACAAAAAACCTAACTCATACATACTGAAAAGTTTTTTTGGGGGGGAATGGGTGAAAAGTAATCAAAAGGTATAAACTTCCAGTTATAGAGTAGTAAATCACAGGGACTTACTTGTAATGTACAACATGGTGACAATAGCTAATAGTCTAATTATATATACTGCTCATAAAAATTAGGGGATATTAAAAAAAATAAAGCGATAAAATATCCCCTAATTTTTGTGAGCACTAAATTTAAAAGTGCTGCGAGAATAAATCTTAAAAGTTCTGGTAAGAAAAAAATCAGGCTTTGGCCTGGTAGCTCAGTTGATTAGAGGATTGTCTCAATACATCAAGGTTGATCAGTCAGGGCACATACAAGAATCAAACAATGAATGCATAAAGAAGTGCAACGATGCCCTGGCCAGATAGCGTGGGTGGTTAGAGCATCGTTCTGAAGTGCAGAGGTTGCCAGTTTGACCCCCAGTCAGAACACATACAGGAACAGCTCGATGTCTGTCTGTCTCTCTCTCCCCCACCTTCCTCTCTCACTAAAAATTAAATAAATAAGTAAATAAATAAGTTGAACAACAAATTGATGTTTCTCACTCTCAAATCAATCAATAAGTAAAGGTCTTTAAAAAACAATCTGGCCTAACCTGTGGTGGCGCAGTGGATAAAGCGTCGACCTGGAAATGCTGAGGTCGCTGGTTCGAAACCCAGGGCTGCCTGGTCAAGGCACATATGGGAGTTGATGCTTCCAGCTCCTCCCCCCTTCTCTCTCTCTGTCTCTCCTCTCTCTCTCTCTCTGTCTCTCCCTCTCCTCTCTTTAAAAAAAAAAAAAAAAAAAAAATTAAAAAACAATCTGTAATTATGTGTGATGATGGATGCTAACTTATTGTGGTAACCAATCTGCGATGTATACAATGTATACATGCAGTGATCACTATGTTGTACACCTGAAACTAATATGTCAATTATATCTCAATAAAATTTTCTTATTATTCAAAACTTATACTAAATATAAATCATAGAATATGCCATGACTGACCAAAAATACATTACAAAGCATAAGCTAAATAAATGGCTTTATGTAGATATAACTGATAACGTAAGTCTAAGAAATATATACACAAAAGAAACAGCACATACATACAGATTACAAGTATGTGTGTGTACATGCACGCATCATTACCGATGGACCAAAATGCTTTGAATGCTATAAATAGTACTAAGGTTTCCAAGTTGTTGGTAAATAGATATAATAGATAAAATTAAGTGTGAAACATGAGAACTTTTTGAAGTGAAAAAAGTGTTCTAAAGTGGGATTGTGGAGCTAGATACACTACTGTATAATATCAACACTCACCAAACAGTACATTTAAAATGAATGAATTCATGGTAAGTTATACCTCAATAAATATATTTTTTAAACCTCACTTACTTTTGATTAGATCCCAAAGGCAGCTTTTACGAACAAATCCATTGGTAGCTCCTAGGGACCCTGGACTCTAAGACTTTGAATAAAACCGACCCAACAATAGAAAAGCCACAACCTTTCATCTCACACTAAGAAAAAGCTAGAAATGGGTATAAGCTAACATTGTGCTTGTGCAGAGTACTACTCCACAACCAGAAACCACACCTTCTAAGGAGAACAATCTGTTGGAAACTGCAGTCTCCTTATTACAGTCCTTTCCCTTAATCAGCAAACATTGTATTACACAGGAAGCCAAAATCCTCACTGATTTAAAAGATATCACCACCTATATATTCACTTCCTTTGACCCAACAAAAACCACTCTATGGCCATCAATTTCAAATCCCACTCAACCACATACACAATTTATTTAAGAGGCTACCCTTCCTGGTTTTTATGGAAAGTTTTGAAAGTGCTACACATTACATTCCCTTTCTTGGAGGTTTACTTTAAAGGATCCAGGAACTCTGACAGTAAGTTATCAGTTTAATATTGTTTAACCTAGAGTTCCCCCCATTACTTGGCCACTTTATTACAGAACACAGTTTGGAAAGCCCTGATCTAATCACTTCATTTCCCATTCCTTTTTTGATTTGAAATGCTGACTCTGAAATCTCGCAAATTTGCTGTTGCCAAGTAAAATCATTCACACCAATGTATATGAGTTAAAAAAAAAATCTAGTCTTTCTTTGCCACATGCAAATTTATTCTACCTTTTGGGATTTATGCAAAATAGCATGTTAGAAACTGCGCACGTGCGTGCCTGTGTGTGTGAGTGTTCAGGGGATTACAGAGAGTAATTGGATCTATTTTATTGAGTTTTAAAATACAATCCTCAAATCTGCATTTGCTTTCATTATGTTCCTATAGCACAGTATAGATCTCAACCAAAATCTCTCAGATCCCGCATAATTATCTATATTAAAAACACAAACTTTTACCATGGCAAAGAATCCCATGCAATCTGGCACTCATTTATCTCATTTTCTATTTTCTCATTGCCTAACTCCATGTTCCAGCCTCAAAAGCCTTTTTTCTGTTCCTTGAACCAGCCAAGACAGCTCTTTGCCTGTAATACTGCTCTTCCTTCTAATATGACAGGGGTCAGGAACCTATGGCTCACGAGCCAGATGTGGCTCTTTTGATGGCTGCATCTGGCTCACAGACAAATCTTTAATAAAAAAAATAACATTAAAAATATAAAACATTCTCATGTATTGCAATCCATTCATTTCCTACTGCTCATGTTCATGGTTGCAGGTGGCTGGAGCCAATCACAGCTGTCCTCCGGAACACCACCAAATTTTTTATTGGATAATGCTTAACGTACACGGGTTGTTGTACGGATCTCACAGAATTACATTTTAAAATATGTGGCGTTCATGGCTCTCTCAGCCAAAAAGGTCCCTGACCCCTATAATATGATATCAAGTATCATTCAGCTGTAGCCCTCAACTCTTCATAAGGGCCTTCTACACCTATTATCTACTTCACCCCGTTATACTATTACTGTAATAGCATTAATCCTCATCAGAAATATCTTTGACTTGTTATCTCTTATTTGTAAACTCCTTAGGACAGGGACTTTGTATGTGGCTTTGTCTTTATAAGGCCAGGAACTTCAATATAGTACATAGTAGACATTCAATAAGCATTTGTTGCAAGAACTAATGGATAAGTCAATATGTCAGTCAGCGAGCTAAAATATAAATTTCCAATCAAAAGACTGTTCTTTGAGGATCAGCTATTAGCTGCCCCAACAGAATGTAGAAACTCAGTTACATCTGTCAGATAAACAAATGACCAAGTTGCCCACTATAATTATTGGTCATTCAAAAGAGCTTCAAGAGGCCCTGGCCGGTTGGCTCAGTGGTAGAGTGTCGGCCTGGCGTGCAGAAGTCCTGGGTTCGATTCCCGGCCAGGGCACACAGGAGAAGCCACCATCTGCTTCTCCACCCCTCCCCCTCTCCTTCCTCTCCCTCTTTTCCCCTCCCGCAGCGTGGCTCCACTGGAGCAAAGATGGCCCAGGCACTGGGGATGGCTCCTTGGCCTCTGCCCCAGGCGCTAGAGTGGCTCTGGTCGCAACAGAGCGACGCCCCGGAGGGGCAGAGCGTCGCCCCCTGGTGGGCGTGCTGGGTGGATCCCGGTCGGGCGCAAGTGGGAGTCTGTCTGACTGTCTCTCCCCGTTTCCAGCTTCAGAAAAATACAAAAATACAAAAAAAAAAAAAAAGCGCTTCAAGAAAGAAGTAAATCTGAAATCTGTCCTGTATTCTTGTTCATATACGGCAGGGTTTATACTTTTGTCTCAGAGCTTTGCACCTACTGTCCCATCTGCCTGACAGCTGTCCCTGGAGAGCTGCATGGCTGTCAACTGCATTCAGGTCTCTTTTCAAATGTCATCCTTTTTCCGAGATGCTGTCCTGAACCATCCTCTCTAAAAGAGCACCCACCACCCCAGGCACTCTCCATTCCCTTACTCTTTTTTTCCCAAGTAAAAATTTTTGTGTGTGTGTGTGTGTGTGGGAGAGACAAGACAGGAAGGGAGAGAGGTGAGAAGCATCAATTCTTCGCTGTGGCACCTTAGTTGTTCACTGATTGCTTTTCTCATGTGCCTTGGGTTTTGAACCGGGGACCAGAGCATCCCAGGCCGACGCCCTATCCACTGCATAACTGCCTGGTCAGGCTTTTCCAAATAAATTTTACCAGGCATATTAAGTTGCTTTCTTTTTTTTTTTTTTTTTTAAACTTTATTTATTTATATTTTACAGAGACAGTGAGTCAGAGAAAGGGATAAACAGGGACAGACAGACAGGAACGGAGAGAGATGAGAAGCATCAATCATTCGTTTTTTGTTGCGTGTTGCAACATCTTAGTTGTTCATTGATTGCTTTCTCATATGTGCCTTGACCGCGGGCCTTCAGCAGACCGAGTAACCTCTTGCTGAAGCCAGTGACCTTGGGTTCAAGCTGGTGAGCTTTTTGCTCAAACCAGATGAGCCCGCGCTCAAGCTGGCGACCTCAGGGTCTCGAACCTGGGTCCTCTGCATCCCAGTCCAATGCTCTATCCACTGTGCCACCGCCTGGTCAGGCTTAAGTTGCTTTCTTGTTTACTGTGCTTCTCCTTCCACTAGACTGTAAGCTCCATGAGTAGAGACTGTGTGTTTTGTTCACTGAAATCTCCCTAGAGCTTTACAAAACCATGATGGGCACCTACTACATATTGATTGTATTATTTTCTTTCATGTTTATTTATTGATTTAGTGAGAAAGAAAGGGGGAGAGAAAGAGAACATTAATCTGCTCTTGTATGTGCTCTAACTGGGGATCGACTCACTAACCTCTGCACTTCAGGAAGATGCTCTAATCAACTGAGCTATCCGGCCAGGGCTGACAGCTATTTTCTTTCTTTTTTTTTTCTGCCCTTAAAGAAATGACATTTTATTAAAACAAATTTTTTTTAAATAAAACAAAAGTTTATTTTTAAAAAATTTTATTTAGAAGGATAGCTACTTTCAAAAGCTACATATCCTTGACTAATTTTTCCATCAAAATCACTATTATTCTCCACATTTATTATGGTCAATTGGGACAACAAGAAATAAGAGACAGGCCTGACCTGCAGTGGCGCAGTGGGTGAAGCGTTGACCAGGAGTGCTGAGGTTGCTGGTTCAAAACTCTGGGTTTGCCCAGTACATGTGGGAGTTGCTGCTTCCTGCTCCTCCCTCCTTGTGTTTCCCTTCTCTTTCTCTCTCTCTCTCTCTCCTTTCTCAAATGAACAAATAAAATCTTTAAAAAAAAAGATTGTAACCCCAATAGAAAAGCTCAAGGTTTTTTTAAAAAAGAAATAAAAGAGACAACTGAGGGCCTGACCTGTGGTGGCGCAGTGGATAAAGCGTCGACCTGGAATGCTGAGGTCGCCAGTTCAAAACCCTGGGCTTGCCTGGTCAAGGCATATATGGGAGTTGATGCTTCCTGCTCCTCCCCCTGTTCTCTCTCTATCTCTCCCTCTCTCTCTCTCCCTTCTCTCTCTCTAATAAAAATGAATAAATAAAATCTAAAGAAAAAAAAAGTAAATAAATAAAAAAATTTTTTAAAAAAGTAAATAAATAAAAAAAATTAAAAAAAAAAAAAAAAGAGACAACTGATTCTTAGACCATATGATGGAATACAGACTATAATCCTAAAATGACAAGTTAAGCTTCTAGGATAAAACTATTCTTTTTTTTTTTTTTTTAACAGAGACAGAGAGAGAGTCAGAGAGAGGGATGGACAGGGACAGACAGGAATGGAGAGATGAGAAGCATCAATCACTAGTTTTTCGTTGCGCATTGCAACACCTTAACTGTTCATATGTGCCTGGACCATGGGCCTTCAGCAGACCGAGTAACCCCTTGCTCGAGCCAGCGATCTTGGGCTCAAGCTGATGAGCTTTTGCTCAAACCAGATGAGCCCTCACTCAAGCTGGCGACCTTGGGGTCTCAAACCTGGGTCTTCCGCATCCCAGTCCGACGCTCTATCACTGTGCCACCGGCACATCAGTGAACAACTAAGGTGCCACAATGAAGATTGATACTTCTCATCTCTCTCCCTTCCTGTCTGTCTGTCCCTATCTCTCTGTCTCTGTCAAAAAAGAAAACAGCCTGACCAGGCGGTGGCACAGTGGATAGAGCGTCGGACTGGGATGCGGAAGACCCAGGTTCGAGACCCCAAGGTCGCCAGCTTGAGCGAGGGCTCATCTGGTTTGAGCAAAAGCTCACCAGCTTGAGCCCAAGATCGCTGGCTCGAGCAAGGGGTCACTGGCTTAGCTGGAGCCCCCTGGTCAAGGCACTTATGCAAGATCAATCAATGAACAATTAAAGAGCCACAACTACCAGTTGATACTTCTCATCACTCTCCCTTCCTGCCTGTCTGGTCCCTGTCTCTCTCGCTAAAAAATACATAAATAGGCCCTGGCCGGTTGGCTCAGTGGTAGAGCATCGGCCTGGCGTGCAGGAGTCCCAGGTCTGATTCCTGGCCAGGGCACACAGGAGAAGCGCCCATCTGCTTCTCCACCCCTCCCCCTCTCCTTTCTCTGTCTCTCTCTTCCCCTCCCACAGCCAAGGCTCCATTGGAGCCAAGTTGGCCCAGGTGCTGAGGATGGCTCTGTGGCCTCTGCCTCAGGCACTAGAATGGCTCTGGTTGCTACAGAGCGACGCCCCAGATGGGCAGAGCATCGCCCTCTGGTGGGCATGCCGGGTGGATCCCGGTTGGGCACATGCAGGAGTCTGTCTGACTGCCTCCCCATTTCTAACTTCAGAAAAATAAAAAAAAATACATAAATAAAAGCACATTGGGGGAAAGTGTGTGTGTGTGCGCGCACGCGTATTGTGGGGGTAAGGTGTTAAATATGCATGCTACAATTCCTGAGTTAAAATTCTACACAGATCTTAGAATTTTAATATTAGATAAGGGACTAAATATTTGTCAGCAAATCCTTTTTTTTCTTTGTATTTTTCTGGAGAAGTGGAGAGGCAGAGAGACAGACTCCTGCATGTGCCGGACTAGGATCCACCCGGCAAGCCCACCAGGGGGCTACTCTGCCCATCTGGGGTGTTACTCTGTTGCAACCAGAGCCATTTTAGCACCTGAGGCAGAGGCCAGTGTGCCATCCTCAGTGCCCGGGGCCAAGTTTGCTCCAATGGATCCTTGGCTGCGGGAGGGGAAGAGAAAGAGAGAAAGGAGATAAGGAAGGGTGGAGAAGCCGATGGGCACTTCTCCCGTGGGCTGTGGCCAGGAATCAAACCCGGGACCTCCACACACTGGGCCGATGCTCTACCACTGAGCCAACCAGCAAGGGCAGCAAATCCTTTTTATATCTCCTTAGTGATAATGTCTATAAAACCAAATTGTAAGCTTAGTTCTGATTTGGGAAAGCATGACAAATCAGGTAATTTTAGAGAATACTCCACAAGTATTCACAATATATCAGCAAAATCAAGGTCTAATTAAGTTATCTTATTTGGTCACAGGTGAAAGTACTTTGAGACTTTAAAATATTAGTAATATAGGCCCTGGCAGGTTGGCTCAGTGGTAGAGCGTCGGCCTGGTGTGCAGGAGTCCCAGGTTCGATTCCCGGCCAGGGCACACAGGAGAAGCGCCCATCTGCTTCTCCACCCCTCCTCTCCCCCTATCCTTCCTCTCTGTCTCTCTCTTCCCCTCCCGCAGCCAAGGCTCCACTGGAGCAAAAAGTTGGCCCGGGCGCTGAGGGTGGCTCCATGGCCTCTGCCTCAGGCACTAGAATGGCTCTGGTTGCAGCAGAGCAACGCCCCAGATGGGCAGAGCATTGCCCCCTGGTGGGCATATCAGGTGAATCCCAGCCGGGCGCATGCGGGAGTCTGACTGCCTCCCATTTCCAACTTCAGAAAAATACAAAAAAATATATATATTAGTAATATATAAATGCAAAAAGTGTTATTGATTTTAAAATACAGACTCAAACTAGAAATGGGAAATTCATTATTTTGTCTTTAAATGAGGGGTGATACTTGACTTTCTTCACAAAGCTATCTTTGGAAATCCCTGCCAATGCACAGAAAAAACAAACAAAAAAAACAAAGAACAAACACATGTACTACAGTAAATCAATTATGACATCTAAATTCTAAGTTCTTCCTGTTGAATGAATGGCTGGACCCAGGTCTAGCCTCTTCCCATTGGCCCTCAGTTATAGATGAAGATCTCTGGAACAAAAGTTTGCTCTTCAGTACCATCTCACAGACATCTGTGACATAAGCTAACCCAAGATGTGTGCCTTTTCCTTGGATATTTTCTCCACATTAGAGAACCATTCCTGAGGCCTTACATCTGGAGAAAGGGAAAGAGATCCAATGTATGAAAATTCTCTGGCTCACACACATCAAGAACCTCCCCCACCACCTCCGTGCCCTCTGCTTTCTAATCACAGGAACATACCACTTAGAATCAAATCCAAACTCTGCATGTTGCCTATGAAGCCCTGTGTGACCTGGCCCCTGGATACCTCTCTCCCTTCTTTATACACTACGCTAACAAGCTGTATTTTCCTCAAATACTCCATTATTCCTAGCTTATTCCTTTCCTTGAGCTCTTGTACTTTCTATTCCCTCTGCCTGGAATGTTCGGTCCCCTCACCTTTCCCTGGCTGGTCTCAGTGGAAATGTCATTGCCTCAGAAAAAGCCTTCTTCATCTGTCAAATCACCACGTTAGTTGTCACTGTCTGAAATTACCTAATTCATTTATCTGTATTCTTGCTTCTAGTAGATAAGTAAACGGAAGTTCGGACAGAAGAAGCGAATATCCCTAAACAACGCTTCTAGGGAAAGACTAAGGATGGAACGAACGCCAGGTGTTCTAATTCCAAAGCCCATGCTCCGGACTAGAAAATCATACAGCATTTTCCCCAAGACGGGGTATCCCATATTACTGGGCAGGTGCACAGGCTAGAATTTAATCCTCACAAACAGCTCAGCGAAGTGAAATCACGATGCCATTTTACAGTACGGGAGACTGTAGCACAGGGAGGTTATGCTGCCCCTCCTGAGTCCAGGAAAGGGGCGGTCGGGTGGCGGCAGGCATCCTGCGCCCTGCAGCCGGACAGGCCTAGCCGCCACACTCCGCTCACGTTGCGGGTCGCCGGGAACCCCGAAAACAGACGTGTGGCCGTGACCAATGCGAGGCAGCCTTCCCTAGCGTCACGGCAGAGGCACGACCAATCAGAGCAGCGCTGGAGGAAAAGGGGCGGGCGCTCGGGACGCTCTAGCGCGTTAGGCCGCGCTGCGGCTGCTCTCGCTCCACACAGGCCCGGGAACCGCCGGACCTGGGTCTGAAGCCAGAGACAACTAGCTATGAGGCGAGGCCGGTAGGCGAAGGCAGAGACATTGCCCGAAACCTCTGCACGACACACAGGCCCATATTCCGCTCTCGCCCAAGAGGCGCGGTCCTTCTTTCCCAGCGCTCGGAAATGCAAGGGAGCGCCTCAGCCCTCCCCCAGCGGGGTTCACAGAGGCTACACTACCAAGCCATGCACACCCCGGCTTTACCTCGTGGGAATACGGGAACGGAGAAAAAAAATCTCGGCCGCGGACTGCAGCCGCCACTACCCACTCCTGCCGCCGTTCCACCTCACATTCAAACCCCGGCAAAATGGCGCGGCGGCGAGGCTGTGGTCGGGGCGCATGCGTAAACAGGGCAGGGGCAGGGGGCGGGGCCGAGAGCTCTCGGGCCCCACCTAAGTTCGAATAACCAATCTCTAGCTTGCATGACCCTTCTCTGTGTTGGCGCTGACGTCACAAGCGACAATGCCCTTCAGTTCACACTGTTCTAACCGGCTTCCCATCTCTATTTTTCTGGTACGAGCGCAGATTCAGAGAGTGGGTGCTGGATTGTGACCTGTTTTGATGTCAGGCATGTAGTAAGTCTTATATAACTTTTGAGCGAACTGCCCAAAGTTATGTCCATAGTGTCTCAGACGGGAGAGAACTTCCTAACCCCTCATATAGATTATGTTTTGTTTTTTTCATTTTTCCGAAGCTGGAGACGGGGAGGCAGTCAGACAGACCCTGGCATGCGCCCGACCGGGATCCACCTGGCACGCCCACCAGGGGGCGATGCTCTGCCCCTCCAGGGCGTCGCTCTGTTGCATCCAGAGCCATTCTAGCGCCTGAGGCAGAGGCCACAGAGCCATCCCCAGCGCCCGGGCCATCTTTGCTCCAATGGAGCCTCGGCTGCGGGGAGGGGAAGAGACAGACAGAGAGGAAGGAGAGGGGGTGGGGTGGAGAAGCAGATGGGTGCTTCTTCTGTGTGCCCTGGCCGGGAATCGAACCCGGGACTCCTGCACGCCAGGCCGTCGCTCTACCGCTGAGCCAACTGGCCAGGGTCTAGATTATGTTTTAGAGGGAGAAATGGAGTAAGCAATAATTTCAGAGCTTGATAAGTGCTACGAGAGGAAAATTAAAACCAGGATGATATGGCAGGCAGTGACTTGGAAAGTCAATGGGGGTGGTCAGAGAAGTCCTTTGAGCAGGTGAAAATTGACAGGAATTTCAACAAGGAGACAGCTGCGTGCAGATCAGGCTGGATGGATAGGAGGGGAGATCAGTAGGAAAGGCTCTGAGTCAGGAATGAGTTAGGCTGGGGCTAACTGAAGAAGAAATTAAGCCAGCCGGGGCCAGATAATGTAGGCCCCATTCACCAGTGTTTGAACTATGTCTCAAGTGCGTGACCACCAAATTTATATTTTAAAAGGTCCAGCAGTTGGTGTTTGGAGAAAGGACTGTATGGAGGGGAAGAGCTTGAAGCAGAAGGACCGGTGGGAAAGCTGTTGGGAGGCATTCAGGAATATGTTATGGCCTGGGCTAGGGTGTGTAGCCTGAATATGGAGAGAAGTGGACATCTTCAGGATATATTTAGAGGTAGAGCCCTTGGAATCTTATGATACATTGAGTGTGGGAAAGAGGAACCAAGGGTGACATAGACATCCCAGTCTTCAGTTTGGGTCTCCTCTTCCTCCTCCTCCCTCAGCAGGCCCAGCTGTCTCCACTCAGAGCCCAAACCTTGGAATTGCTAGCTTGCTATTCCTAGGACTAAAAGGCACACTATTTGGTCATCACTCAAGGAAACAAATATAAGAACACAAAATTATATATACATACCGAGAACTGCAGAGTTCTCAGCACATAATGAGTGACGGTCCAAACCTCTGCACTGAAAGGTGACCAACCTTCTACATGGCTTCTAACAGCATAAGGCCATTTCCCCTAGGACAGTTGAAGCATAGGTAGCTCAATGCTGCCAGGAGTATTTACTGTTTTGTTAGCCAACACCTGAGGATAGGCCCAAAGCCCTTTTCTTAGAGCAGGGGTCCCCAAACTATGGCCCGCGGGCCACATGCGGCCCCCTGAGGCCATTTATCCGGCCCCCGCCGCACTTCTGGAAGGGTACCTCTTTTATTGGTGGTCAGTGAGAGGAGCATAGTTCCCATTGAAATATTGGTCAGTTTGTTGATTTAAATTTACTTGTTCTTTATTTTAAATATTGTATTTGTTCCCGTTTTGTTTTTTTACTTTAAAATAAGAAAAATAAAAATAAATAAATAAATAAATAAAATAAGATATGTGCAGTATGCATAGGAATTTGTTCATAGTTTTTTTTATAGTCCGGCCCTCCAACGATCTGAGAGACAGTGAACTGGCCCCCTGTGTAAAAAGTTTGGGGACCCCTGTCTTAGAGCATTTGCTAAAAAGGGCTTACACCTAGCGTGCGGAGGACCCGGGTTCGATTCCCGGCCAGGGCACACAGGAGAAGCGCCCATTTGCTTCTCCACCCCTCCGCCGCGCTTTCCTCTCTGTCTCTCTCTTCCCCTCCCGCAGCCAAGGCTCCATTGGAGCAAACATGGCCCGGGCGCTGGGGATGGCTCCTTGGCCTCTGCCCCAGGTGCTAGAGTGGCTCTGGTCGCAACATGGCGACGCCCAGGATGGGCAGAGCATCGCCCCCTGATGGGCAGAGCTTCGCCCCATGGTGGGCGTGCCGGGTGGATCCCGGTCGGGCGCATGCGGGAGTCTGTCTGACTGTCTCTCCCTGTTTCCAGCTTCAGAAAAATGAAAAAAAAAATAAAAAATAAAAAAAAAATAAAAAAAAAATAAATAAATAAAAAGGGCTTACAATTGTAATCTTTTCTTCTGTCCCTTTAAAATGTATTTTATATGTGTATCTTCTGCAATTCAGGAGTGTCCTTTCTTAAGGGCCTAAAGCCATTCTTTTGAAATCTAATCATCAAGAAGGTAGAGCCTCTCCCGACCAGGGGGTAGTGCAGTGGATAGAGCATTGGCCTGGGACACTGAGGTCTTTCACTAATCAGGACATCAGCTGTAGGTGATCTATACCATAACTAGAAAGCCCGGCGGTCATACGAAATGACCACTGTTCTAGATATTATAAATTGTAATTAAAATGATTTGTGCAAAGGTGTCTGCTAATTCAAACTGAATTACCCAGGACAGGCGGCGAGGACGCCCCTTTGCTTAGTGCCCCACGGGGTTTCCCCCTTCTACTTGCTTAATTGCTTAAAGTAGAGTGCAATGAAGGAAACCACTGGCGGTACATTTCTTAAGAGCCACCACTAGCTCAATAAATAAAGGTGTGAGGCAAGCCTTATTTCTCTATGCTCATCAGTCTCATTTTGCCGAGAAAGACGCATTTGCTCTGCGACTGAAACAAGCCTTGTCTTTCTCTGCTCAGTGGTTTCTTTTTGTCGAGAAAGCCGTTTTTGTGCAGCTTTAACTCCTTTTCTCTCCTCTTCAGTGCTGTATTTTCTAGGAGGCATTCTTAAAAGAAATTACATTAAGACGTAGTTTTTATGTAAAACAGATGATTGCCAATGCAAACAAATGTTCACCTTCCCCCTGACCCGCTCAATTTGCGTTCAGCCTTAAATTGTTTCAAAAGCAGATGATTGCCAACGCAAACAAATGTTTACCTTCCCCCCCCTCCACTCAATTTGCGTTCAGCCGTGGCAACTTCACCCCATTGGCTAGTACAGTTACGCAAGCAACCAATAAGCTATCGGCAACAAACAGACACTTAAGTCGCATATAATAAAGATATTGAATATTATGTCCTCTATATCCTTTTTTTTTTTAATTTATTTATTCATTGATTTTAGAGAGAGAGGAAGGGAGAGGGAGAGAGAGATATTGACTAGTTGTTTCACCCACCCATGCATACACTCATTGGTTGAGTCTTGTATGTACCCTGACTCAGGAATCAAACCCACAACCTTGGTGTATCAAGATGACACTCTAACCAACTGAGCTACTCAGCCAGAGCTTCTATGTCCTTATTTTATAATTTTTTTTTTTTTGTATTTTTCTGAAGTTGGAAACGGGGAGGCAGTCAGACAGACTCCCGCATGTGCCCGACCGGGATCCACCCAGCATGCCCACCAGGTGGCGATGCTCTGCCCATCTGGTGCATTGCTCTGTTGCAACCAGGGCTATTCTAGCGTCTGAGGCAGAGGCCATGGAGCCATCCTCAGCGCCCGGGCCAACTTTGCTCCAATGGAGCCTTGGCTGCAGGAGGGGAAGAGAGAGACAGAGAGAAAGGAGAGGGGGAGGGGTGGAGAAGCAGATGGGCGCTTCTCCTGTGTGCCTTGGCCAGGAATCAAACCCGGGACTCCTGCACACCAGGCCGAGGCTCTACCACTGAGCCAACCGGCCAGGGCTTATGTCCTTATTTTTAAAATGTTCTTTATTTGATGTTCTCTGAAAGGTATGTGAATCTCCCATCAGGATTATGGCTTGTCATTGTTAAAGTGTACTTCAGTGGACTTTTGGTTTCTATTTTGAAGTTATTAGGTATTTAAAGGTTCATGCCATTTCTTCTTAATGAAGTCTACCATTTGACTGTGTTTTATTCAAAAGCTTATTAGCTTGACATAAAACTTCAAAACTTTTATAATTACTGCTTGTGAGCCCACATTTGTATTTCTGCTTGGAAGCCAGCAGATGTCAGCACTGTTCTGTGCTCTGCGCCCACTGGGGCGGTGCCCTACCCAATTTACATCTGTCTGCTATCCAGCAGACCCCAGATCCTTTGTGGGAGATCCCCATTCAGGGAGGGACTGAAGTGAGCATCAAAGACGCAATGCAACCTGAAGTGTGGTGACACCGTGGATAAAGCATTGACTTGGAATGTTAATGTCGTTGGTTCAAAACCTTGGGCTTGCCTGGTCAAGGCATATACCAGAAGCAACTATGAGTTGATGCTCTGGTTCCTCCCCACCCCCTTTCTCTCTCTCTCTCCTCCCCCTCTAAAAAGTCTTTAAAAACATATATATACAGTGGTGCCTTTAGATACGAGCAGACCAACATTTTTTAAGATACGAGCTGTGACTCGGTCTGTAGTTTTGTTTGAGATCTCAGCGAAATTCTGAGATATGAGTCGTGATTCCAGAAGCTGCCGCTAGTTGGCACGTTGGTGCACGGGTCAAGTATTGGCAGCACAACACTAGCATCTCGTTCTTTCTCACGTGTTACCCGCAGAATCAAGTTGAATCTTGTGCTCTGTACTTGTTCTTGCATCATTTTTGCATTTTTTACTAACTTTTTTTGTGTGCTATCATGGGGTTGAAGAAAGTGAGTGTAAAAGACAGTGGTGAGAAGAAGAGAATGATGTTGATAGAAATAAAGCAAGAAATAATAGAAAAACATGAGCATGGTGTACGAGTGATTGAACTGGCAAGGCTGTACGACTGGTATACATCTACAATTTGTACCATCCTTAAACAAAAGGATGCCATCAAAAGTGCAAATCTAGCAAAAAGAACTATAATTCTGTCCCAATTAAGGACAAATATCCATGAAGAAATGGAGAAGCTTCTGCTGGTGTGGGTGAAAGAGAAAGAGCTGGCAGGAGAACAGTGACGGAGACTGTAATATGTGAAAAGGCACGTATTATTTATGGTGACTTGAAGAAGAAAGAACCATCAACCTCAAAAGAGGCAGCAGAAGATATGTTTAAGGCAAGTTACGGCTGGTTTGAAAATTTCAACAAGAGATCTGGCATCCACTCGGTGGTGAGGCATGGTGAAGCTGCGAGTGCTGACTTTAAGGCAGCTGAGGAGTACATCGCACGTTTGCTGCACTTATATAGGCGAAGGAAGGCTACATCCCCCAACAAGTGTTCAACTGTGATGAAACAGGATTGTTTTGGAAAAAAATGCCCTGGAAGACTTTCATCACCGCAGAGAAGAAGCTGCCAGGCCATAAATCCATGAAGGATCATCTGACATCTGACCCTTGCATTGTGTGCAAATGCTAGCAGTGACTGTAAAGCCACTGCTAGTGTATCATTCCAAAAATCCTCTAGCCTTTAAGTCACAAGATTCTTAAAGAAAAACTGCAGGTTATGTGGAGCGCCAATGCTACGGCATAGGTTATGCGGCAGGTTTTTTTCTTTGTTTTTTTGTTTGTTTGGTTTTTATACAGTGACAGAGAGTCAGAGAGAAGGATAGATAGGGACAGACAGACAGGAACGGAGAGAGATGAGAAGCATCAATCATCAGTTTTTCGTGGTGACACCTTAGCTGTTCATTGATTACTTTCTCATATGTGCCCTGACCGCGGGCCTTCAGCAGACGGAGTAACCCCTTGCTCAAGCCAGCGACCTTGGGTCCAAGCTGGTGAGCTTTTGCTCAAACCAGATGAGCCCGTGCTCAAGCTGGTGACCGCGGGGTCTCGAACCTGGGTCCTCTGCATCCCAGTCTGACCCTCTATCCACTGCACCACTGCCTGGTCAGGTGCGCTGTGGTTTTTTTATGAATGGGTAAATCTTGTCTTTGGTCCTGCAGTGAAGAAATATCTTCAAGAAAATAAACTCCCGATGAAAGCATTACTAATCTTTGAAAATGCTCCAGCCCACCCACCTGGTCTTGAAGATGACATTCTCAATGAGTTCAAATTCGTTAAAGTCCTCTACCTCCCACCCAACACGACTTCAATCTCGCAACCTATGGATCAGCAGGTCATTTCCAACTTTAAAAAGGTTTACACACTGCCCTGGCTGGTTGGCTTAGTGGTACAGCGTCGGCCTGGCGTGCAGGAGTCCCGGGTTCAATTGCTGGCCAGGGCACACAGGAGAAGCGTCCATCTGCTTCTCCACCCCTCCCCCTCTCCTTCCTCTCTGTCTCTCTCTTCCCCTCCCGCAGCCAGGCTCCATTGAAGCAAAGTTTGCCCAGGCGCTGAGGATGGCTCTGTGGCCTCTGCCTCAGGTGCTAGAATGGCTCTGATTGCGGCAGAGCGACGCTCCAAGATGGGCAGAGCATCGCCCCCTGGTGGGCATGCCGGGTGGACCCTGGTCAGGTGCATGCGGGAGTCTGTCTGACTGCCTCCCCGTTTCCAACTTCGGAAAAAAAAAAAAAGCTTTACACAAAGTACTTGTTCCAACGCTGCTTTGAGGTGACTGAGAATACAAATCTAACCCTTCGAGAGTTTTGGAAAGATCGCTACAACATCTTGATATGTTTATGCATTATTGACTTGGCATGGCAAGAGGTTACAAGAAGAACCTTGAACTCAGCATAGAAAAAGTTATAGCCTGATATTGTTGCAGACAGGGACTTCAAAGGATTCGAATCAGAGGCCGAGACCGAGGTAGAAGCGTTGGAGAAGATTGTGTCCCTCGGAAAGTCGATGGGTCTGGAGGTAGATGAGGGTGACCTAAACGAGCTCGTCGAGGAAGATGAGGAGGAACTCTCAACTGAGGAGTTGAAGGAGCTACAGATGATGCAACATAGGGAGCTTCTACAAGAGATTAGTAGTGAGTAGGAGGTAGAGTCAGAGGAAGTGATTTCTACAAGTGAAATGAAAGACATGTTGGCAATGTGGGAGAAACTTTCAAGTTTCATTGAAAAGAAACACCCAGAAAAAGTTTCAACTGGTCATACTTCATACTTCAGCACTTTTTTTTTTGTTTTGTATTTTTCTGAAGCTGGAAACGGGGAGAGACAGTCAGATAGACTCCCGCATGCGCCCGACCGGGATCCATCCGGCACGCCCACCAGGGGGCGACGCTCTGCCCACCAGGGGGCGATGCTCTGCCCGTCCGGGGCGTCGCTCTGTTGCCACCAGAGCCACTCCAGCGCCTGGGGCAGAGGCCAAGGAGCCATCCCCAGCGCCTGGGCCATCTTTGCTCCAATGGAGCCTCGGCTGCGGGAGGGGAAGAGAGAGACAGAGAGGAAGGAGAGGGGGAGGGGTGGAGAAGCAGATGGGCGCTTCTCTTGTGTGCCCTGGCCGGGAATCGAACCGGGACTTCTGCACGCCAGGCCGATGCTCTACCACTGAGCCAACCAGCCAGGGCACTTCAGCACTTTTTAATGACACTTGTTTGTCACGTTTCCGTAACATTTTATTTATTTTACATTTTCGTAACATTTTATTTTTTTATTTTTTTCCTGAAGTTGGAAACGGGAAGGCAGTCAGACAGACTCCCGCACGCACCTGACCGGGTTCCACCCGGCATGCCCACCAGGGGGCGATGCTCTGCCCATCTGGGGCGTTGCTTTGCAACCAGAGCCATTCTAGCACCTGAGGCAGAGGCCACAGAGCCATCCTCAGCGCCCGGGCCATCTTTGCTCCAATGGAGCCCTGGCTGCGAGAGGGAAAGAGAGAGAGAGGAAGGAGAGGGGGAGGGGTGGAGAAGCAGATGGGCGCTTCTCCTGTGTGCCCTGGCCGGGAATCGAACCCGGGATTCCCTCCCGCATGCCAGGCCGATGCTCTACCACTGAGCCAACCGGCCAGGGACTGTTTTTTTGTTTTTTAAATTAAAATACATAATGTTAAGCTTAGGTTAAGTTTAAAGTTAAGAAAGTGCATTTAAAAATTTTTTTTAGGCCCTGGCCGGTTGGCTCAGTGGTAGAGCATCGGCCTGGCGTGCAGAAGTCTCGGGTTCGATTCCCGGCCAGGGCACACAGGAGAAGCGCCCATCTGCTTCTCCACCCCTCCCCCTCTCCTTCCTCTCTGTCTGTCTCCTCCCTTCCTGCAGCCGAGGCTCCATTGGAGCAAAGATGGCCCAGGCGCTGGGGATGGCTCCTTGGCCTCTGCCCCAGGCGCTGGAGTGGCTCTGGTTGCGGCAGAGCGACGCCCCCGGAGGGGCAAAGCATCGCCCCTGGTGGGCAGAGCGTCGCCCCCTGGTGGGCATGCCAGGTGGATCCCGGTCAGGCGCATGTGGTAGTCTGTCTGACTGTCTCTCCCCGTTTCTAGCTTCGGAAAAATACAAAAAAAAAAAAAAAAATTTAATATTTTATTTATTGATTTTTAGAGAGAGGGGAGAGAGAGAGAGAGAGAGAGAGAGAGAAAGGGGAGGAGCAGGAAGCATCAACTCCCATATGTGCCTCGACCAGGCAAGCCCAGGGTTTCAAACCGGCGACCTCAGCATTTCCAGGTCGACGCTTTATCCACTGCGCCACCACAGGTCAGGCAAGAAAGTGCATTTTTTATACATAAATTTTTATTAATTTTAATGGGGTGACATCAATAAATCAGGGTACATATATTCAAAGAAAACATGTCCAGGTTATCTTGTCATTCAATTATGTTGCATACCCATCACCCAAAGTCAGATTGTCCTCCGTCACCTTCTATCTAGTTTTCTTTGTGCCCCTCCCCTTCCCCCTCCCCCTCTCCCTCCTTCCCTCCCCCCCATAACCACCACACTCTTGTCCATGTCTCTTAGTCTCGTTTTTATGTCCCACCAATGTATGAAATCATGCAGTTCTTGGTTTTTTCTGATTTACTTATTTCACTTCGTATAATGTTATCAAAATCCCACCATTTTGTTGTAGATGATCCGATGTCATCATTTCTTATGGCTGAGTAGTATACCATAGTGTATATGTGCCAAATCGTCTTTATCTGGTCATAAAAAAAAATATATATGTACATATATATATATATATATATATATATATTTTTTTTTTTTACTGTGATTAAAGCCTTTAAGCAAACTCTTGGCCAATACAACAAGAATCCATAAAAGAGTAGTGGGCCCTGGCCGGTTGGCTCAGCGGTAGAGCGTCGGCTTGGCGTGCGGGGGACCCGGGTTCGATTCCTGGCCAGGGCACATAGGAGAAGCGCCCATTTGCTTCTCCACGCCCCCCCCTCCTTCCTCTCTGTCTCTCTCTTCCCCTCCCACAGCCAAGGCTCCATTGGAGCAAAGATGGCCCAGGCGCTGGGGATGGCTCCTTGGCCTCTGCCCCAGGCGCTAGAGTGGCTCTGGTCGTGGCAGAGTGACGCCCCGGAGGGGCAGAGCGTCGCCCCCTGGTGGGCAGAGCGTCGCCCCCTGGTGGGCGTGCCGGGTGGATCCCGGACGGGCGCATGCGGGAGTCTGACTGTCTCTCCCTGTTTCCAGCTTCGGAAAAAATACAAAAAAAAAAAAAAAAGAGTAGTGTCCTTAACATGTTCACCAAGTCCAAGTTGGCACCAACACCATTCCAAATCCCTGCAAATGCAACCCAACCCCAGTTCAGTCCGTTAGGAGCTATCACAAGGAGCAGGAGTCCAGAAAAAGGCCACATCCAGGAAAAGTCGCATGGCACTGGAATTGTTGTCACTATTCTATACTTTGCAGCTCATGTCCAAGTCCCAATGAGCGCTGATTCTAGCTGGTAATGATTCAGGTAGACTGGCAAAGCCATCTGCAGCATGTATGGAGATGGAGCTTCTGTTCTCCTTTGCCTGGAGAGATGAGACCAGGTTGCTTTTCCCTGGAGCTCTGCCACTGTGGCGTGGTAAAGAGAATCTTGGGATACACTAAGCTGGGTGGCAAAGGTAAATTCACAATAGAAGTTGGCAAAAGAGGGAGAGAGAGCTCTAAATTAGGAGTAGGTCCCAGCCTGAAATATGAGTGGGATATTGAGGTAGGAGGAATAAAGGAAACACTATATATTGAACAAAGCAGCAGAAAATAGGACTATCAACACCCACAACAGAGATCTTTGAGGGAAGAATAAAAAAACCTGACTATTCAGGCAAGACATAGTTAAGTGGCCCTTGTGCAAATGAGATCAGTTTACCTGCTTCTTGGAATAAATACCCTAGGCTTGTCCACAGTGTCATAGATGGGGCCAACGGCCCTGGGCACCTTCAGCCTTCAGTGGCAAACCCCAGCATTCTGGGCAAGGTTAGGTCATAGGTGGCTGGAGCAGGGCTGGAAGAAACTGAACCCTCCTTTAGAGGAGCAAGGGGGAAGCCTACCTTCCAGTGTCCCTGTTTCCTCACAGCAAAGGCATGTAAGCCTGGCAGGCTTTAGCTCAAAGACCTTCCTTTTCACTATTGAAGCAGGACCCAGATGGATTCCTATGAGACTTCTTTGGGGCATTGGAGCCTTTAAGGGCATATCCTAAAAGCTGGTAATTCACCTGCTGGTAATTCACCTGATCTCTATTGGGCTTTTTCTGCCTCTTGGTACCTTAAAGGCCATGCTCAGAAGATCTCGCTGAGGGGTTTGAGGATCCCCATCCGCCTATATAAACCTTTTCCGTATATCTGGAGCTATTTGGAAAAAGACAAAACAGTGTTATTAGCTGGATCAAATAAAAGAAGGTAGAAGTTTGCAGGAGAAGATTTGGCGTCTCCTGTTAATCAGAATTCAAAAGAAATTAAAAATTTTTTAAGTAAAAAGCATGATATGGTAGACCCGTAGGAGTTCCAGGATATGACTCCCCCCTTAAAATTTTTTTTTTAAATTGACCTTACAATATTTGCTGGGTACACTTTAATAATACCTTGACGTTAACGATTGTAAGAGATACTCATAATTCGAAAGGTTTGACAAAAATACAGTAAATGCTTTTGCTACATATGCAGAAGCATTGTCAGTTTAACCAGTTTAGGAAATCCAATAATAGAAAAATGCATACAATGAGCTATAACATGCTTAGCAGCCTCACCTGTTCTGACAGTGGTTACTATAAATCCAGAATAGGTATCCACTGTAACGTGGACATAGGACTGTTTGCCATATGAAGGTATATGAGTAACATCCATTTGCCAAAGTTGTCCTGGCAGGAGTCCTTGAGAGTTAACTCCAAATGAAGGGACAGATTGTAGTATAGGACTCCTTGGACAAGATTTACCAATCTGCCATGCTGCTTCCCGAGAAAGTTGAAACTATTTACACAGGGCTGCAGCGTTCTGGTGATGAATAGTATGAGACTGAATTACTCGGTCTGTCATGGTTGCTCCAAGAAAGTGCATTTTTTTACAATTAGGTTTTTGTGGTTTCATTTTAAGTAAAGAAAGTGCAGTTTTAGTTTTGTTTAAAGAAAATGCAGTTTTAGTTTACGTGTCTACAGTGCCTGCATCCCTTCCTCCCTCCCTCCTCCTCCACTATTCACCTCTGTTAGCTGCACTTGTGTCTCCAAGGTAAGAATACAGTACTAAATAACACTTTTTTCTTTTATTTCATATATTTTGTTATGCATTGGTAAAGTATACATGTGTGTTTCTTAATTAAAAATGTCTCTTTTCATAATTTAGGATGGTTTGGGGATATTTCATGGGCTTGGAATGGATTAAATCTATTTCAGTTATTTTATTTTAATTTTATTTATTCATTCATTTTTAGAGAGAGAGAGAGAGAGAGAGAGAGAGAAGGTGGGGAGGAGCAGGAAGCATCAACTTCCATATGTGCCTTGACCAGGTAAGCCCAGGGTTTTGAACCGGCAACCTCAGCATTCCAGGTCGATGCTTTATCCACTGTGCCACCGCAGATCAGGCTATTTCAGTTATTTTAAATGGGAGAAACTTATTTGATATACGAGTTGACTGACTTACAAGCTCGGTTGCAGAACGAATTAAACTCGTACCTCATGGTACCACTGTACTCCCCAGGAAGGATAGCTCAATTGGTTAGAGCAGGGGTAGTCAACCTTTTTATACCTACCACCTACTTTTGTATCTGTTAGTAAAATTTTTTAACTGCCCACCAGTTCCACAGTAATGGTGATTTATAAAGTAGGGAAGTAACTTTACTTTATAAAATTTATAAAGCAGAGTTACATCAAGTTAAAGCATATAATAATAATTACTTACCAAGTACTTGATGTCAGATTTTTGCTAAGTTTGGCAGAATAAATCTTTATAAAACAACTTACTATAGTTAAATCTATTTTTTTATTTGTACTTTGGTTGCTGTTACCGCCCATCATGAAAGCTGGAACGCCCATTAGTGGGAGGTAGGGACCAGGTTGACTACCACTGGGTTAGAACATCAACCCGACACACAAAGGTTGCAGGTTTTTTGCTAATACCTAAAAGGGCCAAGTTGCCCTGGCCGGTTGGCTCAGCAGTAGAGCGTCGGCCTAGCGTGCGGAGGACCCGGGTTCGATTCCCAGCCAGGGCACATAGGAGAAGCGCCCATTTGCTTCTCCACCCCTCTGCTGCGCCTTCCTCTGTGTCTCTCTTCCCCTCCCGCAGCCAAGGCTCCATTGGAGCAAAGATGGCCCCGGGCGCTGGGGATGGCTCTGTGGCCTCTGCCTCAGGCGCTAGAGTGGCTCTGGTCGCAACCTGGCGACGCCCAGGATGGGCAGAGCATCGCCCCCTGGTGGGCAGAGCGTCGCCCCATGGTGGGCGTGCTGGGTGGATCCCGGTCGGGCGCATGCGGGAGTCTGTCTGACTGTCTCTCCCCGTTTCCAGCTTCAGAAAAATGCAAAAAAATAAAAATAAAAAAAATAAATAAAAGGGCCAAGTTAGCACAAACCCTTCTGCACAGTTCTCTTCCTTCCAGCTTCCACGACCTGTCCACTGACCTTGCCTATTGGCAGTGCTTGGTTTTTGCTTGCTTCTCATAAACCAGGGGTCAGGAACCTTTTTGGCTGAGAGAGCCATGAACGCCACATATTTTAAAATGTAATTCCATGAGAGCCATACAACGACCCATGTACATTATACATTATCCAATAAAAATTTGGTGTTGTCCTGGAGGACAGCTGTGATCGGCTCCAGCCACCTGCAACCATGAACATGAACGGTAGGAAATGAATAGATTGTAACACATGAGAATGTTTTATATATTTAACGTTATTATTATTTTTATTAAAGATTTGTCTGTGAGCCAGACGCAGCCATCAAAAGAGCCACATCTGCCTCGTGAGCCATAGGTTCCTGACCTGTCATAAACCCATAGTACTTTGGAGAAGAAAGGCAATATGCCATTATTTGAGCTCAAATTCACTTAAGTGAACATGTTTACTAAAATACCTGGGTCTTTCTCTTTTTTTAATTTTTCAATTACAGTTCACATTCAATATTGTTTTATATTAGTTTCAGGTAACATGGGTATTTCTTAGATGTAAATCAAGATAAATTCTTTTTAAAAAATACTTTATTTATTGATTTTACAGAGGAGAGAAAGGGGAGCATGGAACAGAAGTATCAACTCATTAGTTAGTTGTTCATTGCTTGCTTGTTGTATGTGCCTTGACCAGGGCAGCCCAGGGTTTCGAACCAGCAACCTTGGGATTCCAGGCTGGAGGTTTATCCACTGCACTACTACAGGCCAGGTGCAAGATAAATTCTTTAAGCAAATCCGAATTAGGTTAATGAAGGAGGAGGCTATCAAAGCTTTATGAAAGATAGGGAGTCTCTGGAAGAGATGAAAATTATTATATAAAATTACCCTCAAAGACTTAATCTTTAGTTGAATACTAGATAAGGTTAGCTTTTGTTTGGAAATAGCATTAAAAAATAATACTAAAATAATTTTTGCCAGAATGGGGTGTCCCCACCCTCTCTCCTTTCCTTTTGCTGTGCACATACTTGCATATACTAAGTTGGAAACTCCTAAGGAATGACACAAATAACTAACCAAGGATTAATTTCTTAAACGGGACAACAGGCATGTTTACATAGGTTTGCAAAAATTCCTGGGAACCACTCTGGTCCTTCAAAAAAGGAAATGTACTTTTGCCTAAAATATGTTCCAGTCTGTTGGCAGGGTACAAATGCAGTATAATGCTGAAATTAACTTTCAAAATGCTTAAATAAGTAGCACTTTAAATAAAGTAGAGCCAGCCCTTCCCCAACCAGCATGCTCTCCTTCATAAAATGGGTAAGTATAAGAGACTTTTTTTTTCAAGAAGGCCAAAGAAAGTTGAAAATCTCTGCCACAGATGGACTTTTAAGTTCCCCAACACCAAGCTGAGGAAGGCTTCTTAGACTCAGAAGAAAGAAGTCACTTTAAGAAAGGTCTTTTCAACCTTAGCGCTCTTGGTATTGGCTGGGTAATCCCTTGTGGTGGGGCTGTTCAGCAGCTTCCCTGACTTCTATTAACTAGATGTCAGTACCCCCCACCTCCACCCCAGGTGTGGCAACCAAAAGTGTCTCCAAACATTGCCACTGTCCCCGGGGCAGAACTGAAAACTGCTGCTCCAGATGAAACCCAGGCACTGTCTGCTCTGAAGAGATGGACCTTTTAGAAATCTTTTCCAAAATAAAGAGCTGTCTTCTTTTGGTCTTCACCGGTAGTTCCTGAAATATAGTACCACAGAGTAATTTTGCTCCAGTGAATCAATAAAGATGACAACACATTAGTCAATTTCTGCAGTGGAGTATTTTGAGTACAGTGATTTACAACTTTAGAATATTTCAGCATTCAGAGGCAGTAAAGCCAAGCCTTGAGTTGACTGTTTTCATACGTGGGCACCCTGTGTGAACCTTAGAATTGCCTCCCACTCAATGACCAGCTGGCTATTGTGCAAGTCTCCTCTGCAATCTGGCCCTCTGGCCTGCAAGAGGGGATTTCTGTCTTTTCTCAGGAACACACTGATCAAACTAATTAATGAAAGTGGATTCAAGAGATAAGAATCTTCTCATGACTAGATTTTTTCTCTCTCATTTTTTAAGTGAGAGACAGAGACAGGAAGGGCAAGAGATGAGAAGCATCAATTTGTAGTTGTGACACTTTTGTTGTTCATTGATTGCTTCTCATATGCGTCTTAACTGGGGTGGGGGTGAGGGGAGGCTCCAGCCGAGCCAGTTGACCCTTGCTCAAGCCAGCGACCTCAGGGTTTCAAACCTGGGACCTCAGCATCCCAGGTCGAAGCTCCATCCGCTACATCACCACCTGGTTAGACTGGATATTTTCTCTTTTATGGGGTTGGGGGAGGTAAGGAAAAAAGGGAAATAAATGGTATTAAAAAAAACTAAAATGCACAATATTCTCCCATTAATACTACAAATATAATTTGCCATAAGAACTAACCCAAACTATGGCTTGATATACATATTACTACATTTAAAACAGTTTTACTGTACTTTTTAAAACTTTATTGATTTACCACCTGATTAAAGCATGGGATATTTTAACAGTATCATACATAATATTTTTACATAGAAAACTTTACATAGCATTTCATATTATATAATTTTGCTTATTCTTTCAAAAATGTATACATCCATTGGGTAAGGAATGCTTTACATTAAATTACCAATATTAAATGCACTTAATCATTGTGTATAGATTAAACAAAAGTAGCTATTAATGTTTAGGCATTTTAAGGAGGTAAAACACACATTGTGCACATAAAGAATATTGGATGCAAATATGCAGAGAAAATTTTTAAAAAATTAGAACACTGAGAAAAACTATACTTTTGATGAGTGTCTTTTTTTGACAGCAAGGATTTCCAGATATATTCATTCTTTTAAATATTCAGCTTTGGTTTCTTTGTTTCCCAAACTACAAAGCTGCTGATAGCAAAACTCCAGGATTTCATGAGTTCAAGCTATGTCTACCTTAACATAAATATAGAAACAGAATTCAGAAAATGTGGTATTGAGAATCCAGCTTTTGTTTAAAACAATATCCATTTGCATCATAACAACAAACATTTGAATGAGATGGTCATACTTATATTTGTCAACAGGTTCCTTTAATAACTATTAGGTTCCTTTAATAACTATTAAAGACTACTAAATGTATAGCCATAACCACAAAAGAAAAACAACAAAAATATTTTTTTTTGCATTTTGTACAAAAGTCACTTGTCAGAGGAAAATTCTGTGTTTCCAGATATTATTATATAATTTCCATAATGTACGTTCTTTGGTTGTATGCAACGAGTATCAAGGAAAATGTGTGTTTGATTCTAAAGATGCATCTTTAAAATAAAATTTCCCATTTGTTTGTTGTTAAGATACCAAAGCTGGTGTTTTCCATAAAGGACAATGAAGAAGAACAAAATTGCTCAAAGCAGCAGTATTGTAACAAATAAAAACTTCTCTAGAGACCCAGCACATATATCAACACTTAAAGCATTCTGAGAAGAAATAAGGCCTTGGAAATGCTTCGCTCTTCTCCCTGTTAGTAATAAACGGTGTCCTGGTCCAGTGCTGCCGAGTCATACCCACCCTTTCACTAGTGTTTGAGTGGCACAAGCCACGTTTACCATGAGATAGAACGGATTTACTCACAAAGTAGAATTTAGGCTGAATGGCTTATTACTGGAGGTAAGGAATTTCCTCTCTAGGTCATGGTCCATCAACAAGAAAAATTACCCTCAATAGTTTTACACCCAGTTTTTAAAAGTCCACATTGGTACGGTTCAAATGCTTCATTCAGAAAATTGAATTGTTTAAAAGACAAGAAATGAAGCCCTGGTTGGATAGTTCGGTTGGTTGAAGTGTCATCCTGAAGCACAGAGGTTGCTGGTTTGATTCCCGGTCAGGGTACATACAGGAACAGATCGAAGTTCCTCTTTCTCCCCACTCCTTCCCCTCTCTCTCAATAAATAAAAAAATGTTAAAAAACAAACAAAGCCTGAATGTTTTCGCATGTAACAGATTGTGCTACACATTTCTTACTCTGCAAAAGGAGGCAAAAACTAAGAAGACAGGAATATACTGGAAAAGTCTTGGAGTCACCTTCAATGAAGAAAATGCCACATGACAACCTCAGAAGGAAAGGAAAAATCTCAGGGATGCCACTGTACAGAAAATGTAATGAACATGCAGTGTTCCCATTCATACCTTTAGTACAAATGTTGAGGGAGATGACTGACTTGTTGAGGTGGTGACGAACCATAGTACCAGGGAGTGAGTCTTAGAACAGAGCTTCCATGTTGCAGTATCAAGATATAACAGACTCAAGACAAGTCAGTCAAATGTGCTAACATTTTCCATTCACAGTAAAATATTCTCCCAAAGTCCCTTCCTGATAAGTTATATAGCTCCTCTTAAACGTATGTAAATAATGTAAAAACAAAAACCTTTTTTTCTTTGGTAAAGAAATAAAAACACATTTTGGGGAAAGGAAATAGTAGACAGAGTACTGCTGGCCCAACTCACACATTTCTCAAGGCTATGAAAAACAAAAACATTTAAGAAATCTGTTTCTTAGTAAACAAAAGCACCAGAAATCTTTCTCTATAAAGAAAAAATATCTGATTTTATAGACAGATTCCCAACTTACTAACTTCTAAGGCACGAGAGTTGACATCAATACAACCCAATTTACAGGACTAAAGGGCGCAGGCTGAAGTCTGAATGCTTTAATAGTGAGTCTGTCTAACGCTTTTTCTAACGCTGAATGCTGCTCTAGGCGAGCAGTGGATGAGAAGGCAGACAGTGAAGTGTGTGTTCTCTTTCTCATGGACTAAGAATAAATTAGACTTCCAACTATACTGCTCGCAGGCAGGCTTTGGGCCACACTCGTATACTGCCCACTTTTACATAAGGTGCATCATGAATCAGTCCTATTGCAGCTAAGAATATTGCACCATCATTAACATAAAAAGGGCCTCAGAATCTAATCTTCTAAAGAATTCAACTCTTAGGCTCAAAGTAACAGAAGCACTGAGCGCATGTCACCTCCTGCCAATGTCAAGATCACCTGTACTGGCCCCACAACAGCACAGGTCTACTCTGACTCAACTCAGGACACGTGCCTAAGGAGGCTCAGGAGCAGCCACGCACACACTCTGTCCCGCCCTCGAGGGCCCTGTTGTAATGGGGACTGTGCGGAGTAGGGATACTAACAATTGGTACACTCGCTATTCTGAGGTAAAAATAAAAGTTTCACTCAAATATAAATTAACTCTGTTAAATTACTACTTTATCTTCATTACTATTTCATATATTAGATTTCAGAGCGTGTGAGATGGACAATGTATTCTGGAAATTTTAAGTTAATACCCATCGACCACAAATACTCACTTCAAGGAAGGCTAAAATCATCTTCATTAAACTTTTTACTTTTTCCTATAGACTTTTTCTCCTCAAGTTACTAAAACAGGAAGTCAGGAGGCACATTTTCTTTAACCTTGCAAGCTCTTTCTTCTAACTTAATTACTAATCTCTGCCTTCAATCACACCTTCAATAACATATTTTTGTAAAATACTTTAAAAATCACTCAGACATAAAGAAAATGAAAAAAATCCCTTTGTCCCCTAACAATCCCCAAACTAATTTAACTACAGCTGACTCACAACTGACAAAAACAATCAAACTTCTCCAACACACTCAAACAACAAAAAACCCAGCATATTGTAGGTGGCACTTAGCTGTTACAAGAAATTTTATTAACAGACCCTCTAATAATCACGAAACTATACAGCTGTGTCCAGCATTTTCAAGGAGAGCAACTTCCTCTGGCAAAACTGTTACAGCCAGTCAGGGGACTTTCCTAGAAAATGACGGCATGAGCAGTGACAGGTCTGATAGTTCAGTCAGTAAAATGGAATGGCAGAAATGAAACAGACTCCCCACCTACTGTGTTAACTGGGCACGTAACAGTTTAATAAAATACCACACTCCTTAGTCAGGGATTCTGATGGGACCAGCACGGAGGCCATCTTTATCCAGGCCATACTGAGCTCTAAGATGCCGACTTCTCGTTTCTACGATCTGCCCCTTCAGGAGATGTGCCAGGCAGAGGTGACATGGTGAACATTCTGCAGAGAAGGAGCAGGGGCATGCGGGGACCAGGGCTACCACATTGGTGACACGGTCCCTGGAACCTGTGACGGCTCTTCTGGAATCCATATCTTATACACAACACCTATCCGTAGGAAGAACTTGCGCAGAACTGCTCGCAGCTCAGGGATCAGGTCAAACTGCATAATTTCGCACAAGTAGGGGTAGTACTTTGAAGCATGTGCTTTAAACTTGAGGTGGGGAAAAAAACGGAGAGAGAAAATTAGACATAGAACTATTTTTTGGCACTAGTTTTTCATAAGTATTTATCTCACCTTGGAACTTCTTGCAATATTGGTACTTTGTTTTTGTTTTTTTGCTATTAGAAAGTTAGTGCAAAAATTTTGCCAATTAAAACTTCTTTTCCTTATATTTAATTCCAAACACAAATTATCTGGGGATAGCCTTGCTACCAGTCAACTTATTTTTAGTAAAGCAAGTTCCCAGTGCTAAACCAGTGTTGCCCAATCTCAACCCTTTTCCCCAACACAGCCACACTGAAAATCACCATAGCTGTTTAACAGCGACATGCATGATGAGTTCAACTTCAGCCTTTCTCAACGGGTTCTTTGAGAGAAAAAACCCCAGTAACCTAAGGCATCCCTTGTTTGTAATGAACTCTCCAATGCGTCTAGAACGGTGCTAGTCATGTGACCCATCCTTGGAAGAATTGAGAAAACGGTTACCTCAAACTCTGAGTAAAAAGCCAACCCAAACCCATGTTCTAGTGGAGACAACAGAGTTTCCTTGTTTATACCTTTTCATCACTTATTTTGAGGGTTTTTGTTAGAAGTAACAGCAGAAGGCTTGTCCAAGCCTCCCGATGGCTTTCAGAGTTCACCGTGATGAAATAGGCCAGAGCTCCACTGCACACGCTAGAATCAGAGAGGGGGCACATACACACAGATTAACAGCTCACACTCAACTACAGTAGAGAACACTCTATTCTTGCAATGAGTCTTTACTGAGCACCTGTTCTGGCTGTGCCATTTTGAGCATATCGCTGAGCCTCTCAGTTTCCTCATCTGTAAAATGGGGATAAATAAATAACTGTACCAAACTCAAGGGGCTGTTGTGAAGATTAAATGAACTAAGTATGTGGAATGTTGGCTGAGCTCAGACCTGGCACACAGCCTGAGCTCAATCAGTGTCTGGAGCACAAAAAGCACAAGCACTTATTACCCAGTTAATTGTAACTGCCTTTCTCTTCTTCTATCACATGCAACTGCTAATTATTTTTAGAAAATTTTATTCATTTTAAAGAGGAGAGAGAGAGAGAGAGAGGCGGAGGAGCAGGAAGCATCAACTCCCACATGTGCCTTGACCAGGCAAGCCCAGGTTTTGAACTGGCAACCTCAGTGTTGCAGGTTAATGCTCCATCCCCAGCACCACCACAGGTTGGGCTGCAATTGCTAATTTTTTAAACATGTTATGTTAAAAACTTAACATTTATATATCTCCTTTAGAGCAACTTTATAAGACTACGTAGGTAATTCTCTTTTGGGTTTAAGTTGAAATGAGCTACTGGTGTTCTTTTAATTCTTTAAATTTTTAAAGTTTATGACTTGTTAGTCATATATTCTCATTGTAAGATAGCTGAAAAGTGCATGAAAGTATAAAGGAGGAGCCCTGGCTGGTTGGCTCAGCAGGAGAGCGTCGGCTGGGCATGTGGAAGTCCCGGGTTCAATTCCCAGCCAGGGCACACAGGAGAAGCGTCCTTCTACTTTTCCACCCTTCCCCCTCTCTTTGCTCCATTGGAGCAAAGTTGGCCCGGGTGCTGAGGATGGCTCCATGGCCTCCGCCTCAGGTGCTAGAATGGCTCCAGTTGCAATGACAACGGCCCAGATGGGCGGAGCATCACCCCCTAGTGGGCATGCTGGGTGGATGCTGGTCAGGCGCATGCGTGTCTGTCTCTCTGCCTCCCTGCTCTTCACTTCAGAAAAATACAAAAAACAAAACAAAACAAAAAGTATAAAGGAGGAAAATACCCGTAATTCCATTATCCTAAGGGACACATGACAGTATTTTGGCATATTTCCTTCTAACTCTTTTGTCTATGACTTAAAAAAATAATGCTGAAAATAGTAAGCAGTTTTATATCTTGCTTTTTTGCAGTAAAACTTACTGATTTCCACATCAAGGAAAATTAATTATTAAGATTTTATTGATTTTAGAGCAAGGAGAAAGAGAAAGGGGGACAGCAGGAAGCATCAACTCATATTTGCTTCTTGTATGTTCCTTAACTGGGCAAGCCCAGGGTTTTGAACAGGTGACCTCAGTGTTCCAGGTCAACACTTTATCCACTGTGCCACCACTGGTCAGGAGGAAAATTATTATTATTATTATTTTTATTGAGACTGAGAGAGAGAGACTCAGAGGGATAGACAGGGACAGACAGGAATGGAGAGAGATGAGAATTATCAATCATCAGTTTTTCGTTGCGACACCTTAGTTGTTCATTGATTGCTTTCTCATATGTGCCTTGACCGCGGGCCTTCAGCAGACTAAGTAACCCCTTGCTTGAGCCAGCGACCTTGGGTCCAAGCTGGTAAGCTTTTTGCTCAAGCCAGATGAGCCTGCGCTCAAGCTGGAGACCTCGGGGTCTCAAACCTGGGTGTTCTATCTACTGCGCCACCGCCTGGTCAGGTGGAAAACTGTTTTTTAAAACCTAATTTTTTGGCCTGACCAGGCGGTGGCGCAGTGAATAGAGCATCAGACTGGAACTCTCTGTCTCTGTCAAAAAAACAAACAAAAAAAACCCTTCATTTTTTGCCCTGGCCAAATAGCTCAGTTGGTTAGGGCATCATCTAAATATGTCAAGGTTGCAAGTTTGATCCCCAGTCAGGGCACATAAGAGAAGCAACCAACAAGCACACAACTAAGTGGAACAACAAATGAATGCTTCTCTCTAAAATCAATGAAAACAACAACAACAAAAAAAAAAACACAAAAGAAATTTAATAGGAAACCAATTTTCTTACTTTAAAAGTCGCTGCTGTATTTCTTCCCAGGAATCCCTGCGATTCTCATCAACGTACATCCGAAATAGGATCCTCAGACAACAGGCCAGGCTGCTGGTTTCTTGTTTTAGAAGATTGGGTTTAGACTTGCCCTTAAAACCTAGAGATCAGATAGTCACCGAAATTGTGCGCATTTGTAGGTTAATGCTGAAAGATCACCTGTGAACCTAATCTATTACTTAAAAAAATAGTAACATGGCTCACATTCTTAATAAGGCCCGTCTGTGATCCCAGGCAAGGGCCGCCAGGACAGGACAGCTCACCCTCCTGCAGACACACTTCACCCCTCCCTCCCTGGACTCCTCTCCCCTGACCCCCGCTCACTGGCCGTGGAAGCCATGTTTCAGCTTCTCAAGGATAATAGCTCTTAAGAATTCAGCATGTTGCAAGATTTTTTTTTTCCACAAAGCACACATAAGAACATATTTTTATAAACAACACAGTACCAATCAACCACAAAAATGTGTAAACCACTCTCATAGGCAATGCCTTATCATAGGCAAAGACACTGTGGCTTAAAGGAGGCATTTGGGGATAAAAGTAAAGTAACGGTAACAATACAAATATTACATGAAGTATAATTCTTCACTTTTGTGCAATGTCAAAAGATGAGCCTTCCACCATCACTCCAAGATTTGTGTATGAATGCTTTCTGTTTCTTCTAGACTACCACGCTTACTATATCATATTTATATAATTTTAATCTAATGTAAAAATTTTGACTTGCTATATGTCAATTCAATTCTCTAACTTTCAATGTTTTTCCATCAAAACCTTGCGGAGAATCTCTCATTTGCCAGGCAATATTCCTGGTACAGGGATAAAATCTATCCAGCATTTTCTCTCTTTCTCCCCCAAGCATGAAAATACTGGGTAAGTTATTCCAGCTATGTTTACAGTATCAGGAATCTCTCAAAGGCTTTAAGGTTTTAGGATAATGACCCCCTCTGGCCATCTGTCTTGTCTGCTGTGTGTCCTTCCTTACCTGCTCGCCACAGGACAGTGCGCTGTTCGTAATTGGAGTTGAAGGCTTTTGAGAATGAATGGGACTCCTGCAAGCAGTCCAACAGCTTGAAGAGGTGCTGGGAAGACATACACTTATACATGCCCCGGTCCTCCGTCTCTATGTGGATGTCTGCATCCAGCGTGTCTTGCTAGAGAGAGTAGAGAGAGGAGGATAGAGAGCTAAGTAAAGAAGACAGTGGTTCTGGACATTGTACTATTAGATAAAGGCAGTCAGAACTCTCCAAAAGTCATCCTCTGTGGAAGATAGACTACAGTCCTCAACACTCTGAACTATTTTCCATTTAGACTCTGTTCTTTGGCTGGTGAGAGAAGATACTGAGCTCTGCTGATGATGGGCTTTGCGGCCCAAGTTTCAGTTTTGTTAGTTTGCTTTCACGGCACGAACAGAAGAGTGTATTTCTCCAATTACTTAACTAGAGGATTGCACTGTCCTCTTTTTCTTTTTTTTCTTTTCTTATTTTTGGTGATAGAGAGAGAGAGACAGATAGGGACAGATAGGGAGAGAGATGAGAAGCATCAATTCTTCATTGCGACTCCTTAGTCTCCTTAGTTGTTCATTGAATGCATTCTCATTTGTGCCTTGACCGGGGGACTACAGCAGAGTGAGTGATCCCTTGCTCCAGCCAGTGACCTTGAGCTAAAGCCAGCGACTTTGGACTTTAAGACAGTGACCTTTGGGCTCAAGCCAGTGACCATGGGGTCATGTCTATGATCCCAGGCTCAAGTCGGATGAGCCCATGCTCAAGACTGCGACCTCGAGGTTTCAAACCTGGGTCCTCTGTGTCCCAGTCTAACTCTAACCACTGCGCCACCACCTGGTCAGGCTATAAAGAAATTGGAAAATGACAAAAATCAAACTGTAATACATGTGATACAGTATTATCAGATGTAGGTGTAGGTCTTAAAAATACTCTTGAAAGATAAAAATTATTAGGCAACACCCAACTGGAACCTTCACCTTCATCAGGTGATCAATGAACTTAAGTTCAACAACTGTTTTCAATGTGGAAAAAAAAACTCATAAAAACATGTATGAAGGGGGACCGAGGGGAACATGGGTGGGGGGAGATATATTTGGTGGCACACTTGAATCTATGTAAACACAATAAATATAAATCATAAATAAAATTTTTTTTTAATAAATAAAATTCTTAAAAAAATGTATGAAATGTTAGATATTTTTATTGAATATGTTGCCTAACATATGAGATGTAATCACGGATTTTATATTTCTTGAGCCTTCTAGGAATGGACCACAACCTCCTTATAAGCCAGAGGTTACAAGCCCTAGCTGGATAGTTTGGTTGGTTAGAGCATTGTCCCAAAGCACAGAGGTTGCTGGTTTGATCCCTGGTCAGGGCACATATGGGAATAGATCAATAGTCCTGTCTCTCTCTCTCAAATAAAGTCATAAAAAAAAAAGGTAGCACAAAGTTGGAAGACTTATATTTCCCAATGTCAAAACTTCATAAAAAAGCCTGACCAGGTGGTGGTGCAGTGGATAGAGCGTCGGACTGGGATGCGGAAGGACCCAGGTTCGAGTCCCTGAGGTCGCCAGCTTGAGTGCGGGCTCATCTGGCTTGAGCAAAGAGCTCACCAGCTTGGACCCAAGGTCGCTGGCTCCAGCAGGAGGTTACTCGGTCTGCTGAAGGCCCACGGTCAAGGCACATGTGAGAAAGCAATCAATGAACAACTAAGAAGTCGCAACGCGCAACGAGAAACTGATGATTGATGCTTCTCATCTCTCTCTGTTCCTGTCTGTCTGTCCCTGTCTATCTTTGCCTCTGTAAAAAAAAAAAAAAAAAAAAACTTCATAAAAAGCTGCAGCAATCAACAGTGGTAACTGGCATAAAGATAAGACTCACAGATCCATGGAACAGAACTCTTCCTATCTCTCTAAAAATCAATAAAATAAAATATTAAAAAAAAAAAGCCAACGGTTACAAAAGGGGCAGAGATTGCAATACTCTCCAAATTGATCTTTAGAGTCAACATAATCCTTATCAAAATCCTGACTTTGCAGAAATCAACAAGATATCTTAAAATTCATATGGAAAAGCAAGAGACAAAAAGCAGCCAAAATTTCTTGAAAAAAAGAGGAGCATTTGGGTTCTTGCCTCCTAGCAATGCCATCAGTTTGGCTCAAATAAAGTAATAAAAAAAAAGGTTGCACAAAGTTGGAAGACTTATATTTCCCAATGTCAAAACTTCGTAAAAAGCTGCAGCAATCAACATAGTGTGGTAACTGGCATAAAGATAAGACTCACAGATCCATGGAACAGAACTGAGAGTCCAGAAACAGATGCTTGTTTTATGGTCAATTATTTTTAACACGGATGCCAGAACAACACCTGGGGGGAAAACAGTCTTTTTAACAAATGGTGCTGGGCCAACTGGATATCCAGGTGCAAAAGAATAAAGGTAAACCCCCTATCTCCCATCACATAGAAAAGTTAACTCAAAAATGAATCAAAAACCTAAATGCAAGAGCTATAAAACTCTTAAGAGAAACACAGGTCTAATCTTTGCGACCTTGAATTAGGCAATGCTTTATTAGAGATAACACTAAAAGTACAAGTGTCTGAAGAAAAATAGTAACTTGGACTTTTTTATTAAAATCAAGAAACTGAAAAGACAACGCAGAGAATGGGAGAAAAGAGTTGCAAGCATATGTCTGGAAGGGCGTCGTACCCAGAATATATAAAAACTTCTTATAATTCAATGATAAAAAGATAAATAATCCAATTTAAAAGTAGGCAAAGGATTTGAATAGACCTTTCTCCAAAGACAGAGAAATGGTTAAAAGCACCAAAGATATTCAGTATCATCAGTTTTTAGAAAAATGAAAAACAAAACAAAACACAGTGATACCACTTCACACTCCCTGGGATGACCAAAATAATTTTTAAAAAAATTTTTTAATTAATTAATTTATTTTTTACAGAGACAGAGAGTGAGTCAGAGAGAGGGATAGACAGGGACAGACAGACAGGAACGGAGAGAGATGAGAAGCATCAATCATTAGTTTTTCATTGCGCGTTGCAACACCTTAGTTGTTCATTGATTGCTTTCTCATATGTGCCCTGACCGCGGGCCTTTAGCAGACCAAGTAACCCCTTGCTGGAGCCAGCGACCTTGGGTTCAAGCTGGTGGGCTTTTGCTCAAACCAGATGAGCCCGCGCTTAAGCTGGTGACCTCAGGGTCTCGAACCTGGGTCCTCTGCATCCCAGTCCGATGCTCTATCCACTGCGCCACCGCCTGGTCAGGCCCAAAATAATTTTTTTAAAAGATAGTAACTACCATTGGCAAGGATATGAAGAAATTGAAATCATCATACATGCTGATGGGAATGAAAAACTGCAGCTGCTTTGGAAACAGTCTGTTATTTCTTAAAAAAGGTAAGCTTAGAGTTACCATATGACCCAGCAGTTTCACTCCTAGATCAGGAGAATTAAAAACATATGCCCACATGAAAACTTATATATTAATGTTCATAGCAGAATTATTTATAAGAGCCAGACAATGAAAACAACCCAAATGTCCATCAACTGATGAATGGATAAACAAAATGTGGTATAACCATACTATGGAATATTACTTAGTCATATATAAAAATAATAAAGTACTGATATAGGCTACAACATGGATGACACTGGAAAATATTGTGCTACATTAAAGAAGCCATACACCAACGCTCACATACTACATGATCCCATTAATATGAACAATCCATTAGGCAAATACAGAGACATCAAGCAGACTTGATTAGTGGTTGCCGAGGGCTGGAGCCAGGAAGGAATGGGAAGTGAATGTTAACGGTTAGGACTTCCCTTTTTGCAGTGACAAAAAATATTCTGGAATTAGACGGTGGTAATATTTGTACAACTCTGTGCATATACTAAAACCACTGAATTGTACACTAAAAAAAAAGAAAGAAAGCCAGTCTGTGCTCTGGATCTAGCCCACAGATGTGTTTTTGTTTATCAGTAATTATAGCACTTAATAAGGTTATTTTCTTTTTTGTTGTTGTTATTTTTTTATTTTTTATTTTTTTGTATTTTTCTGAAGCTGAAAATGGGGAGAGACAGTCAGACAGACTCCCGCATGCGCCCGACCAGGATCCAACCGGCACGCCCACCAGGGGGTGATGCTCTGCCCACCAGGGGGCGATGCTCTGCCCCTCTGGGGAGTCGCTCTGTCGCGACAAGAGCCACTCTAGCGCTTGGGGCAGAGGCCAAGGAGCCATCCCTAGCGCCCGGGCCATCTTTGCTCCAATGGAGCCTCGCTGCGGGAGGGGAAGAGAGAGACAGAGAGGAAGGAGAGGGGGAGGGGTGGAGAAGCAGATGGGCGCTTCTCCTGTGTGCCCTGGCTGGGAATCGAACCCGGGACTTCTGCACGCCAGGCCGACACTCTACCACTGAGCCAACCGGCCAGGGCCAGGTTATTTTCTTTGATAAGGTGAAAATTTTTTTTATTTATTTTATTTTTTTTTGTATTCTTCTGAAGCTGGAAACGGGGAGGCACTCAGACAGACTCCCGCATGCGCCCGACCGGGATCCACCCGGCACGCCCACCAGGGGGCGGTGCTCTGCCCCTCCGGGGCATTGCTCTGTCATGACCAGAGCCAGTCTAGCACCTGAGGCAGAGGCCATGGAGCCATCCCCAGCGCCCGGGCCATCTTTGCTCCAATGGAGCCTTGGCTGCGGGAGGGGAAGAGAGAGAGAGAGAGAGAAAGGAAGGAGACGGGGAGGGGTGGAGAAGCAGATGGGCGCTTCTCCTGTGTGCCCTGGCTGGGAATTGAACCCGGGACTTCCGCACGTCAGGCCGACGCTCTACCACTGAGCCAACCGGCCAGGGCCGATAAGGTGAAATTTTGATCCCGGTTTCTCTTGAAAAGCTGGAAGGCCGCATGACTTGGCTCCCCTACAGCAACACACCACTGGAGCTGGGAGGCGGCTTCGGCCCTGACTGGTCTGAAGCTTTCTGTCACAGTCCCACTCAGTCTGCCACACGCACTCATAGGATCTGCTAGCCCCTGAGGCACTTAAGCTTATAATCATGGTGTAAGGAACTATCCCTATTTTGGACACAATTCTCTATTTCAAAGAATGCCGTGCATATAGAAGATGGAATATACAAAACAAGAACTAAATTATCTCACATGGCTGGTGGAGGTACAGTGGTTAAGAGCATTGACCCAGAGCATTGAGGTTATCGGCTTGAGCCCGGGGTCACAAGTTTGATCCCTAGTCAAGGCACATATGAGAAGAAATCAATTGGTACACAACCAAGGTAGAGCAACAAGTTGATGCTCCCCCCCTTCTTCTCTCTTTCTCTCTCTCTCTTAATAAATAAAGTGAACTTTCTCAAGGAAAAACTGGTATTGTTATCCACATATATTTCCCTCTCAGTTATTTATGGCTAAATTACATACCAATTATGAGAAATAGACCCCATAATTAATAACATTCAAGGTGGGAGGTGGCATCTGAGCAGTGGTATGCTGGTAAATTGGCTCTCTGGAGAGAAATAAAAAACCCTGATTTTTAGTGTTTGCTGATAGCTGTGGTGTAAAAACTTCCATCCTGGCCAGTTTCAAGCTGCCAATATGTTGAACATGGCGTTGGGAAGAGATAAGCTTGACAGGCTCCTGAGAGCCAGATAAGCCGGCTCCAGCACACCACTGCATCTGTGCAACCCCCCACGGGCAAGGGTGCCCTTCTCGGGGTCTGCTCTTGTTACCTGGGCAGCAACCATGTGCTCTGCGTCTTCCTTTTTGCTCGTTGCCGGGTAGAACACGATGTTGTCAATGGTCTGTATCAATTCCAACTGGACCACACACTTGATGAGGAGGCTGGCAAACAGTTTCTGATCTATATTAGATGATGAAGATTAACCCTAATAATGATTCAGCCAGTACTGAATAAATGTTCACTGGGCTCCTACTATGTGCCAGGCATGGTTCTTGATGCTGTGGCCTCATAATGAATAAGCTGGACAAAACTTCCTGCCCGTGGCAGAGGCAGACAGCATATAAGGCAGTGAAGTGTATGATAGAGTATGTCCAATGATGAGGACACAAGGTATGGGTGGGCATAAGTAGGAATGGTATCAGGGTGGGGATGCAAGTTTAAACAATGAGGTCTAAAAAGGTCTCTGAAAATGGGATATTTGAGCAAAGACCTGAAGAGGGAAAGAGGGTCAGCTGTGTAAATACAGTACCTTCCCCTCAACTGATGGACCTCTCCTACTGAGCAGCCCAGGAACGCGCCCCAGACCCAGGAGGCCCCAGGTTCCTGCAGGGGCCCCACTCTCTAAAGAGGTCTGAATCTCAGTGGGGCCCATTTAAGTTCCTAGTTCTGGATCACTTTCTGTCTGCCTGGGAGGCAGGTCTGCTCTCTGCATTTTCTACTTCTATATCCCTCAAGAGTCTTTTCTACCCCTTTTAGTGGTTAGTCATCTTTGGTTAGTTAACAATTTTTTATGTAGAATTTTCCTGTTCAAATTACTGGTGTGGTTTCTGCTTATTGGCAGCCATCTTTTCTTCTCAATCCTGGGCTCAGGGGTAGCCCGTGTGGCACTTCATAGCTGTTGGGTGATTTGACTATAGCAGAAATAAAGATTTCTCATTCAACTTATTGCTACAGAATCAGAATATGGGAAACATGAAATGAAGCGTTTAGTAATGGCAATAAGGAGGGTGGGTCATCTTCCTGTTTATGAAAGTGGCTAGGAAAGTATATAATGAGATCTCCGTACAGAATTCACTGTAATTAAACAAGAAAACAGTGCAATTGCATAATATAATTTATACCAGTTCGATTATGCCATCTTGGACCAAAAATAAAAACAAAGAAAGAAAACAATAGGAGCAGTGTAAGAGGTTCTGCCTGCTGCTCTGCTCCCTGAGCTTGAAGCCCAGAAGGGAGGCCGAGCTAGGAGACTGGGACAGACACTGCTGCACTGACAGGGGGTCTACACTTGCTCCCCACACACAGGCCAGCCCTTTATCTGGAGCTGATGAGGCAACAGAGCTCAGCTCTCGTGGACACGGGAGGGAAACTGGCTGTGTGGCAGTTACTGAGGAACAGCGTCAGTGTCCAGCATGACACCCTTTTAATGGACTTCAAGGGGGATTATATTTTCTGCCTTCAAAAGATAAACACGCATGCCTTTGTCTAATGTGCTGCTTCGGAAGTTACTGGCAATGTTAACACCTACAGCCCGGCATGTGAGAGGAGGGCTGTCTTCTGTTATGAAGACAAACAATGGGGCACACAACTTCTAAAAGGAGCAGACTTGCACCAGAACGGTTCTGATTTCTCAGTGAACCAAAGTGCGCCTAAATCTCAACTCTACTACATATTGCATATCGTACCACTGGTCTAAGTAAATTCTCAGAGGGCTAGTGCAAGGATGACATGAGGTCACACACATGAAGCACACTGAACAGGGCCTGGCTCACAGCAACTGGTAAACCTATTTATTTTAATGATAGTAAAAACACCGTTAGCAACATTTCAACACAGAATTGGTAGGGTAATTTGAAACTAATAGCTAGAAAAGGGATCTCTAACACAAAAAAAGCTCCTTCAAACCAATAAAAACAGAGAACAATCAATACAAAATGAGCGGAAATAATGAATAGTTTATAGAAAACAGAACTGGTTCTTAAATACATTAAAAATGGCTCAGTATCACTTGCAATGAAAGCTGCAAATTAAAGTGACTCCAAATATACCAAACACCACTTAGGAGTTCCCAAAGATCATGTAAACAGGAATAGCCTTACTCAGCAGTAATCTGAAATTATCTGTCAAAATGGCAACCCCATTACTAGGAATTTATTGTACAGATAAATTCACAAATGACACATGTGTTAGGTGATGCACACAGTATTGACTGTAACAAAAACAGAAAAAAAAGTGGGAATAATATAAATGTCCATTATTAGGGACCCAATTAAGCAAATAACAGTACATCTACAGCCCTGAATACTATACAACAGTATAAAAGGATGTGAAAGCTCTTTAGGAACTGATTTTAAAGGAACTCTAAGATATATTAAGTGAAAAAGTAATAACTCATACATTCTACAATTTGCATAAAAAGGAGGATTCATGTGTGTGTGTATTTGTAAGTGGATATATACATACATGTGCATTTCTTGCACATGAACAAATGTCTCTGGAAAGGTCCCTAAGAAACTGGTGACAATGACCAGAAAGGGAAGGAACTAACAGACTGAGGCACGTGTGGAAGAAAGGCTTATCATGTTTACTCTTTTATGACTTCTGAGCATCTGAATCATGTAAATGTGTTAACTATTTAAAATAAATGAAAACAATAAAAAAAGTGGCCTTACTTGCATAAGGTCGACCTTTCCAGCTCTCATCAGTGGGGTTCGAGAGTTGGCTCTGCCTCTCAGAGGCATTTTTATCTATGCTGCTTAAAGACTGGCGGTCCATATCCACATCCTAAAAGTAAACCAGAGAGAAATACTATGTTCACTTCTCTTCATCTACAATTCAGTACCTGGGCAGACGGTGCCTGTTTTAACACTGGGGCCCAACTTGAATGTAAGTGTGTTTAGCTTGCAGTACAATTACATTGCACGCCCAATGAGGCACTTCTGAGAGGCCGCGTAGGAGAGATTACAAGTTTCAATTATTTCTTCCCTTCTTTAAAATTCACATTTTCTTATTCCAAGTTAGAGGACATTTCTTCACATATGATTTAACAATGAGCGTGACCAATTTTTTTAATGAGGTCAAGTAAAAAAATACCCTAGTGCAATAGTCAGCTTTCTTTAAGTTAACAGCAGAAGACAGAGTTCAATAGCTATGTATGGTGTCGAAGGGTACTAGACTTATGGGGTGAATCACTTTGTAAATCACATAAATGTCTAACCACTGTATATATACCTGAAACCAATATAATATTAACTGTCACTGTAATTTAAAAAAATAATAGGCTGGTTCAAAACCCAGCACCTGCCTGGTCAAGGCATATATGGGAGTTAATGCTTCCTGTTCCTCCCCCTTTCTCTTTCTCTCTCTAAAATGGATTAAAATCTAAAAAAAAAAAAAAATTAAAAAAAAAATAAAGTTATAAAATAAAAAAACACCCCCCCTTCCAGAAAATGTTTAAATAATGAGCTTCATTGTTAAGTTGTTACATCCCAAATGCCTTTTGAAATCTAATGCCATTTTCGCTGTTTGGGAATAGAAGTTAATATCACAAACACCCTTATAAACCAAAGTTTTTTGTTTTTTTTTTGTATTTTTCTGAAGCTGGAAACGGGGAGAGACAGTCAGACAGACTCCCACATGCGCCGGACTGGGATCCACCCGGCACGCCCACCAGGGGCAGACGCTCTGCCCACCAGGGGGCAATGCTCTGCTCCTCCGGGGCGTCGCTCTGCCGCGACCAGAGCCACTCTAGCACCTGGGGCAGAGGCCAAGGAGCCATCCCCAGTGCCCGGGCCATCTTTGCTCCAATGAAGCCTCCGCTGCGGGAGGGGAAGAGAGAGACAGAAAGGAAGGAGGGGGGGGGTGGAGAAGCAAATGGGCGCTTCTCCTATGTGCCCTGGCCGGGAATCGAACCTGGGTCCCCCGCACACCAGGCCGACGCTCTACCGCTGAGCCAATCGGCCAGGACCATAAACCAAAGTACTTTTAAAGTGAGGCCTGAATTAGAGCTTTATGTGTCTTCACACATTAAACAACTACTATTTCATTGGTGGAGAGAGGAAAGCACTTTATTTAGGAGGATAATGAATAAGGATAAGTATTTGTAACAGTGAAGTACCAGAACTGACCTGTTCAACAAGGGAGAATTCGCTAGATAAATTACAGTAATGTGCACCTACTGAAAAGGCTGTTTCCAGAGAATATTTAAGAATATGGATGCCATGGCCGGATAGCTCAGTTGGTTAGAGCATTATCCCAAAGCGCAGAGGTTGCAGGTTTGATTCCCGGTCAAGGCACAGACAGGAGCAGATCGAAGTTCCTATCTTTCCCCTTCTCTCTCTCTCAAATCAATACAATAAACTTTACAAAAAATATGGAAAAATGCTCACAAACTTAAGTAATACATTATGTGCCAAGTGAGCCCAAATTTCAAACATGTGGGTTACGTGTGTGTCGGTCAGTCACATAAAGAAAAAACTAGAAATATTTTGTGGTTTTTATTGAGTTTAACTTATTTTCCTAATATTTTTCTGTACTTTTGAAAATATGTTAATGAGCATACATAGTTTTTAAATTTTTTTTTTAGATATATATATTTTTTATTTATTTATTCATTTTATAGAGGAGAGGGAGAGAGACAGACAGACACAGAAAGGAGGAGCAGGAAGCATCAACTCCCATATGTGCCTTGACCAGGCAAGCCCAGGGTTTTGAATCGGTGACCTCAGTGTTTCCAGGTCGACACTTTATCCACTGCGCCACCACAGGTCAGGCCTTTTTTAGATATTTTTTAAAAAATTCATTTTAGAGAGGGGGGAGAGAGACAGAGAGAGAGAAGGGGGAGGAGCAAGAAGCATCAACTCCCATCTGTGCCTTGACCAGGCAAGCTCAGGGTTTCGAACTGACGACCTCAACGTTCCAGGTCAACGCTTTATCCATTGCACCACCACAGGTCAGGCAGTTTTTAGATCTTATAACTTTTTTTACTCACTTCCCATCATTAAAGCACAAACTCTCTAGGCTGCTTAATGTTTTTACTATACAATGAGATCAGAGAACCAAAAATAAAAAAAGAATCTTACCAAATGTTTTTCTGATGAATCTTCCTCCATTCCTACAGGCCTCCATGTCAGCAAACTTGAGAAAAAGCAAGAGAAGGAAAATGATTACTGTGACAGGCAACCCCGAGCTTTAAGACACCCCTGAACACAGAAACAAGTAACAATAATCACATTAATACTTACACATGTGGGATGGTTGTTTTAAAAATATCCATCATACAATTGCATGTCTTATCCCAGACATCAGGACTGAATTTCTCTCCATTGGATATCACTAAGTTTTCTAAGCAATTTGTACCTGATCGAGCCAATTGCTCATTGTCTGCAAAATAAAACAGTATCTATCAAAATAAAACAATATCCAACCAGATCGCTGATGCTTCATAGTATGAGGTGGAAACTATGCCACTGGTGGGTTTGTAGGATAATTAATGAAACATTGCTGCAAATAGTATTAAAAATTTGTCAAGTGAGATGTAAAGAGGAGAAATTATTTATCATAGCTTTACTGCTAGGGATTGGATGAAGGTCAGCATTTTGCTACCTAATAATTAACTGGCTTCTGGTATGAGAAATGGTTAGAAGGAAAATATCAGAATAGTGGTTCTAAAAATTCACTCAAATCATACTTTTCCGATTTTTTCCATATCATTATCAACTGTTTTATCATTTATTTTAAAACTGAGTCACTTTTTGAAAAACTTAACTAAATTAAGACTTGTCCTAATAAGCCAAAACTATTTATGGCATCCAGGTCTAATGTGCTCTATTTCCTGATACACACTAAACACCTAAGTACTTGAACAAAAAATGTCCATTGATGAAGCTTCTGATTTTGACTCCCACAGTACATTTAAAAAACATTATAGAAAATTTCAAAGATATACAAAAGTAGAAAGAATAGTAAAATATACAAAAGATACATCTTTTAAAATATAAAAATAACTACTTCCCACCTTATAGAAATATTTTATAAATCGACTTGGTTGGAAGATTGTTTTTATGTTCTAATTAAATTTTTAAAATACAGTTTCACCAATTAAATGATACATTGTACTCCTTGGCATTACAACCCTGCTTTTACTTTTTATTTATTTTTATTTTTTTGTGTGACAGAGACAGAGAGAATCAGAGAGAGGGACAGATAGGAACAGACAGACAGGAGGGGAGAGAGATGAGAAGCATCAATTCTTCGTTGCAGCATCTTAGTTGTTCATTGATTGCTTTCTCATATGTGCCTTACTGGAGGGGCTACAGCAGATCGAGTGACCTCTTGCTCGAGCCAGCAACCTTGGGCTCAAGCTGGTGAGCCTTGATCAAACCAGATGAACCCGCGCTCAAGCTGTCTTGAACCTGGGTCCTCCATGTCCCCGTCCAACGCTCTATTCACTGCACCACCTCAACCCGGCTTTTAATATATGGAAAATTTTAATCTCTCAGGAAGCAAGATGTCAAGATAAATGATGCCTGGAGAAATAGAGTACCTTGTTTTACACACCACTGTAACTGTGCAAATACATCAGAAAGAAGAACTTCATTTAAAGCTTCATAAAACTGGGTAAATACGTCACAAATAGCATAAAGTGCATGATTGCAAGTTGTTGTCATCCACTCAGATTTCTGGAAAAACAGTAAAAAGAAAATGTTTAAAAGCCACTCTCTCCTATATACCACTGGCAAACTGTTCTGGAAAGCAATCTGAAAGTATGTATCAACAGCCTTATAAATGTTCATATCCACTGACCCAGTAAGACTACTGTATCCAGGAGTGAACCCTAAAGAAATGATCAAAGACAACTAGAAGCATCCTATATCCCTTAAATAAAACAGGCCTAATATTTGCTGATATTATCTGACTACAACTTCACTAAAAACCCTTCTATTATGTTTTTGAAGGAACCAGAGCTGTTCCACTTTTTATTGACGTTCAGAAGTTGATACAAACCAGACAGGTAAGTGGACGAGTCAGGTGCCCTGCTGACTTGGCAGGTATGACGCCTGAGGGCCATGTGGGAAGAGCATGGTGATTAATCTCCTCTCACTTGTCCCCAGGCAAGAAGAGTTTCTTATACCAGCTGATACTGGTAGAAGAGTGCCAGGTGTTTCCATTTTTAAAACACACCTCAATGGCTCAGTATTTAAGACTTCTGTGTAGACGAAGACCTCCCACCCCAGAGGCAGACAAAGGCCAGAGAGGTTTGCCTGCCACCTGGTCCAGGGCAGTGCTTTAATCATCACCCACCTCTGACTGTTGCTCCGGGAGTTTCATATTGTCAAAGATCCTGAACACGATTCTGAACAGGTCCTGCCACCAGTGCTTTTCGAAGGTGTGGCCGTAGCTCTTCATGATCTCAAACATTACTGTGAGTCCTCTGGAGGAAACAAAGCCAGGCGCAGAAGAGGGAATGGGGAGGAGGAATAACAGCAGAGAAGAGAGTGGGAGAGCAGGGGGTCAGGTGAGCAGGTGACTGAGGCGCATTCAGTGACGGGAAGGGCGCCACTGTGGGACATGGTTACCTTGTCCGCACATCTAGCTTGCACCTATTGATGATGCAGGAAAGCTCAAATAGGATGGGGAACCAGCCTCGGACCCAGACTCTGTCACCAGGAGCCACATTCATGTCATCGCTTGTGTATTCTTGCAGTACCTACAATAAAAGTCATTTCTCAGATGCAGACTATGCAAGCAAAAGGAACTGAAAGGGAACTACACAGAGGAAGGCCCCACACATGTCCTGTACTCTCTTAAAATTATCTATTTAGTGAGGGATGACTTAATACCTTTGGTCTTTTAGGAATGTTACTGCCTAAAATAATAGCAGCAGCAGCTACTATTACTGAGTGCTTGCTACGGGCCGGGAACTGTGAGGGTATTCTACGTGAATTAATGATTCTCACAATTCCAAGAGGCTGGTAGATATAATGGTCTCATTTTACAGATGAGTCAGCTGAGGCACTAAGAGGTTAAGTAAGCTGCCCAAGGTCATGCAGCTAAAAGCTGGCTGTCTTTCCACAGTCCGGATATGAAGCCCTAGCTCTAGGATTTTAAGCCCTCTGCTCTGTAACTACTCTTGAAGTGGAACTGTCTGTCGTAATGGAATTTGTTTATCAACTCTGGTTATCTAACTCTGTGCTTCAGTTAACTCCTGCACAGTGGAGATATAATTACCCATCTCATAGGTCGGCTGTGGGGATTAAATAAATTAACTCACAGAAAATACCTAGAATGGTGGCTGGCATGTAGGAAGTGCTTAGGCAACAGTGGCTCTCCTTATCATCACATCTTAACGGGCTGTTGTGGGGACCAAACATATTCTCTTAGGGGTTTACAGTTCTGTAAAGAATGCTTAAGAAATCTATACAGACCAACATAGTTTGGTTGGGCTTGTTTCCACCCAATTTCAACATTTTGAGACTGTCATTTAAGCCAAGCAGGCCTCTTTAGATAGGTGACATATAACAGAAAAACCCCAAACATTTCCAGGAGAAAATAAAAGGTGATTTTTCAGTGTGATTTCTCAGCCACATCACAATAGCATGGTATTACTTCTTAAAAGGGATGTTTGTTTTCTTTTAAATAGAAAGGTCTAGATTCTTCAGCTTTGCCAGAATTCAAAGCTAAAATACTATTATCTTCTATAAAACAATTTGTAGGATACCATATAAAAGTTCAGTTGAAGAAAGTAATTTCATATATACAAAATACAGAAAAGGTGTAACCCCCACTATGGCAGCATTTTGAAATAAACACCTAGTTTAGGGCAAACACACATTTCTAGAAGTGTAGGTGGGAAGCTGTCAGAAGCGAGGGTTTTGACCCACGCTCCTTTCCCTCAGCGCCCACACGAGTGAGAGAGGAGAAATGTACCCGAGGCCTCTCCGAGACGTATTTCGCACAGAAGCGGATGAGCCGGATGGCTTCCATGCTGGTGTCAGGAAAAGCGGCGTTGCAGGCAAACTCTGACAAGCACTTCACAGCATCCTGAAAGGAATCGATGGCCGCAGGGAAATGGTGCTGGAAAATAGTTGCTGGGGAGACAAAGGGACATTAAAAAAAATAAGACCAGGATTCAGAAAGAATGAAAACACACACACACACACACACACACGAGGATTTCTTTTGTGAAAATCTCAGAAAAGCATGTCAGCATATCTGAAAGACAGTGTAAATTATTCAGAAATAAGTGCACAAAGTACTGTTTGGGCTAAACTGGTTCCTGAGCTCAAGCAATGATGTAAAGATCCAAACAGTCATTCATTCAACAAACATTTGAGTGCCAACTGTGTGCAAAGCATGGTTATGGGCCATGGAGACACAGAGGTGATGAATCAAACTTCCTTCTCTCATGATGTGTGTGCTCTAATGGACAAGACAGACAACAATCACCTAAATCAATACAGATGAAGATAATCTCAAGTAGGGAGAGTCCTGGCTAAGGGACAGATAAGAGGGGCTGGTTAGGTTGGTGGTCAGGGAAGGCCTCTCTGAAAAGGTCCTGAAAAATGTCCCTTAGGTAGTGAGAGAAGGCAAACCATGAGAAAACCAAGTTGCACCAGCGTGCCAAGGTGTCCATATAACTTACGCCATGTTAAATGGAGCTTGAGAAACCACAGAAGATCTAAACACTGATCTGTGTGTAAGCTGGCCCACAGTGGTCTGCCTGCCAGAGCTGAGCTCTGAGCAAGGTAGGGGGCCCAGTTCTGTGGTTCTGAGCATACCCCTCAATTCTCTGGTTGTTTCCTTCCTAAGACCACAGCTTGTGCTACCTTGCTGATGGAATTTTGTGACAATAAAGAAGGTTAATGAGTTAAAGGTTAAAGTCAATCTAGAAACCTAAAGTTTTCAAAACACTAAAAATATCACCTAAGAGAAATATATGAGTGGAAAGAAGTTTATAAGAAGTTGAAAGACCTCAAAAAGATGAAAGGAAACCTAATGCCTTACAATTTCCATGAAGACAAGGACCAATAAACATCATGTTGCGTGAGCACAGGCAGGACCAGAAACTTCCGGTCAGTCCAAGGTGGAGGGACTCAGCACCGGCTCTGGGCTGAACTGCCTGGTGTGCTCCTGCTCCACCACGTCCTAGCTGCATGACCCCAGGCAATTTGTTCTACTTTATTCTTTTGGAGCCTTGGTTTCCTCTTCAGTAAAACAGGGGGAAACAATGGTGTGGTCACTTCTCGCTACTATGGTAGTTAGGTTCTATAAGGCGGCTATGAACAGTGAATTAACAAATAGTGAACTATTGCTCCTAGGGGAAATACACAGATTCCTGCCAGCCTCTGGTCACAACATCTTCACCTAATCAATACATAACTTTGCTTTATGTGTGTTTCTGCTTAAAGACACCTTATTTAATACATATTGTTGATTCGTTAACAATGAACTCATAGACAACAAAAGCACTATAACTCAGGCCTGATGGAAGTTTATCTAAACAGGAGTCCCCAAACTTTTTACACAGGGGGCCAGTTCACTGTTCCTCAGACCGTTGGAGGGCCGCCACATACAGTGCTCCTCTTACTGACCACCAATGAAAGAGGTGCCCCTTCCGGAAGTGCAGCAGGAGGCCGGCGGGCCGTAGTTTGGGGACGCCTGACATGTGTTTTCTCTGTAAGGCACTTCATTCACAGCCTTCCTGTGCTTAGGGTCACTGGACAGCACTTTAGCACTCTGCTTCAGGGCATTTTAAATGGCAGAGTCAACAATGATAAGACAAAAATGCAAAAAACATGGCAGAAAGTATACCTCAAAAAGGATACCTGTTTATTTACAGTAAAAGAGCAGAAACAAGAAGGCAGAGTATTGCCTTTCTCAACCCCAGCTGGGAACGTGACTCTCAAGTATGTCACTGTTCTGTGCATGTCCACAAATGACCACAAACGTTTTGGGAGCACTGGTTCAGGGGTTACATATAAATCTTAGCAAGTAAGTTAATTCACAAACATGGAATCTGCAAATAACAAGGGTTGCCAGTATTTCCTTCCTAGGGTTGTTGTGCACAGGTCTAAGCACGTGTCAAGAACTTAAAACTCCACCTGGCACATTATTATATCAGAATATAGGATGGGAATAAAATATACAAGATGTAAGTGGTCACTCTTCTAGATGAGCATGTGGGAAGTCTAGGAGGAAAGAGAGCCACTTACTGACAATGTGGCCTGTGGTCTGGAAGGCCAGCTCCACGATGTTCCCGTCGTGATCTGAGGCTGCCTGGTGGAACACGGCAAAGATGTTCTTCCAGCCCGAGCGGATGTTGGCTGCCTGGGAGTTCACCATCTGGGCGATGCAGCGGATCACCATGTCCCGGATGGTCGGCGACCTGAGGAAGGAATGGGACAGCCACGTCATCTCTACTTTGGACAGCAGGGAAACATATAAACACAGTTCATCACGTAGAAGCAGCACTTAAAATATTTTTTTAAAGCATGCAGTGATCCACATTCATTTAAAAAGAATCAGACAATATCTGACCAAAGCTTGGTCATGAATATATTCCTTTGGACTGATTTATAACCAAAAGGGGGGACTGTGGACGAAAAAGGTGTTTTTATGGAAAGTAACCGCACAGGATAACTGATCATAAGTTCCAAACGGGCCAGGTCAAGGTGAGCAGTCAGTCATGCCCAGGCAAGACTTGTCTATTGTTTCTGTGCATCTAGTTCAACAGACCTTTAAGAGAGCACATAATCTTGTTAACTATCCTGTAATCCAAATCCCTGTCTTGTAATCTTCTTTGTGTTTCCTACTTAATTTCACATACATAAAAGAAGCCGCAAAACTATTATTCTCCAGAGCATTTGAGATCTTCCTCCCTGGCATATGTTGGCAGTATGCCTCAAATAAACGCTTACACAAATTTTAAAAAAAGTTAAGAGGCAAAAAGTAGTAAGATAATTACTGTGACAGACAGGTGCCTACACAGCAGCCATTTTCCCACCTCCTTAATGACTTCATCCCGGTGGCAACATGCCAACCTCAGGAAATGGATCATAAACAGTATAAGACAACATGGCAATCTTGTTACATGAGCCAGGTCATTGATTTCCCAGCCTCCCTTGCAGCTAGGGGAGCTACATGACCTGTTCTGACTAATTAGATGTCAGAGAAAAATCAATGGGGACAAGGAGAAGAGGTTTCTGGGAAGGTTTAGCTTTTGTCTTAAAAGGAATACACATGGCAAGCGTGGCCCCCTTTCCTTATTTTCATTCTGAGCACAGCTTGATGCCTGTAGCTAGAGCCTCAGTCCACCAAGCACAAAACAACAGGCTCAATGATGAAAAGTGATCCTGTGGATGGCCAAACAAAGAAACAGAAAGAACCTGGGTTCTTGATGACAATTTGCACTATGCAACCAAAGACCAGACTGCCTGCCACTCATTCACTAAGTAAACAACACATAGCCTTGTAGTTTAAACCATCGTTGGCTGGCTTTTCTGTCCTACCACAATTGACTAATACACTCGTAATTCTGCCACCCAGAGATAACCATTGCTAAATTTTTAGTGCCTCTTCTTTTAGATTTTTGGGCAGGGATATACAGTACATGTATGGAAAACACATATACATGGATGGGAGTATATATATCATTTAAGACACAAATATATATATATTTGTGTTTTGTTTTGAGCAAGGAAGGTTTATTACTCAAGAAGGCCCAGCTCAAGAAGATGGGAGAACTAATTCTCAAACCCATTTTCAGTGAGTCTGGAATTCAGGTCTAAGATGCAATATTTTAAATTTAATTATTACAAAACAAAAACAGAGATAGGAAAAATGGCCCATTTTCTGAAGCTGCAAGATGCAACATGGTGTTACCTTGTTATTTGTATTGGCATAAATGTCATGTAACCTATCGAGACATAGACAACTAGAGGGTGGACTATCATCTCACAAAGAGCAAGAAGCAAGGCTGCACAAACCTATGGCTCCCACAGCACTAGCTCTGAAAGCCATTAGAGCTGCTTTCAGGCTGCAGACTTGGCTTGCAAATTTCATCTGGTTTAGGACATCATTCATGTTTGACTGCTGGACCCATTCTAACTGATAACAGAAAGGTCATGAAGAAAAGGCAAGGAGAAAGTCAGAACAGTTAAAAATGAGCTAAAAATCCACAAAGTAAATATGCCACCTGCAGATAATGGAGGGGACTTTAATATATAATACCTAGGTGACTTTAATATATAATACAACTAAGTTCATGGTTGCTTCCCTATGGGGAAAAAGCAACTTGTGGACAAGAAATATATTTATTAAAATAGTTTTTGTCCAACTGTTAAAAGTAATATATGAAGACATTACTAAATATTTTGGAAAATGTGAAAAAATAAAATGAAAAAAATTTCTTTATATGATGCTGTAGTATTTCATATGAAGGAATATGTATCACTATCTTTATTGTGATACTGTCTGTCCAACTCTATAATCTGTCCTTTACACTAGGCTATCAAGCATTTCCCAAGGAGGAAACCTTGTATTATTTAAAAAAAATTTTTTTAAGTTGTAAGCACATGCAAGAGAGAGAAAAGGGGAAGGAGAGAGATGAGAAGCATCAACTTGTAGTTGCGTCACCTTAGTTGTTCATAGAGGCAACAGATGTAAATCAGCATCTGTTCATTTTATTTGCTTCCAGCAATAAGAGATGAAAAAATTAACTGTGTGGTGAGGAGTAGGGGGTATTTTTAGGTCCCAGCGGGGAATTTGACCAAAGGTCTTTCAGAACAATGCACATACCTGTTTTTCTTCATGATATGCTCAAAGGGCCTCAGAAAATCTTTCTGGAAACGAAAGTTGGCTAGTTCTCCCTTCTCAAGAAACTTCATGGAGAGTTGCCTCAATGAGTCAACAGCAAAGATAGCCACGTCTTCATTCGGGTTACAGCCAACCTGAGCAGGAACAGAACGCGAGGTGAGATGGGATCCCGTTCCCAAGCGGAAGCAGACAGTCTTCTGAGGTGGTGGAAAAAATAGAGCCCCAGAGTGAGCTACTCAACTTTCCAATCGGTGCTTAATGGCACCAATTAGATAGAACTGCCATCTGCAATGAAGCTGACAACCAGGAAGTGCTTAATTACTATCTGCCAGCCTGTGTCCCAAGCTTGCCCAGAAGCGACACACAGACAACTGAGAACTGGCTGGTAGTCTTGACAAAAGAACTCCAGGTAGGCCCTGGCCGGTTGGCTCAGTGGTAGAGCGTCGGCCTGGCATGCAGGAGTCCCGGGTTCGATTCCCGGCCAGGGCACACAGGAGAAGCGCCCATCTGCTTCTCCACCCCCCCTCCTTCCTCTCTGTCTCTCTCTTCCCCTCCCGCAGCCAAGGCTCCATTGGAGCAAAAAGATGACCCGGGCGCTGGGGAAGACTCCTTGGCCTCTGCTCCAGGAGCTAGCGTGGCTCTGGTCGCGACAGAGCGACGCCCCGGATGGGTAGAGCACCGCCCCCTGGTGGGCGTGCCGGGTGGATCCCAGTCGGGCGCATGCAGGAGTCTGTCTTACTGCCTCCCCGTTTCCAGCTTCAGAAAAAAAGGAAAAAAAAAGAAAGAACTGCAGGTAGAAAAGGAACTTACACAAATCGATGTCACCCCCCTCCCCAAAAAAAGAAGTCCCACTGAACGTGAAATCTAGACTTTGAAGAGTTGGGAAATGTTTACCAAACTCTTGGATAATCATTTCTGAAAGAAGAAAAGGATTCCATAGCCATCAGCCAAAAGGACTGAGGGAACTAGATAGAGGGAGGCGGAGGACAATCTGACTTTGGGCGAGGGGTATGCAACATAATTTAATGACAAAATAACCTAGACATGTTTTCTTTGAATATATGTACCCTGATTTATTAATGTCATCCCATTATCATTAATAAAAATTTATTAAAAAAAAAAAGGACTGAGGGACACACGAACAGTTTGCTCTGGCTTAGCTGTCACAACGTGGGCAAGGCACGGGAATGGAAACGGTTCAGTTTCTTTCTCAAGCAAGTTCACACCAATTATGTCAACTGGTCTACTAAGAATACATTTACCCAGACCAGTGGGCAAGATGGTTGCTGAGGGAGCTGACTTTAGAAGACAGTGTCACCATTCACTCAGTAGACAGCTGCTCTGGGTCATCCACAGGCTCTTGCGACTGTCTCCTTACTGAGGGTCCAGATGAAAGGTTACCTCCAGAGAGGCCTGACACACTACCACAGGGGTAGTCAACCTTTTTACACCTACTGCCCACTTTTGTATCTCTGTTAGTAGTAAAATTTTCTAACCACCCACCGATTCCACAGTAATGGTGATTGATAAAGTAGGGAAGTAACTTTACTTTACAAAATTTATAAAGCAGAGTGACAGCAAGTTAAAGCATATAATAATAATTACTTACCAAGTACTTTATGTCAGATCTTCGCTAAGTTTGGCAGAATAAATCTTTATAAAACAACTTACTATAGTTAAATCTATCTTTTTATTTATACTTTGGTTGCTCCACTACCGCCTACCATGAAAGCTGGAACTCCACTAGTGGGTGGTAGGGACCAGGTTGACTACCACTGCTGTACCACCTGACCCTGTACCATAAGTTATTTTATCATAAAATGTGGGTGAGCTCGAGGGCAGGAACCTCACCTATCCACTGCCTGGTACAAGGCCCTCAGGTAGTTTGTTAAGCAGATAGATGGTGTAAGATACCTTTCTTGGAGATAATAAGGGAGCAAAAACTTTGATTAAGTGATGTACCATGTTAGAAGCAAGACGATATCTCTGACAATGCCCCATTTCAATGGGGTCCTAGAACAGGCCAGCAGCTGCCCATAAGAGCCAACAGTGCCCAACTCTTCCTTAACCTATATTTAGTGGCATATTGCTAGCTTTAAATTGGTCCCTGTGAGGTATTTACAACACAGCAACTGGCAGATGCTACAAATCACTTATCAGTATGCTACTGCTTGTTCTATATCTAAGGGCAAATGAATTCTTTTTTGGGGGGAGGGTTTGTTTGTTTGTTTTTTTGTTTGTTTTTTAACATAGAGAGAGAGTCAGAGAGGGACAGACAGACAGGAACGGAAAGAGATGAGAAGCATCAATCATCAGTTTTTTGTTGCGACACCTTAGTTGTTCATTGATTGCTTTCTCATGTGCCTTGACCGTGGGGCTGCAGCAGACCGAGTAACCCCTTGTTCGAGCCAGAGACCCTGGGTCCAAGCTGGTGAGCTTTGCTCAAAGCAGATGAGCCCACGCTCAAGCTGGCGACCTCGGGGTCTCGAACCTGCATCCCAGTCCGACACTCTATCCATTGTGCCTGCTCAGGCGGCAAATGAATTCTTATGATTTTCTTCTATTCAATGTAAAAAGAGTTATTCTCTTTTGGATAAACTGTTTTTTACCAATATTATTTTTAAGCATCTCTTTTACAACTCTATCTCCAGGCTTGGGAAAGTTTTTTTGAAATCATGAAATGTGTTTTGGTAGGAAACAGTGTTACTAATTTTTTTTTTATTCATTTTAGAGAGGAGAGGGAGAAACAGAGAGAGAGAGAGAGAGAGAGAGAGAGAGAGAGAGAGAGGAGAGACAGAGAGAGAAGGGGGGAGGAGCTGGAAGCATCAACTCCCATATGTGCCTTGACCAGGCAAGCCCAGGGTTTCGAACCAGCGACCTCAGCATTTCCAGGTCGATGCTTTATCCACTGCACCACCACAGGTCAGGCCGGAAACAGTGTTATTAAATTGTTACTTTTCCCTTATGAAGCAAATGATATCACAGATACATATATACACACATGTAATAAACATATATTCTTCTGATTTCTTTTTTTGTGGTCAATATATATGTGCATTGTGTCTGCATGTATATAATGGAGCATCTAGTGGAGAGACAGCTTAGTCTGGTTTCTTCTTGGTAGTTCAGATCAGAGAAGTCTTTTGGTTATTTCTGCTTTAAAACAAGTGTAGTTTCCTCGATGAAAGTTGAAGAGTGGTGGCAGTGGAAGTCAGAATATAATAAGTAGTGACATTTAATAGTGAAACTGTATGGAACATAATCTTTTCAGAAAGCCCTTTAGGATTTCATAATGCTTTCAAACACCAATATATTTGTCAAGTTACTATAATGATCTTTGGAGTGTTAGCCTACATCCTGGATATGGGATATGAAAGTTTTTGCAACACCACTGGATTCTTAATTCATTCTATCAATATGGAAGTATACTATTATTCCTATCAAGCTGTCCTTGACTCTTCAGGGAAAATGAATGATAGATCAGCACCTAAATGCTCAATCACTTTTTAAATTTAATTACCTGCTTGTTTTTGAACATCAATTGAGTGGTTTTAGAATTTGAAGAGTTACCTTATTGAAGTGATCTCCAATCACATGCCATATTCGGGACCACTGCAGTCGGATCCGATTCATGTTGTAGTATGATATCTCCACAATCTTCTGCAAGCTGAACATGCGGGGATGATGGGGGGAAGCCAGCTCATCCATGGACACAGCACATAGCCAGCGGACAAAGTCAACTACAGGCCAGATCCAACAACACACACACAGCCTTGTTAGTAATGGTCAGACAGTCACAACATGAGGCTTCTGTAGTTGTCACCGGGGAGTCAAATACATACCTATTGCATTCCCATCCAGTCTAGTAGATCCAGTAAAAATTCTAGAAGAAAATTCCAGACACAATAAAATAAAAATTAGATTTGGAAGCCCAAGTTTCAATTTCAAACACTTAGGAAAGGGAGAAAGAAAACATTTCAGGTCTGGTATTTCCACTTTAAAATAAATGATGAGGCATCAGATGTATAGAACTGGTCAATGAACTGAGCTGAGAACAGAAATGCTCATACTGATAGAGAAAGCGACACATCAGAAGAAGGGGGGAAGAGTTAAAACATAAGAGCATGTGATGCCTGACCAGGTGGTGGCGCAGTGGATAGAGCATCAGACTGGGATGTGGAGGACCCAGGTTCGAGACCCCGAGGTCGCCAGCTTCAGCGTGGGCTCATCTGGTTTGAGCAAAGCTCACCAGCTTGAACCCAAGGTCGCTGGCTCCAGCAAGGGGTTACTCGGTCTGCTGAAGGCCCACGGTCAAGGCACATATGAGAAAGCAATCAATGAGCAACTAAGGTGTCACAACAAAAAACTGATGATTGATGCTTCTCATCTCTCTTCGTTCCTGTCTGTCCCTCTCTCTGACTCTCTCTCTCTGTCCTTGTAAAAAAGAAAAAAAAAAAAAAAAAAGAGCATGTGATGTCACAATAGCGAGAGTGATAGAGCGAAGACCTCCAAAAAGCTGCTCTCCTATAAGAGCAAAAAACTGGCAAAATATTACCAAAGTCAACACTTT